>NC_072001.2:52969320-53273070 GCF_028885655.2 Pongo abelii
AGATTATAGGCATAGGCCACTGTAACAGGCCTTGGATGAGTTTTTTTTTTTTTAGATGGAATTTTTTTCTTGTTGCCCAGGCAGGATGGAGTGCAATGGCGCAGTCTCGGCTCACTGCAACCTCCACCTCCCAGGTTCAAGCAATTGTCCTGCCTCAGCCTCCCAAGCAGCTGGGATTACAGGCGCCCACCACCACGCCTGGCTAATTTTTTTGTATTTTTAGCAGAGACAGGGTTTCACCGTGTTGGCCAGGCTGGTCTCAAACTCCTGACCTCAGGTGATCTGCCCGCCTCAGCCTCCCAAAGTGTGATGACTTTTAAATTATATCTTCAGCCCACACCTCTCCCCTAAGCTTCAGTAATGCATTCCTCTACAGAATGACTAATATCTTGATAGAATTCTGGTTTCCTAGACCAGGCAGAAAACCACCACCACCACCACATGCTTCTTCCCCAGTTTTCTCCATCTTGGAACCTCAGCCAACAACTAGGTTTCCTGATGCCTCTCTTCATACCCACCCAGTACAGCAACATATTGCCTCTGCCCTCAAAATACATCTCAGTCTGTGGTTATTAGGTGATATTTATTAAGGAACTACTGCTATTTTGTCAAATGTAGTAATGGTAGTATGGCTAAATATATTTAAGTCCTTATATGTTCAAGATAAATACTAAAGTTTTGATAGATAACAGAATATGACATATAGGATTTGCTTTTAAAATACCCCAGAAAATAAAATAATAAAAATGGATACAAAATAGCAAGAAGTATGCAAGTATACAAGAATAGCAAGTTGCTGCAGCTGGGTAATACATAGAAAAGGATTCATTGTACTGTTCTATTTGTGTGTACATGTGTGTCTGAAAATCCATGAGTGATGGTGATTATGATAGATAGACAGACAGACAGACAGATAGATAGATGATAGATAGACAGATGATTCTACTTCTGTTTATGTCCTTCACTGCTAACACTCAAGTCCACGGCATCATCATCATACCTGGACAAGAGTAGAAAACAAAATTTGTCACTGTCTTTCTGCTCTTGTCTCTCTCTGCTCTCTACTGTCTACACAGAAGCCAGCGAAATCTTTTTATTGTTCATATAATTTTCCTGCTGAAAACCCTCCAGTGGCTTCTCATTACATTTAACATAAAATTGGAATTCTCTATCACTACCTCTAGGAATTGGCTCTTGCCAGCCCTTCAGCACTCTCCTTTATCACAATACTCTAGCCACATTAGACATCTTACTGTCAGGTTCATTTCCACCTTGGAGCTTTTATACTTGTTGTTTCTTCTATCCAAGATCTTGGCATGGCTAGCTGCCTCTCAGTTCAAATATTACCTCTTCAAGGGGGCTTCTCTGGTCACCCTCTTTAAAATCATCTCCCCATCTTCCATCCCATCACTCTCTATCCTATTACCCTATTTCATTTTCTTTGTTGTACTTACAACTACTTGAAATCATGTTATTTATTTACATTTTGTTTATTATGTGTCTTCCACACTAGAATGTTGTTCACTAGGGCAGGGATTTATCTGGCCTCCTCATTTCTGTATCCTTAGTACATAGGAGAGTGCGTGGCACATATTAGGGGCTCAATACATATTGGTGAATGAATATTTGAACAGATTAGCTATTTATGTGATCACTCATAATGTGTGCATACCATATTTAGTTCTAGAGCTGACATGAGTAATAGTTTCACAAGGTTATGTCTCCTGGGAAGACCCTAAGAAAGTGTAACAAAGCTAACGACAAAGTGTGGAAAGAGGGTAAGGACAGGATGAATCATTGTAAGGCAAAGGATAACGGTTTAGACAATAAAAGAAATAAATAAAAACTTTTTTCCAAAAGAAAAAAGTGGAAAGCAAAATTGCATATATTGCATGGGCTCTTTTGCATATACGTATACTTGCCAAAAAAAATGCAACAACAAGGGATAATACATTTCCCTAAAAAGTAGACTTTTTACTTTTCTGAATTTTTCACATTTTTAGTTGATAAATTTTAGATAAAAACTCACTTCTCAGAAGCCTCCTTTGTTCCCCAGACTGGCCTAAGTACCCCGTCTTTAGTGCTTCCGTTGAGGTCCATCCACACATCCATCCTCCTATACATTATATTGAAACTAAAAACTTGGTTATCTCCCTCCCCTACAAACTGTGAGTTATGAAAACAGAAATGCTATGTTAATCATCTTTGGCACATGGGAGATACTCAATATTTGCAGAAATAATATAGACCTAAAGATTCCTCTGATTCAGAGCACCCATGCTATGTCTGCTCTTAACAATGCTGGGACAATAATTCAAATGACCCCAACAAAATTGGCTCTATTATTGAGGCTTATCGCTTTTTCCAATTCAAGCCAATAGGATTAGAGTATAAGCAGGAACTGTGACACCCTCCCCTGGCCCAACCTATGACATGAACTAGAGTGCCCCAAAAAATCCTCTATTTCCAGACCCATCAGGTCTGGGTAAACCTGGCCTCTGGTGAAGGTCCTAAATCTGTTTCCCCATGCCCCGTTGACCATAGTAAGTCCCTGGAACAGGGGAAAGCCTTGGGCTCAGGGATGGTATATCAAATGGCAGTTCCATTTCTCATATTTTAGGAATGAGATGGATAAGAAAGACCTTCTAATGCAATCCCTTCATTATTCATTGGCACTACTCAAACCCCAAAATCTCTAGGTTGTTTTTCTACTCCCTGGATATATATCTATATGACAATTTTTTTGCCTGGAGTAGACTCCATTTTTCTCTATTAGGAAGATGAAAACTTTCTGCCAGAAAGTTGCCCTTTTAATTACTTTCTGGAAAACACTCTAAGTTATGTGCTCCACCCAGCTCCAGGATGAAGTTTTTCTGCTTAATAGCAATGACAGGCTGGCCTCATACTCCTCCAAGCCCTCTCTGCTTTTTAGCGATCAAGGGGTTTCAAGACCTTATGGTCTTATTTATAGTCTGTAAAAATATGTCTAAATATATGTATAAGCAATCTTCTCTCTTCTGAATTCCTTTCTTAATCACAAGAGCCACTACTGGGAACGATATTTTCAATTTGGTTAATCAGGAGATTTCATGCCAGGGATCGTGACCATAATTAGGTACCTTTGGGTAAAATTTTTATTAGTTTGACATTATCAGTACCAGATTTGAAATTTAACACCAGCAAATCTGCAGGCCAATTATAAGCATTTATACCACAGTCCTTTGCATATTTGTTTGCATAAACTCTAATCCCTACATTTTTAGGCATCTATTACTCTAAAATGCTCCCTATTTAATAGGGCCTCTGTTGCTTATTGTTTTCCTATCATTCTTTTCATCTCAATTCCAGTGTTCTTTCTTCTTCATCCTTAGAAAGAGAGTAAGAAATGAGATACACAGCAAAGACAAAATTTAGAATACAGAGAAAGCAAGAAAAAAGAATCTAAAGACAGCCACCAAAACAGAATGAAAGGTGTCCCTGGTAACCTAGTGTGGAAAGCATGACAGCATCTCTTCACCTCTGCACCCACAAAAAATTGAGACCAAAGGCAAAAAAAAAAAAAAAAAAAAAAAGCCTTTTTAAACTATAATGAAGAATCAGGTGAAAAAGAGAAAGCCTAATAAAGAAAATAGGACATATGCTGAAAAATATTTCTCAAAATGAGAAGTGATACTCTAGTACATTAGTTATCTGATGGGGTGCAAATTAAGGAAGCCATGTACCTTTTCACATTTTTTATTTGTCTTGTTCTTACTGGAAAATTAGGTTCTATTATTTTTAAAAATATTAACATATTATCACTCAAGTTTCAAAGGAAGGATTAAATGAATAAAAGTAAATTCCCATAAAAGTTATGCATCTAGCAGTTTAGCTATGGTTCTGTGACCCCAAAACTTATTTCTAACAAAGCAAGCATTTGCAGAGCTTAGTTCTCACGGGGGTTAAGTCTGGATTTGTCCACCCTGGACAGACAGAGAGAGTAAACAGATTGTATGATAGAGGTAGGTAATTTCCAACAGATACTTAATAACTGAGCCTAGAAAGAAAAAACCTCAGCTCTTCCCTTTTGGCAGAGCTTTAAATTTTTTTTCACATTTTGAAACTATTTACAGTTCATATGGTTTCCAGACCTACTCTCCAAAACCAAGGGCACCATCCCCTGCCTGGGTCTCTCAGCGCTCCACATGTGATTTCTCAGGCAGCCAGCCAGATGAGCATTTGATTTGAAAATGAAGCCTTAAATTTAGCAGTGTGAAAGGGGAAAGCATGTAAGAACACAAATGCCTGGAAAGGGGCAAGGTAACCAGATGAGGCCAGCTGGGTGAACATTCTTCATCATCCAGGTAATTCAGAAAGTGCCGCTGCAAGGGAAATGTCCACTGCAAACCCCAGCAAGTCTATTTCTGCTTCTCCACCAGGTGTCTAGGGCTGCCTGTCACATTTTTGCTTGTCCAACGTGCTGCAACCTGGGGGCAGCTGCGAATGAAACAGCAAGCATTGCTTCAAATCATATCTTGAGCTCTGCTAATTAAGAAATGAAGTCCAGGCAGACCTAAATCTTTCCCTTTCCTTAAGTGTCAGACTCTGTCCCATACATGTTAATTTCCAGCAGTGCCCAAGAGACTCCCAGTAACACAGAACACTAGGGTAAAGATGGGCTTGGTATCCGAGGACCTCACACTCCCAAGTGCAATGATAGCTGGCAGCGATGTGCACAAACACACAATATATGAATACTTCTCCTTGCCCCATATTAGTTACAGGGAAGAAAAGAGGAGTCTAAAATATATTCTGCTTTTGCCCCAAGAGGCTTTATTTAATTCACTTTAGTGCATTTTGCCCACTATCATGTAATTATTGTGTATCAACTGCATGGGAATATGGAGATTGTCTCAGCCTCAAGTAAGTCACAGCAGTAATAGGGACAGACAGACAAGTATAACAATAGGCAATTAGCCTCTCCCCATATCTATCTTGAACCCTCTGCATTAGCTTCTTCCCATGCAGCAGGTATGAGATTTTCCAAAGACAAACCCTTCCACACAATCCCTCTGTTATAAGGAAAAAGACCCAAACTCTTAATGTAGCCTTGAAGGCCCTGCAGGGTCTGGCCTCTGATGGCTTCTCCAGCCCTGTCTGCCCCTGCTCTTCTCTCCACCTTATTCTCTGGACTTCTGCCAATCAGTCCCTCATAATCACCAACTTCCTTCCCCTCCACAGGACCTTTGCACATGATTTTCCCTCTGGAATTCTTCTCATCCCATTGCTCCAACTCCTATCACCACCTTTGCCTAGTTAACTCCTAGTCATCATTATGTTTTCAGCTCAAATGTACTACTCCCTTAAAGAACCCATTCCTAAACTGCTTCACCTCCCCTCTACCAACCCCCACAAAAATACCTGTCTTTAGAACCACACTCTTTTCCTTTGCAGCATTTGCCTTGGTTTGTAATTATACACTACTTAGCATGGCTATTTTATTGTCTACTTCCCTGACCAGACACTAAGCTCTGTGATTGCAGAGAACATGTCTGTTTGGGTTGACCTGCATTTGCAGAATATAGCTCAATGCCTGGCACACAGGATTCACTCAATAGAGATTGACAAGTAAATGAAAGGTAAGGAGACCATTATGACACTATGTGTCATGATATAATAGAGTGCTATTATCAAGACAAAGAAAGATGGTGGGAATATGATCAGGACATTACCCTAGTAACCTCATGCTTTGAATTGTCTCCTGACACCTTTTGCTACAATTTCTTCCATCTGGAATACAATTTAACTTCACTGTTGGAAGACCCGATGATTAAAGTTCTTCTTCCTTACCTAATCCATTTTGTAACTTTCAGATCCTACCCTCCTGTTCCACTGTCATCTCTACTACTATTACCATCAAATCCATCCTCATACTTTCAATATTCCATTTTCTGTTAAATCTTTTTATCAGGTGGAGTCACTGACTTCCCTTCTTTGGCTCCTCACCATCACACCAAAGCTGAAGAGGATCACAGAGTCACTGTACTTAAAGCCTGAGAGGGACCTTGAAATATCTGGCCCAGTGGTACTCAAACTTCAATGTACATGAGAATCCCATGAAGTGCTCATTAAAAATAGAGTCCTCAGTCCCAGACCCAAAAAGTTTGATTCAAGAGGTCCGGGAAAGAGCCCAGGAATCTGCACCTGGATGATTCAGATGCAGGTGGTCCTCAGACCTCATGTGCAGAGGGACTGACCAGTGCTGTGATGCTTGTGGAGGCTCCTCAAGATCTACCACAAAGGGTGAGAGGGCAGCCGAGAGCACCTGCTCTGAGCAACTGCACTATACATAAGATTTCATTTGAAAAGGGTTCTGCTTATTGGAAAAAGAAATGTTTGAAAATGACTGGTATCCAATATCTTTGTTTCATAGATGAGAAAACTCGTCCTTGGTCCTCAGTCACGTAGCCAATTCATGACAGAGCAGGACTGAACCTCAGACTCCTGACACCAAGCTAGTGGACTTTTCCCAACACCTTCCTGCCTTGTGGGGTAGAAAGACAACAGAGATTTTGGGCTGAGACAATGGGGTTTTCTAGATATACAATCATGTCATCTGCAAACAGGGACAATTTGACTTCCTCTTTTCCTAATTGAATACCCTTTATTTCCTTCTCCTGCCTAATTGCCCTGGCCAGAACTTCCAACACTGTGTTGAATAGGAGTGGTGAGAGAGGGCATCCCTGTCTTGTGCCAGTTTTCAAAGGGAATGCTTCCAGTTTTTGCCCATTCAGTATGTTATTGGCTGTGGGTTTGTCATAGATAGCTCTTATTATTTTGAGATACGTCCCATCAATACCTAATTTCTTGAGAGTTTTTAGCATGAAGGGTTGTTGAATTTTGTCAAAGGCCTTTTCTTCATCTGTTGAGATAATCATGTGGTTTTTGTCTTTGGTTCTGTTTATATGCTGGATTACATTTATTGATTTGCGTATATTGAACCAGCCTTGCATCCCAGGGATGAAGCCCACTTGATCATGGTGTATAAGCTTTTTGATGTGCTGCTGGATTTGGTTTGCCAGTATTTTATTGAGGATTTTTGCATCAATGTTCATCAAGGATATTGGTCTAAAATTCTCTTTTTTGGTTGTGTCTCTGCCCGGCTTTGGTATCAGGATGATGCTGGCCTCATAAAATGAGTTAGGGAGGATTCCCTCTTTTTCTATTGACTGGAATAGTTTCAGAAGGAATGGTACCAGTTCCTCCTTGTACCTCTAGTAGAATTCGACTGTGAATCCATCTGGTCCTGGACTCTTTTTGGTTGGTAAGCTATTGATTATTGCCACAATTTCAGAGCCTGTTATTGGTCTATTCAGAGATTCAACTTCTTCCTGGTTTAGTCTTGGGAGGGTGTATGTGTCGAGGAATTTATCCATTTCTTCTAGATTTTCTAGTTTATTTGCGTAGAGGTGTTTGTAGTATTCTCTGATGGTAGTTTGTATTTCTGTGGGATCAGTGGTGATATCCCCTTTATCATTTTTTATTGCATCTATTTGATTCTTCTCTCTTTTCTTCTTTATTAGTCTTGCTAGCAGTCTATCAATTTTATTGATCCTTTCAAAAAACTAGCTCCTGGATTCATTAATTTTTTGAAGGGTTTTTTGTGTCTCTATTTCCTTCAGTTCTGCTCTGATTTTAGTTATTTCTTGCCTTCTGCTAGCTTTTGAATGTGTTTGCTCTTGCTTTTCTAGTTCTTTTAATTGTGATGTTAGGGTGTCAATTTTGGATCTTTCCTATTTGACCCAGTCATCCCATTACTGGGTATATACCCAAAGGACTATAAATCATGCTGCTATAAAGACACATGCACACGTACATTTATTGCGGCACTATTCACAATAGCAAAGACTTGGAACCAACCCAAATGTCCAACAATGATAGACTGGATTAAGAAAATGTGGCACATATACACCATGGAATACTATGCAGCCATAAAAAATGATGAGTTCATGTCCTTTGTAGGAACATGGATGAAATTGGAAATCATCATTCTCAGTAAACTATCGCAAGAACAAAAAACCAAACACCGCATATTCTCACTCATAGGTGGGAATTGAACAGTGAGAACACATGGACACAGGAAGGGGAACATCACACTCTGGGGACTGTTGTGGGGTGGGGGGAGGGGGGAGGGATAGCTTTAGGTAATATACCTAATGCTAAATGACGAGTTAATGGGTGCAGCACACCAGCATGGCACATGTATACATATGTAACTAACCTGCACATTGTGCACATGTACCCTAAAACTTAAAGTATAATAATAAAATAAAAATAAATAAAAATAAAATAAAATAAAAAGAAAGACAACAGAGGTTCTCACTGCTGTGTCGCCCAAGAGTCTTACAATGAGTAGCCTGCATATGAAGATGGTACTTGTGATGGACCACATCGCACCAGAGCACATAGCTGGAGGGACAGGAGATGGTGGATTTGGGCTCGTTTTTCATCCAGCATATTCTTAGCCTCCCTCTTCAATAAGCCTGTAAAGACCTAGTCATCCTCTATGGCCTGACCTCTTCCTGGGTTCTCCAATGCTCTCCCCACCCTCTCACCCCACCATTCCATTAGCTGTTCAATGGCTGACCTTTGCTGGGGGGCCAATTCTATCAAGGGTTATTCTGAGACAATGAAATCCCTGCCACCAGCCTCCCAAAACTGGTATTAGCCATCCCCACCCCATATGTGTGCACCCAGAGCACCCAGTGCACTTGGAACACCTCATACTTCCTTGTACCTACTGCTGTCAAATAAGAGTCTGTTTATTTGTCCATCTCTTCCCCTAGACCCCAGACTCCTTGAGGGCAGTGACATGGGTCCTAATAGTCCATGTGTCCATAGCACCTAGCACAGTGGCTGGTACTCAGAAGTGTTATTTAAATATGGGATGGATGGGTGGATGGATGGATGGATGGAAAACATGAATCCCTGCTGCTACTCTCAATGTTCCTATAAAACCTCTATCATATCTCTGAGGAAGCCCTAGCACATGCTGATTGACACTGAGCCAACTAGGTTATCTGAATGAAATTCGTCCCCTGTTGCCAACAGAGCCCCTTAAATCTCCACTGCTGTTTGTGTGCTCTCCTCCATGAAACCCTCTCCAAACTCAATTCCATTTCTCAATACTTAACTTTTTTTCTTTCCCCCTGCAACTCCATCATACTGGACTGAACACTGGACATTAAGCAAATTTAAAATCCAGTAAGTGTTTATTGTGAAGGAATGCTAAGCTTATGGAAAATGTACTTTATTACACCACAGACAGTAAGTTCTCACTTAACGTCATGGATAGGTCCTCGAAAACTATGATTTTAAGTGTAATGAAATGTAACAAAATCAAGTTTTTCCTCACCCACGCTATAATAAAATGACTTTGAACTCAACAATGTTATTTGAGGACCTACTGTATACTGTTTCACTTGAAGTCACAGTTTCCAAGAACCTATCAGCAATGTTAAGTGAGGACTTACTACTGTATTCTCCATTAGAAAATACCATCAACTTTCTTCACATCTTCAAAATCTATTCTTTCTCCATCATTAGAGTCCATTACCTTCCTCCTACAATATTCAGTATCACTCTCAATTATATTTCCCAGTCTTCCTCATCTCATAGCTCTTCCACAATGCCACTGCCAGAGTCTTCTTTCCATATGTTGCTGATGATGTTACTTTTTACAGCCCCCAAATTTCCCAGGTCCTTTTGAGTCCTTAGATCTAATTTAGAGATCATTACTCTTACTTTCTATGCTATCTGCCTCTATCTTTTCCTTTTCCTTCCAGTATTGCACATCTGATTCTTGTCAAAGATCAGTAAGTAGAGAGAATTAGAACGTGCCTAACATGGAATAAGGAAATAGATCTCAGTTTTTTAGAAAACTGGTCAAGTTTAAAAATGTTCCAGTGTTCCTGAGTTACAGCTTCAAAGCACCATTCCCAACTAGGCTCCCAAAACCTACCAAGGTTTTCTACCACCGGGCATTGTTTCATCTGCAGAGCCTGTATACTGACAAGAACTTTTGAGAGCTGCACATTCCTAATGAGATGAGTCATTTTGCTCACACACCTTACCCAGAAGTAAAAACAACAAAATGTGAGAGTATCCTGGCAATTCTACAGATAAACCTATCCTGTACCATATACATATGATTGCATTATATTTGGGGAAAACACTATGTCTTATTAAATTCTGTATCCTCAGCATATAGTAGGTTGGTGCAAAAGTATAACTTTTACTTTTGCACCAACCTAATAGCATTCTGCCTGACACATAGTAGGCAGAGAATAAGTGCCTACTGAGTTAAAGAATGAACGAATGAACAAACACAGAACCTCTCAAGTAAAAGCTAAAAACAAGTGAATATTAGTCTTCTAGGGCTGCTATAACATGTCACCAGAAACTATGTGGCTTAAAAGCAAATCATCACGAACCAACTACTTTAAAACAACTTTGGCCAGGCGCAGTGGCTCACGCCTGTAATCCCAGCACTTTGGGAGGCCGAAGCAGGCGGATCATGAGGTCAGGAGATTGAGACCATCCTGGCCAACATGGTAAAACCCCGTCTCTACTAAAATACAAAAAATTAGCCAGGCTTGGTGGCACACGCCTGTAGTCCCAGCTACTCGGGAGGCTGAGGCAAGAGAATCACTTGAACCCAGGAGGTGGAGGTTGCAGTGAGCTGAGATCATGCCACATGCCACTGCACTCCAGCCTGGCAACAGAGCAAGACTCCGTCTAAAAACAAACAAACAAACAAACAAACAGAAAAAAAAAACAGCAGAACTTTATTCTCTTGCAGCTCTTCAGGCAAGAATTCCAAAATCAAAGTGTTAGCAAGGCTGTAAACTCTCTGGAGACTCTAAGGGAGAATCTGTTCCAGGCTTCTCTCCTAGCTTCTGATAGCTTCAAGCATTCCTTGGGTTGGGGCTATATAATTCCAATCTCTGCCTCCACCTGCACATAAGCTTCTTTTCTGTGTCTCTTCTTTCCTTCTCTTCTCTCATAAAGACACTGGTGGTTGGGTTTAGAGTCCACCCTAATCCAGGATGATCTTACCTCAAGATCTTTAATTTAATTATGTCTGCTAAGAGCCTTTTTCCAACTAAGATCATATTTACAGATTCTGTTGCAAATATCTTTGTACTATTCAACCATGACAGTAGGATGTAGTATAAAATAATCTCAATTACTGTTAAAAGGAATATTGTGTGGAGAAGCAGAGAGGAAAAAGAAGAGGAGGAAGCAAAGATGAAGGAGAGGGAACCACAAAATGCATCCACAAATTAATTGTAGTTAACTCTGATCTGGGTAGGAAGATCAAGGGTGATTTCTATGTTTTGTTTGTACTCTTCCAAGTTTTCTTAATTTACTGCACACAGCAAAAACATCGTACACCAATTTAAAATGCATGGAAAAAATTAACCCATTGAAATATATCAGGAAGTGTAAAGCAAAATGCCCCTGTAGTAAAAATTTGCTGGGAGGAAAAATTGATGAGAAATAATCAACAAATGCTGTTAAAACGTTGGTTTGGTTTGGTATAGACAACCTTTGAGCTCTGAATGAAACCAAATTTCTTCACTATAATATTTTGATCTCTTTTAGCTTTCAGATTTTAAGATCCTAAGAAAACTTTATATTTTTAAAATTAATGTTCTAACATCTCCAAGGCCTTTGTGGTTGAGGTTTGAGTTTTTTGTTTTTTGTTTTTTTTTTTTCCAAAAGAAATTCTGGATCTGCTCCCAATAACAACTAAGAAAAGATGCATAAACCTATTTTTTTAAAAAAAGAGAAAGAAGAGAGTTCTAAATGGCACATAGAACTTGGTGTATCTTTAACTTCCATTATCATCTAAGATAAATGCATCCTGGTTACAAAAGACCCTGCTATTCTGGTGATTTGCTGCAATAGATTTGAGTTCAGAGCTGAGGGAGAATCAAACTACTTTGTGTAATAAGGGGGAGATCAATTTGAGGGGCCCCAGACACCAAGAGAGGAGAGACTGGAGCCAGCTACACTGAGCACAGAATGGGGGAAGGAGACATTTAAAAGGCCAAAAACTGAGGAGAACTTTGGTGAAGAAAAATGTTGAAATGGGATTTCATGTTGCTGGCTAAGGAGTGTATGAAATAAACCCCCTCAATTTTCTCCCCCACAAATTCTTCAGTCAACTCTACCTTGCCCTCTAAGCCTTTTATGTGAGAGGGCTCTTTGAAGGAGCTTTAAGAAGAGAAAAAGAGAACAGCTAACATCTGGGTCACATAAACTTTAAAAAGAAATTAAGAGATGCCACTGGAAACCCATGTGCAGAGTTTTGAAAGTGTTATAATTTCCTCTTATTTCAAGATGTACCTCATTTGGAGAAATAACCACCATTTAGAAATTCAACCCTTAAAAAATTATATCCATGCAATATAATAACTGATTACAGTGGAAAATCATTTAAAAGAACTACAATAATGTCACGGCTCACATACAGAAACCAGCCCATTGGCAAAGGAACCCTTCCATCTGCAAAGCTGAGAACCAGAAACTGCCCAAGAAATGATCAATTCAAGACTTAAGAAGCTGAAATTAACTTATTGAAGGCAAAATTGTTTTGAAGCACTATTACTGTGAGTTGAATATTCATTTTTAAACCACTTGACTGAGTTCAAAAAGCACTGAGACCACTCTTGTTAGCTTGCTTTTGAACTCATTGTTATGCCTATCGCTGTTACACCCATAAAAGTGTGTTTTATTAATATTGTTTTTTAAAAAAAGAATCAAGTTTTTCTCCTCAAAATCTCCTTTCAAATCTGCAAGTCTGTTCCTATAGACCCTAAATACCTTTCCCCTAGCCCCAGTGGTACCATCATAATGTATACGTAATCTGGGTGGGCTGGAGAAAAAAGACTCAGGTAGTTGGTCCTGTGCCTTGTGTTTAACCACTCTAATTTCAAGCCCACAATTGAAATGGAATAACTCAATGAGGGTACATCAATTCTCCCATGTGATCAACAAGATCCCTCTCTCCCACTTACAAGACACACACAGACATACTAAATGTGTGTAAGCTGCAAATGCACTGAGTTCAATGATCTTTGGGTTTTTTTGTTGCAGGTGCTCAAATAGAAAAAGTAAGAGAATATTTAATAAGAGTAATAATTCACACTTACCCAAGACTGACATACTGGATAAAATCCAGCAGAAGGCCATATCATATATATCCACCCCCTACCACCACCTTCCTGGGTAAGTTGTTTCCCAGAATATAGCAGCAAATTATAAATCTCTTGACCATAGGTCTACATGCCTCTAACCCGAAAGTACAAGGAAGGTGGGAACAGGTCCTTCCTAGCTGCTTGAAGGATCTGCTAGCCACCCCTCTGAATCAATACCCAAATTTGCTATCAAGATGCTACAGACCAGAACTACTACTTTATATACTTCACTTTTAAATGCTATATAGTTAATTATTGTAATATAAAACATATTCAAATTGTTTTAAATTGTTACTGTTTGGGGATTTACATGTATTATACTTTTTTGATTCGACAAATGTTTATTTTTTAAAATTTTACTTTAAGTTCTGGGATACGTGTGCAGGTTTGTTACATAGGTATACATGTGCCATTGTGGTCTGCTGCACCTATCAACCCGTCATCTAGGTTTTAAGCCCTGCATGCATTAGGTATTTGTCCTAATGCTCTCCCTCCCCTTGCTTCTCACCCCTCGACAGGCTCTGGTGGTGATGTTCCCCTCCCTATGTCCATGTGTTCTCATTGTCCAACTCCCACTTATGAATGAGAACACATGGTATTTGGTTTTCTGTTCCTGTGTTAGTTTGCTGAGAATAATGGCTTCCAGCTTCATCCATGTCCCTGCAAATGATATGAACTCATTCTTTTTTGTGGCTGCATAGTATTTCACGGTGTATATGCGCCATATTTTCTTTATCCAGTCTATCATTGATGGGCATTTGGGTTGGTTCCAAGTTTTTGCTACCGTAAATAGTGCTGCAATCAACATACGCGTGCATGTGCCTTTAGGGTGGAATGACTTATAATACTGTGGTAAATATCCAGTAATGGAATTGCTGGATCAAATGGTATTTCTGGTTCTAGAACAAGAAAGATCAAGAAATTATATTTTAAAATTGAAAACAAATTAAACTTCCAAACAACAGAGAAATGGTATGTGAATTGTGAGATATGCACTGGATAGAATGTTATGTAGCCCCTGAAAATCATATGTATAAAGAAATAAGAAATCATAATGATATGATGTAAAGTAAAAGCAAAAGGATAAAAATGTAAATACATAATTATAAGAAATCTTGGCATAGAAAAAAAGACAGGAAATATAAGAAAATAGTAACAATAATTACTTTGGATAGTGGAAGAATGAATGTTATTTTCTTCCATCCACTTTTTCTTGTTTTCCAAATTTCTCTTAATGAATATATGCTGCTTTTATAAAGGAAAAAAATATACAACAAAGAAAAAACAAAACAGAATTTTAAATCCTAATATCCAACGGGAGTCATCACTCAATTAAACTAGAAAAGTTGATTAAACAAGTTGTTCCTATTGAAAGAGTATGTTTGTTCACGTAATTATGCAGCATCTAGAAATATCAGACTTGGAAAGTGCAGAGACAATACTCTGCAGTAGTAAAAGAAAGCTCCTTCCTTTCCCCATAATACACAGTTTCCAAAATGAGTAAGATTGATGGAAACAGGCCTATGAGAGCTTCAGAGATTTAAGCAAAGTTTACCAATGCCCAGGAAAGTATAAAGTAGAATGTTGCACAAAAAGCTTACAGTCAAGTATAATTTAAAATCTAAAAGTGTTTGGTTTTTTGTCCTTGCGATACTTTACTGAGAACGATGATTTCAAACCCGCACATTGTGCACATGTACCCTAAAACTTGAAGTATAATAATAATAATAAATAAATAAATAAAATTTAAAAGTGTCAGGGAAATATCCCGACTAAATGAAGGGTAATTGCACTGAAGCATCTGTTTCTCAGACTGTTCTAATGCAAAATCTTAAGTTTAGAAGATGCTGGAGAAGTAAAACTGTTAAGAAGTGATATGGACTCTATTTGTTAATAATGACACAAAGAAGGAATGCTAGTAGCCTGGAAGAATGAACAGAGAATCCTCGGCTTTTTAAAATATTTATTATGTGAAAAACTGTGCTTACCATCTTATTTTTTAATAATTTAACTTTTATTTTAGATTCAGGGGATACATGTGCAGGATTGTTACATGGTAATATTGTGTGATGCTGAGGTTTGGGATACAAATGATCCTACCACTCAGGTAGTGAGCATAGTACTCAATAGGTAGTTTTCCAAGCCCTGTCCTGCTCCCCTTCTCCCTTCTCTAGTAGTTCACAATGTTTATTGTTCCTATCTTTATATCCATGTGTACTCAATAACTAGCCCCCACTTATAAGTGAGAACATGTGGTATTTGGTTTTCTGTTCCTGTGTTAATTTACTTAGGATAATACCCTCCAGCGGCATCCTTGTTGCTGCAGAGAACATGATTTTGTTCTTTTTTATGGCTATGTAGTATTCCATGGTGTATATATACCACATTTTCTTCATCCAGTCCATTATTGATGGGCATTTAGGAAGATTCCATGTCTTTGCTATTGTGAACAGTGCTGCAATGAGCATATGTGTGCATGTGTCTTTATGGTAGAATGATTTATTTTCCACTGGGTGTATATCCAGTAATGAAACTGCTGGGTCAAATAGTAGTCCTGTTTTAGGTTCTTTAAGAAATATCCACACTGCTTTCCACAGTGGCTGAGTAATTTAACATTCCCACCAATGGTGTATAGATGCTTGCCATTTTGGATTAAATGGAATTCCTTTCCTTGAGTGTTTTTTTTTTTTTTTTACATAGAGTTTCACTCTTGTCACCCAGACTGGAGTGCAATGGCATGATCTCGGCTCACTGCAACCTCCCCCTCTGGGTTCAAATGATTCTCCTGCCTCATCCTCCTGGGTAGCTGGGATTACCGGTGCCTGCCACCATGCCCAGCTAATTTTTGTATTTTTGGTAGAGGTGGGGTTTCACCATGTTGGTCAAGCTGGTCTCGAACTCCTGATCTCAGGTTATCCACCTTCTCAGCCTCCCAAAGTGCTGGGATTACGGGCATGAGCCACCACACCCGGCCATTGAGTGTCTTTTAAAATTAGACATAAAATATAAGTATAAACAGACAGATATGGGTAAAGACATGGCTTCAATTAGAGGTTCTCAAACCTGTCTGTACATTAGACTCATCTTGGAAACTTTAAGAAACACCAGGGCCTCATCCCCAAGACCCTCATTTAATTGCTCTGGGCTGTAAATGGGATGTGGGTATTTTTTAACTCCTCCAAGTGATTCTAATGTGATGTCCAGTTTGAGGAGCATGGGATTAGGTGACCTCTGCAGGAACTTTCAGGATCCCTCTCACTTGCCCTTCACCTGCCCAGGAATGGTTAGCACGACTTGAGGAAACATCCTCTTATGAAACATTTAAGTAACTATTGGTACTCACAGACTTGCCAACAGTATCTTGCAGCCTAGGGCTGAGAATGTGCACTTCTTGTGCAGCAGTCATATTAACTTCTACAATAAGGAATCATGCCACCGCTACTTAATTTTAAAACAAAAGTCATCAAAAGATTTTACCAAAAGCTAACACAACACCCATTTCTTAAGCACTTTCACATATTACAACAGTTTGTAAAGGCAGAAGATTTGTCCTGATTTGAAAGGAAGAGAGTAACAAGACAAAAAAAGTGAAATTGTAGAGGAAGGTTAGAAGGGAAGGGTTTCACTTCCATAATTATATCGTGGCTGAGGTTTACATTATAATTCACTTGGTGCTAAGAATGTTATGAGTAATGCTCCAGGCACTGAAAGTGTGGATGTATGTGTGTACTTACATATGCATATTAACATATAGGTAAACTACATATATATTACATAATGATGTTTATATGTATATAATTGTATACAAAGCCCTTCAAACATAAAATAAATAGAGAAGACTTGATCAGACCACAAAGTCCACACTTGACACATTGCATCATGAATGGACAGAACTCTAACGTAGACTCTTACCTGCCATGAAACCCTGGGCTAGTCATCCCTTCTGGGCCTTAATCTCCTCATCTTTAAAACCGGGGCACTATTACCCACACCTTAGAGTTTTATGAGACTTAAGCGTGGGAGCACTGGCGCCCACACATAGTAGTTGCTCAATAAACGTGTTGAATCTGAATGTAGCCACCCACCATCCGGCTCCTGAGCACAGGAGAAGGGGTACCTGAAGCCCGGAAGGAAAATCAATTGCCCAAAGTCACACAGTAATCACTTACAAGGACCCAGGTTTCCTGACTGCTACTTTTCACCCCACTTTCTTCCCTTTAGGGTCCTCCTCTCCAAAGCTGACTATGCCCTGCCTCCTTCCAGGACATGCCAATGCCTCCTGCCCTAGTTTAAAGACCCTAAGTCCAAGACCTTCTGCCAGAAATACACAAGGGAAGCCACAAGCACCTGGCAGTGCCCAACCTAATGTGACACCCACCCCAGCAACACCTGGACTCCCACAGCCCAGATCCCCTCCAGCCATTTTACTTTATTCCTGAATTGCGGCCCACAGATGCCAAGGATAGGGCCAAAACACTTTTTAAATATTTTCTCTTAATATTGCCATGGGCTTAATTATGCATTAACTACTATCTTATACCTGCTTCCCTGGAAGCAGATCCTGAGATGAGTATTTACATGCAAGTGGTTCATTAAGAAAGTATTTCTAGGAGAAACTGGGAAGGGAGATGAGAAGCAACAGAGGAAAGGGGAAGAAGCCAAGCAAGAGCGTGATTGCAGGCAAGTTCTGTCCTCAGCCCGAGCTCGAGGGGCACTCAGGAGTGCAAGTTACACCTCAGTGTTTGTCCAACCTGAGGCAGGAGAGCTGCTGTTTGACACTCCTGCCCCAATTGGTCACTGGGTCCAATATCCCAAGGGCCAAGCCATGAAGAAAGTGGCAGGTGCAAGCTCTTAGAAGTAATGCACATGGGTGCTTGGGGATGAGCAC
This sequence comes from Pongo abelii, assembly GCF_028885655.2. NCBI lineage: Eukaryota > Metazoa > Chordata > Mammalia > Primates > Hominidae > Pongo > Pongo abelii. The sequence goes on from NC_072001.2 coordinate 52,987,453, forward strand.
AGGAAGACAGGGAGATCTGGGCAGAACCCCAACAGCATCCTCCATAACCACCAACTCCACAGGACTCAACACTCCTTGTACTAGCTCAGACCTAAGCCCATTTGATTTCCCCAATATCTCAAAATCCAAAAAGTGAAAAGCCAGTCTCCATAGCCTAAGCACATTCTATAGAAACCACCATCCTATGCACTGGAATTGGCTAATGATGGGATTTAGCAAAATTTAACAGGACAAGCCCATCTTGTAGGTTGCCCTCTCTGCAAGGACTTGTTACAGCATAGTTTGAGAATTCAACAGATACTGTGGTAGGTTCAAGGGACACAAACACAATCAAGAGAGAGGACCCCTACCCTAGAGGAGCTCAAGGTTGTGGATAATCTCTCAAATGGACATTTTTGCCTGATTTTTCACTGAATCCTAAAAAATACTCCATTCCATTCTCAATGATAGATGATTCTCCCTTCAACTTTACAGGATCAGCAAAAATGCTTTTCAATACATCATGCCATATTGAGTTACAAAGAGATACTATCTCACAAGGAATTAACAAAAAGCTAAATAAAACCACAAGAAAGTAACACTAACACTATTTCAAATGATAATGATAATGATAGTCACCATGTCTGGGAGACATATAGTCATCAAATTTCTGAATATCTAAGTTATTGGATTAATCCCATGGCCTCCAAATAGAGGCCCCAACATCTATCACAATCCAGGTATTTTGACTGGTAATTTGAGCGACATTAAAGGATACACTAGAGTTATTAGTTCAAATTCACGATGTAAGTGTATTTACTTTTAACACACTTTATATGAGATGAGACTTCAAAGCAATGAGACTGATGATTAGATGTTCCTTGGGAAAGGAACGTATTAACATCAGATCTAATACGCAGTCAGAACTTTCAGACTTGAGAAAGTCAAGATATGTAACAGTACTACCCAAAACCACACATACTCTGTCTTATAAAGAGCCTTTTAAAGAAGTAACAAGACTACATGGAGAATGCTAATAACATACAAGACACTGGGTCAAGCATTTTACAGAACTCCTTTAACTTTCACAGCAACTCCATCCATGGGAGAGAACACACTATAACCCCACCTTACAGAGGAGAAATCCAGTGCTTACAGATATTAAAAACTTCCCCAAGACCACAGAATTATTCGGAGTAGGACAAAACTCATACTTAAGTCTCTCAGTGCAAAATGCATACTTTTAACACCACATTGTGGTGGCAATGATTCAAAACCAGCTAACCTGGAATTGAACCATGGGGGTCCAGGCACCTTTATGGCTTATCCATGTCACACCAGGATCACACTTTCCAAGGCTCTGTCTCTACAACTATGGTTTTAGCTTAAGATCATTTTTCTTCACTGTCCTTTTTACACCATTTTCTAAAACAAGTCAAAAGAAAAACTGTAGGTATTCATTATGTTATTAGAAATCAGTCAATATTTTAGTTATAGAGATTACTTCAATATCACCATGTATTGCCTAAGCTACCTAGCCCCTCTTGATATCTTTAGCATTTTCCCTCACATATGGCTAATTCATTTTATGATGTTCTCTTTAAAAATTACATTCTTCACAGTATCCAAATGATTCAAAATCATTGCCTGATGTGACTGACTGCCAGATTTAAGTACATTATTAAAATTTACTTTGCCACATTTTATCATTAGCAAAAAAATAAGGGGGGGGGACAGCAAAAAAGAGAGTAAGAAATGATGGAAAGAAGTTTCAAAATTACCTCTGCTAAGTTTTCTGGAGGTGGTTTTGCTGTCGTTTGTGTATAAATGCATGTGTTTTTAAAGCATTTCTGATTCTAGCACTGTTCCCGCAAATACTTTTTCTTCATTGATGGATGAATATAAAAGCAATGAAAAAATTGTACCATGATAGATGGCCCACGTATATTCCACTATCAAGTGAATACAAAATTCTTATCACTATCACTTGATACAGTAATGTGTCAGAAGTCTCTCTAGCAATATTCCCCCGAAATTACCAAATTAAATAATTCACACACTCATGAAACATCTACCACATACAAAACCCCATATGCCCCAATTCTAAATAGTACTGGATCTAGAAATGGAAAGTGACAAAGATGTGTCTGTGTTCCATAAAAGGTATACCAAAGGAATCTGAAGTCAAAGTTGAGTGAGTAGCACAAGCATTTGCAGAACATAAAAGAGAGCCATGAAAATAAAATGGAATTAAAGTTCAATTTTTAATAAATTAAAGGGAAAAAAGAATCATGTATCTAATTAAAAGAGAAAGCCACCAATCGTCAAGAGCTGTTTCAGGGTCCTAGAAATTTTCAGAATAACCCACAGAATGTATTTCTTACTTGCAGTTGATGAGCACTTCAGACTGCCGATTATTCACTTGATTATCACTCTTGTGGCGAAACTGAAAAATCAAAGTGTTTGTGAGAACACACATTACAAGGTACTTTGTCAGCCCAAAGAAGCACACTGGCAATACTTTGAGTTCATCCATTTAAACAGTGTTGTCACTGGTCTAAGATGACACTGTTTGGGCTTACTGTGAACCCAGCTCTACATATTCTAAATCTAAATCAAAACCCTTCTCACTATATTACACTCTGAATGTCACCAATGAAACAACAAGGCTAGCCACTACTCTTCCAATCTACACACGTTTAGTTGCTTCTAAGAAGACAATATGCTCTCTACTGTACCTTATAGTCCCAGAGAAAACCATGCATTAATTTTGATGTCTTTAACAAGGAATGGGGCTTCCATTTCTCTCCCATGTGTACTGAATGCTTTATTAGAACATCATTCTTTCTGTTTTATGGATTTCTTTGAAGTCAAGAAGTTACTTGTAACAACATGAATTTTTATTCTCCAGAAATTCTAATTGTTAACAGTGATCTTATGAAGTACTGAGCATTTAAAACAAAAATTAGAAACCAAGACTGAAACACATTTGGTGTAGATTTGTGATTTATGTCCAAATGGTTGTTGTATTTCTTACTGTTTACTCCAGTAATGTAAGCATCTTATATGGCTTGAAAGAATCTCAGTATTAAGAGCTCTCTACTAGGCTCATAAATTAGCAGTCATTCAGGTAAGTCTTTCTATGTGAAATGTCAAGATCAGATAGTAGTAGTAGGCTATAAGAGAAAAAAGGTAATATAGAGAAAATGGTAATACCATTAGTAACAGGCTATAATATAGTTATTTCAGCAAATTAGCCTACATGCACAGATGAATAGGGGTAGTCTTTTCAGGAGACAGAAACTTCGATTTCATAGATTTTAATCATCAGAATGTTTTCTTTTTTTCTTAAATACACAAAATGTTGTGTCAAAATCACAAAATTTAAAATGCTTCAACCAGCCCTTTTCCTTTTTCTACAGCCTTCCCAAATCCATCCCAATCTTTCTATTATGCTATGCCCAGTACATAAAATTACTCAGAATGGCAGGTATAAGTTAATAGATATTACCAGTAAAAATCAGAAAACAAAGCTATTTAGCATTTGTTAACATAAAAATAGTTTATAATATTGGTAAAGGAGTAAATTAAGTCATGTCACGCATTGACATGAAAACTTCTTCCTACGAGCAGAACAATAGAAATGGAAACATTATTTGATCTGAGTGCACAGTTTGGAGGGGTTGCTGAATATTCTCTCCTCCACCATATCTACACAGCATTCTTCTCCACTCTGCCCTGTGCCATGAAAAGCTGGGCTCTGTGGTTCTTGCCCTGTGGCTTCTGGTAAGATTTGGCCAACAGATAGTACTGGCAGAAGATTTGAGTCAGAGAAGAGTGAAATGAGGGAATTTATCCCCTGGCTTTCTTCTAGCTGGGTTAGCAATGGCTGCTTCCACAGATAGCCGCAGCTGCTACAAACCGGCCTCAACTACATCTCCAGGTCTGGTCACTCCTTCATTCCTTTGCCTCTTCAGGTCTAGTAGTATTGCCAACCATGTTGCTGCCATAGCTGCTTTTCCTTGCCCACACCCTTTGTAAATGATCCCATCATTATTAAACTCTCCAATCCACCCAATTTCAGGGTGACCTCTGTGTTTTGCCAAGACCCTGACTGGTGAAGGTGTCCAGTTAATGAATTGGCACATAACATCACAAAAGATGAAAGCACATTCAAGCATTAACTGCAATGGAATCAAAAGGAGACTTTTCGTTTAGTCATGTAAATCCCCTAAATTGACTAGCTGAACATCACAGAAAAAGACCAGTCAGCTCATCCCCCAAAAGCTGAGCAGCCCACGCTCGGGGAGATGCAACCACTTTTACTTCTGCTCAGGTTTTACCAAGAGGACTTGATATTGGAGTAGATGGAGTCTGGAAGGATTAGAAATGGTAGTTTCAAGCCCAGCCTGACTTATTGACAATTTCTCCTCTAGAAATAAATATGAAGTCCCAGAGGGGAACTTCCACAGGAAAGAAAGGGAGTAGAGGGCTAGCATTCATTGTGTACCCCCTGTGAGCTAGGTTCTATACCTGATGCTTTACACATATCTCATTCTGTCTTCCCAACAGCGCTGGTGTCATTGGCCATGTTATACAGAAAAGGAAAGGTTTGAGAAGTAATTTGCCTCATGTCAAACTGTTAGTACATGGTAGGGTAAGGTGGTAGGGTAGTAAGGTGTCTTTCTCCAAAGCCAATATTCTTTCTACTCTACCATTTATTCCTCTATGAAGTGTGACTATAATGAAGACCTTTAAGGCCAATATGTAGGAACTCATGCATCTAAATGAGTACCATTTCCCTGAAAAATCAGATAACATGGAAAAACCACACATTTACTCCAAAAATGCCATTGCTCAAATGATTGTTGAAATTTCCTCTCTTAGAATTACCTCTAGAGCTCATAGCCCCTTCCTTCAGAATGTTCTCTATCCTTTGAGAATTGAGCTCTATGTCCTTTGAAAAGACATAATGAGATGTCTCATGTTTTGAAACATATGAAAGCCACTCTTAGAAAGCATGTCTGGTTGATAAGGTTTTTGATTAGGCTGAGAAGTAGCATTTGTTTCCAAAGCTGTGAAGCCATTAAGTCATAAGACTACCTTGTACACTGACCTTCAGAAGACAATTCTATAAGAAGAGATCCCAAAGTACCTTGAACAATGGCAACCTCACAGGAATCAGTAAACTCCAGGAACATCCCAAGCTAACCACTTTAATGTGATATTACTCATCAGTGTGGATGGATCCTAGTGTTTGTTAAAAATCCGGGGCCAGGCACGGTGGCTCACGCCTGTAATCCCAGGACTTTGGGAAGCCAAGGCAGGCAGATCATAAGGTCAGATCAAGACCATCTTGGCTAATATGGTGAAACCCCATCTCTACTAAAAATACAAAAAATTAGCCAGGTTTAGTGGTGCATGCCTATAGTCCCAGCTACTCAGGAGGCTGAGGCAGAAGAATCGCTTGAACCCAGGAGGCGGAGGTTGCAGTGAGCCAAGATTGCGCCACTGCACTCCAGCTTGGATGACAGAGCAAGACTCCGTCTCAAAAGAAACAAACAAACAAACAAAATCCAATACAGTAAAACCCCATCTCTGCTAAAACACAAAAAATTAGCCAGGCGTGGCAGCATACACCTGTAGTCCCAGCTACTCAGGAGGCTGAGGCAGGAGAATTGCTTGAACCCAAGAGGCAGAAGTTGCAGTGAGCCGAGATCATGCCACTGCACTCCAGCCTGGGTGACACAGTGAGACTCTGTCTTAAAAAAAAAAACAAAAAACTAATCTCAAAGGTTATAGTCAAAATGTGAACCATGAAATAGGCTACAAATTTCATTAAGAAATGAAGAGTTACATCCTGTGTATTCTTTAAAAAATGATATATGAAGACACATGCATTATTTGTGTGTATGTGTGCTCTTTTAAAATGACTTGCATCAAATTGTTGATTTATCAAAAAATTATATGTAAGATAACTATGAGAAAATATCACATGAACCAACTTGATAAGTACAAATCTTCCCATATGTCTTTACCATACTCAACTACTTTTAGCAGGGGTGGGTTCCCACTTTCTCCATAATGTCTTCCCTAATTCTCTTTCACACATCCCACCTCTGTTATCAATCTAGCTACTGAAGGTCATCTTCCCCCCTCAAAGAATCAAAGCACTTTGGTTCTTTTAAATTATGAATTTCACACCATTTTTATCTCATATTATTGTTGTTCACGTACATGACCCATCTCCCTCTACTGAATGTTAAGTTTTTTTTTAACTTCGGTTTCCGTGTCTCTTTCATTTTTGCATTCTCCATATAGCTTAGCACAGAGGGGTGTGGTGAGTAAGTGCCAGTGTTCTGAAGCCAGGTTGCTTGAGATAGACTATTACAGACTAAAACAACCATGAAAAAGTATGTCTATTAAGCCAATAATAAAGATAAAATGGAATCACAAAAAACACTCAGTTAATCCAAAAGTAGGCAGAGAAAAACAGAACAAAGAGCCAATGGGGCATGTAGAAAGCAACAGCAAGATGATAGATGGCCTAACCATAATGATAATCATATTAAACATAAATGGGTTAAATATTCCAATTGAAAGGTAGAGATTTTCAGATTTTATCAAAAATTATTAGCCTACTATATATGCTGTCTACAAGAAAACCATTTTAAAGATACAGATAGGTTAAAAATAGGCAACAGGAAATATGGGTGTGAGCTCAGAAGAGTGACTTGGGCTAGGAATATAAACCTGTAACTCATTGGCATAGACAGTTATTGAGGGGGCACATGCAATCACTCAGGATGAAAATATAATTTGTCTGGATTTAGAATGTTTGGTTTTCCCAAGACTATGTTTTGTCTTTGAGTGAGAATGACTTCCTTTGGGTTACGCAGACTTTAAAATTCTCTATTGCCTTATATCTGACTTATTTACATTAGTTTCCTGACTTTTGAAGCTACAGTTGACCCTTGAACAACATAAATTTGAACTGCACAGGTCCACTTATACACAGATTTTTTTTTCTCTAAAGGCTACATTGAGTGTGCCTGCTCTCCTGCTTCCCCTTCCTCTGCTTCTGCAACCCCTGAGACAGTAAAACCAATCCCTCCTCTTCCTCCTCAGCCTACTAAACATGAAGATGACAAGAATGAAAACCTTCATGATGATCTATTTCCACTTAATGAATAGCATATATATTTTCCCTTCTTTATAATTTTCTTAATAACATTTTCTTTTCTCTAACTTACTTTATTGTAAGAATACAGTGTATAATAAATATAACATACAAAATATGTATTAATCAACTGTTTATGTTATTGGTAAGGCTTCTGGCCAACAATAGGCTATTAGTAAAGTTTTGAGGGAGTCAAAACTTATACATGAATTTTGACTGTACAGGGAGTTGGTGTCCCTAACCCCCACATCATTCAAGGATCAACTATATTTGACTTTGTAACTCCTAATATAATGACAAGAATGTATAAGAATACCTAATATTTACCACCTCTCAAACCTTAAACAAAGATATGTGATAAAGAATAAGTAACACTTCACTGAGCAAATGCAGGTTGATTTCCAATTCTGCTCTTCCACAAATTGGTTGTATTATTAGCAAATCACTAGCTCTTTCTGGGCTTTAGTTTTCTCATCTATAAAAGGAGAAAGTGAATCTAGTTACTGAAGCCCTCTTGCTTTTAAACAGGCTCTGGTTTTATGGCACCTGTATTAATCATCAAACAAATAGCAAAATAGCTTTATATGATATTGACCAAAATAACTTCATTCAAAATTTCAAATGTATCTTCATTATCTATTTCTGAGAAGCCACAACTGAAATTGAGACCTCAAGAATTCTCAAGAGCAAATACTCACATAGTCATCTGTGGCATCTTTGACAGCTGTCATAGTTATCACCAGGACCAAAGGCACAATGGTGGTAAACCAGGTCAAGGAGGAAATTTCTGGAATTAGCTGAAACAAACATTCCAAATAGTTTAGGGCTTTTAAAGTTAGAAAATATATCTTCCAAACTGTGTCATTTAATTTTAAATTAATGGGGTTATATTGACTTATTTGTACAAATGGAGAATGACTTTCAATAATTTAAGTGTTTGTATTTGGTTATAAGATACATAGAGTAGAAGTATTATTGAATTTGTTTTCAAACTACCTAACCAAAAACTGAAATTTTTATAGCAAAGGGAGAAGCTTCTTGAAATCTCTCACAGATGATCACTTTCTCCAATATGTTAAATTTCACCCATCTTTTTCTGCTTTTCATCTCTACTTTTAACAATTTTACCAACTCCTCTTTTTACCAATTCCCAAAGAGAGGTTGTTTGAACATCTGCCTTGCACCAGACACTGTGCCAGGTACTTTCCATTTATTACATCATTTAATCCTCGGAAAAGTTCATTGAGTTAGATTCCCACTAGCATTGTTTTTGTATAATCCCAGAAGGTTTGTATTCCACATAAATAGTACCCCCAGTACACAACACAGAATACTACATTATGAATGGTGACCAGGAGTCAGGAAATATTGCAGACCTGGGTATCATGTCCCCATTTTATAAATGAAGAATCTAAGAGGTCATGCAACTGGGCCAAGATCACATACTGTTAAAATTTGAAACTAGGTCTCTTGGACTCCAAGGCCTACTCCCTTGTGCCCATACCTCCAAAGCCACCCACATAAAAGAGACATAGTGACAGTGGACATAAGTCTCTTAGACAGGTGGTTTTCAAACGGGATTCATTTGAAAATCTGCTGCTTCAGAGCCATCAGGCAGGAAAGGATGGGGTAGAGATGGTCAGTGGCTAAAGATCAGGCCCCATCAAAACAACTCTAAATCAATTTTATATAGTAGCTTCCACATAAGATTTTTTTTAAAAAAACTCAAAAGCCTCTGATGTAGCAGTAAAAATGTTGAGCTTGGTGTCAGAAAAGCTAAATTCTAGTCCTAGTTCATCATCAACTCATGGTGAAACCTTTACCACCTAATCTCTCTGGGTCTAATTTCTTCATCAATAAAGAAAGGAGAGGTTAGACTGAACCATCCCAAAGTTCCCTTCTAAATATAAAATTCTATGAACAAGAGCCTTTGGCCACAAATGAGAAAGCCATTAGAGAAATGAATTCAAAATTCTGGAATGGTGTGAAGTGTTTCTTGAAGAAACCAAAAGCAACTTCATGGGGAAAGGTGGGGGAAGAAATCTTGGACTCTAAGCTTTCTTCAACAAATAGTAAGGCATTTAATCATTGTTTGTTTTTGTTTTCCTGATCAGCACCCAGTTCTTCTCAAATATACTCCTATTTCTTAGGGAACCATCATATCCCCTCACTTTCTGTCCACATAATTTTAGGAAACTGATTCCACCATGGATACAGGGTTTGGCATATGATCTTGGTTACGCCAATTACTGGATCAAACTCTTGAGCCACGGTGACAGGTTTAAGAATGAAGATACAGCTCCGATCAGAACTAATCCCAAGACTTTTGCTGGAGCAACAGAAAAAGTAATTCCTTCATTCGTTTTCTCTCTCTCTCTCTTTCCCTCTCTCCCCCTCGCCCTCTCTGCCCCGCTCTCTCTCTCTCTGACTTGAGTTGGAACCAGGAAGCTGTCAGGGCCACCAAGTAGAGGGCCTACCTAAGAAAGGCCAATGTGTGAAAACAAAAACAAAAACAAAACAAAACAAAAACAGAGAAAGAGAAGCCACATCCTGATGAAATTGTGCCCATGAATCCAGCAATACTTGAAATGAGATACCCATGAATATATTTATCTTTTGCTTAAACTAATTAAGATTTCTGTCACTTGAAATATAAAGATTCTTAAATAGATATTCAATTAAAGAGAAAATAGTACTCAAATCTATTAATCTAATCCATCTTCTTACTTCTTAGCCATTCTCGACCTACCAGTTTGATCTGCTTAAAGTATGCTAACATAAATACTAGGTAAATAACTGGCTAACATGAACTATTTATGTGTGTGTACAGTATGTATGTGTACAGTATATATGTAGCTTCCTTGATTCATATTTTTTCTTCCCAAAATATCCATAAAAGCTGAAATTTCATTTAAAGGCAAATTTTAGTCAGGAGAAAAAGCAAAGGTTACTAACTACCAATTAACCATTCAAAACTGCAAAAGTAGTCACCTACAATGAAATAACATATAGCATCATCACTTACTTTATATATATTAAAAATATGTCACTGTTCTTAAATGAAAATGAAATGTGCAAAATTAAGCTCTGCAACCTACTCAGTCTTAGTCACCTAAGATTCTGCCTCAACTCTGGCAATCTCCACACTGTAGATGTGAGAGGGAGATAAAGGAGGGAGGCTATGAACAGTAATTATTAGGCTCTGGTTTGGTTCAAATAAAGTGCAAGGCTGTGTTTTAAAGTGACCTCAGTGTTTAAAATGATGAATGTACTACTTTTTAACCATTCCTACCTCTCCCACGTTTGTGAAGAGAAACAGCAACAAGATTAAAAATCTGATAAAGAATGATTTTACCTAATCACGAACATTTAGCTAAGTAAATTAACTTACTTTTTAAAATTATATGAATACTTTAAACAAACAGATAATAGAGAAATACAACCTAAATATTACCTGTAAAATCAGAAGGCAAAGAAAATAGGCATTTGCCACTCTTTGGAACTGTTCAAATAAATTAATTGGCAAGAAGGTGAGAATATTATATTTCGATGTGTGGATACGATTATCCTGAAAAAGAAATAGCATCATGTTAGTTTGGGGCAAGGCATTGCTCATGATCAGAAATAGCTCTAAAACCTACAAGCCTGAGCCAGAGTAAGAAAGATAAGCCAGTTATCTAGGAAATTTCAACTCTGTGTGGCTCAAGGCCTTCATTTTTCCCAAGATGATATGCTCCTGATACTAGGAGAAATTACTGGTCCATGCCATAAACTCACCTGTAACTAAATATGTATCAAATGCAAAAGTCTACCCCTGAGATTTCTGACTCAAGCACTCAACTATTTGGCAGTCATTGCTTGAGTACCTACTGTATGCAGTACTGAGTTCCTGTTGGGGCCCGCAAGGCAGGAGGGAACTTCAGAAATCATCTGGTCCACCTTCCCAAAGCATGACCCTTTTAGATACCTCTGACAAGGGGCTCCTAGGTCTGTCTTGGAAGATCTCCTGTGATGGGAAACTGACTGCCTCGCAAGGCAGCCTGTCCCCATTTCAGAATGGGAATTGCTGGAATGGTCCTTATTATGAGAAACCCAAATCTGCTTCTTTTTTTTTAAATTTTAATAACTATTTTTTTCTACTTTTATTTTAGGTTCAGGAGCATGTGTGCAGGATTGTCACATGAGAGAACTACATGTCACTGAGGTTTGGTGTATGAATGATCCTGTCATCAGGTAAAGAGCATGTTAGAGTGGGTGGAGAGCTAGACATTAGCAGGAGGGGAGCTCCTGGGAAAGGAAACCTCTGGGAAGGCTCACACCTGAGGGACCACCCAAAATTTGCATATTAATGCCATCTCTAATGTTTGTTGGGGGGCACTTAGTCATATGTGGGTAGGAGAGCGAGAAGGTAGCCACACAGAAAGAAACACTGCGGAATGCCTCTTAAGACACCCCAATAATCATTCACTCTGCAGTTAAAATGTCAGAATGTTGTTAGCTACATGCTAATAAGAAGGGCAAAGGGGGCCAGGCACAGTGGCTCACGCCTGTAATCCCAGCATTTTGGGAGGCAGAGGTGGGTGGATCACCTGAGTTGAGACCAGCCTGGCCAACATGATGAAACCCCCTCTCTACTAAAAATACAAAATTAGCCAGGCATGGTGGTGCACGCCTGTAATCCCAGCTACTCAGGAGGCTGAAGCAGGAGAATCACTTGAACCCAGGAGGCGGAGGTTGCAGTGAGCCGGGATTGCACTACTGCACTCCAGCCTGGGTGACGGAGCAAGACTCTGCCAAAAAAAAAAAAAAAAAAATAGAAAAAAGATGGATAAAGGGGACATTACCAAGAGAAACCTGGCACCAGAAGTACAGATTAGGACAGACAAGGAAATTCCAAAGAGATATGCAGGCGCAACAGGTATAGATTTGACCACTACACAACCTTTCTGGGGTGGCAGCAATGAGCAGGGCCACCATCAGACAGGATTTGTATTGATCACCAGCCCACAAGTGCACATTAACCAACAGTAAGGGAGGGTCCCACAAGCCTAGGCGAGGAGTTAAGGCAGGAGCGGGAAAAACTAGGTAAAGGAGAAAGGTGGAGACTTGAGACAGGGGCAGTAATTTGCAGAAAAATTCCAACATGATAAAGCTCCCTGTGCAGAACCTTTGGAACTGTTTTTGCACAGGATCATCCCACTCCTCCTTTGGGGTGTACCCATTTTTCCTACAATAAGCTCTTTACAATATATTTCTTTTCAATAAAATTTTTTGCTATCTTTGTACTGTCTCTTGGTTGAAATCTTTCTTCCAAGTTAGACAAGAGCTGGGACATCCACTCTCCCTAGTAACAAGCATAGTATCCAATAGGTAGTTTTTCAACCCTTACCCCCACCCTTTCACTCTCCTCACTCTAGTAATCCCCAATGTCTATTGCTGCTGTATATGTTCATGAGTACCCATTGTTTAGTCCCCACTCATAAGTGAGAACTTGCAGTCTTTGATTTTATGATCCTGTGTTAATTCACTTCAGATAATGGCCTCCAGCTGCACCCATGCTGCTGCAAAGGACATGTTTCATTCTTTTTTCATGCCTGTGTGGTATTCCGTGGTGTATATCTACCACATTTTCTTTATCCAGTCCACCATTGATGGGCATCTAGGTTGATTCCATGTCTTTGCTATTGTGAATAGTGCTGTAATGAACATACAAGTGCATGTGTCTTTATGGTAGAATGATTTATTTTCCATTGGGTGTATACCCAGTAATTGGATTGCTGGGTCAAATACTAGTTCTGTTTTATGTTCTCTGAGGAATCGCCACACTGTTTTCCACAATGGCTGAACTTATTTACACTCCTACCAACAGTGTGTAAGCATTCCTTTTTCTCTGCAACCTCACCAACATCTGTTTTGTTTTGTTTGTTTTTTACTTTTTAATAATGGCCATTCTGACTGGTGTGAGATGGTATCTCATTGTGGTTTTGATTTGCATTTCTTTAATGATTAGTGATATTTAGCATTTTTTCATATATTTGTTGGCCACATGTATGTCTTCTTTTGAGAACTGTCTTCTTACCACATAGCAAATTCCATCCCTGGGGTCACCTAGACCAAGTCTAAGGCCTTTCTATGTTGATAACCTTCAAATACTTGAGAACCACTCATAAGATTCCCATAAATATTTATTCTGACTCGGACATTCCCAAACCTTTCAACCATTCTCCATGATTTATTTTACAGACATTTCTTCCCAGTCAGGCTCTTTTGGATCCATCCCAGCTTCTCTGCATCTCTCTTAAAACATGATGCCTAAAACCAAACACAACTGCAGATCTGGCTCAACAAGTCTATGTATAGTAAGGACTTTGATGTTCTGTGTTCTGAACTATTGTATTGACATGTCCAAAGATTTCATTGGCATTCTGGCAATTGTATCTCACTATATTTTCATATTAAGTTTTGATCAACAAAAATTCCTAGATATTTCCACATAAATCACTATTAAATCATTTTCCCTTTCTATACATTTATAGTTGGTTTTTAAAATATTTACGTATAACATCTTTCATATTTCCTATTACACCAGCCTAATGAAAAAATATTTAATCTTTAGTATACTATCTAAAGCATTAAATATTCCTCCCAGCTTTGTGTCATCAGAAAATTTCAAACACATGCCTTTTATATGTTCTTCCAAAGCGGTAGACAAATATACATTTAAAAAAAAAAACAGGCTAAATGCACCAAAAGAAATTTTAATTAAACCAATAAAGCTATGGCAAACTACTAGAGATCTCTCTACAAATTAATGTTAACAATTTTTTCAGGTTTAATATGTTTTACATAAAACATATTCAATATGTTTTATTTAACCATTTGTAAAGCCATCTAACTATATTATTTGAGGCTTAATTCTATCCTGTCCACAAAGATAACATGAGAAATTTGGGGTGACAGATATTACTGAAATTCAGAATCAACATGCCCAAAATAATATTTTTTAAATGAGGTTAGTTTGGGGTAACTTGTTTTAGGTGAACCTACACTGGCTCCTAGCCATCACTCCTACCTGTTTTTTTAAAATCCAGTCATCTGTTAAATGACCATTTTTAATATTTGATATGGTTGGGCTGTGTCCCTACCCAAATCTCATCTTGAATTGTAGTTCCCATAATCCTCACATGTCATAGGAGGGACCCGATGGGAGGTAATTGAATCATTAGGGTGGTTACCCCGATGCTGCTATTCTCATGATAGTGAGTGAGTTCTCACAAGATCTGACCATTTTATAAGGGGCTTTCCCCTCTTTTGCTCAGCACTTCTCCTTGTTGCCTCCATGTGAAGAAGGACATGTTTGCTTCCCCTTCCATCATGACTCTAAGATTCCTTAGGCCTGCCCAGCCATGCTGAACTGTGAATTAATTAAACCTCTTCTTTTAATAAGTTACCCAGTCTCAGGTATGTCTTTATTAGCAGCATGAAAACGGACTAAGACAACATTTGTCAGGAATCAAGGTGTCCAGTTTTGTGCTACAAGTTCTGGGAAAATAAAAAGAGATGTCAAGAGAAGAGTTTCCAGCTTAGTTGGTCTGATGCACATTAATGTACTGAAAACTGTTCTGAAAGCTAATAACGATGGTATTGCAGTATGTTAACTACTCAAGAAGTTAACACACTGCAAAACAGGGTGTTGGTACTGTCAATCATATGTTTTTCTAAAGAAAGGACTTGGAGAAAAGAACGGGGAAGATTAAAGCTAAGGAGAAAATACAGTTAAATAAGGAGCTCATATTCCTAATTCTGTTTTATATTTTCCTTCTAACTTAAAGCTAAAATAGAGGTTAGCCTAGCGTCTTGCAAAAAGGACATATGCAATGTCTATAACCGTCAAAACCATGGCAGGAATTATAAAGACACTCTCCTACAAAACTGAGTTCCATATAGGTAAAGAGCTAATTCTGTGGGATAAATAATGCCAAACAGAAACTATGACAATTTTCTCCTATTTGCTTAGCTTGACATATAGCAATGATTGTGTTTGTTCTACTCGTTCTGTTGTAACTTAGTCACAGATGATGCAAACCCTCACAGCTTTGAATGGGAATGAGGAACAAGGGCTCCCCCTCCTGGAAAATCTCTGGGCCAGCCTACTTTTCTTTGTTTTTCAACCAAAAGCAAAACACGCTTCCATTTCCACTGCCCTGTCCAAGCATATGAGTACTGTATTGGTAAGACCTTAAATCAGGCACATTAATATTTAGTCATTTCATAGGCTATGGGCCTACAGTCCAAACTGAGTACAGTTCATTCCATAATAAGGCACAGAAAGATCTTCACCACTATCCTCTCAGAAGTACTTTCCCACCATGAATGACTAGAAACATCCCAATCCGGAAGAAAAGGAGTAGACTCCATGGAGCCTCTTTGGTGCTGATAAAAGCCAAACTAGAGGCCATGGCATTAGCTTGTTAGTGAGGAGGAATGCTTAACAGATTCCATGATGAGGTAGGCTTGGGCTCACAGTCACAGGTGATGCCAGACCAGGGCAGGGTCCCACATAGTGGGAAAATGCCTCCCCATAAATGAACGTGAGGAAGCCCATGTTCCCTGTGGAAAATGTGCTTCCGAGAGGGAGAAGGGCAAAGATGAGCTGAGGCCCATTATTCCTCCAAGACTGGCCCATCGGGTCAATGACTTCATCTCACATGTGGCAGAGTAGTAATGGAGTTGGGAGAGAAGTGTCACACCAGTAGAGAACCCTCCACCTGGAAGGCAACGTCATTGCTTCTCTAAAATATTTTAATGCAAAGGCCCTTAGGTAGGCAAAAGGTGGCACACTTGGGGATCTAGAAGAGGGCCTATGAGGCTGGACTGCAGAGATCAGCACAAACAGACTAGATGGAGTAGTTCCTCAGAATACATACTAAGGATTTTAGTCCTTATTATCAAAACCAAAAGAGTCTTTATTACAAAGACTAATAAAGACTAAAATCTTAAGTGAAGGGGGAATTACTGAAACATCTTAAGCAAAGAAGTAACTTGTTGAGATTTTTATTTTAAAATATCACCCTAGCTAGGTGGAGAACAAATCAGTGGTAACACAAGAATAGATATGAAAAGAGCGATGAGGAGGTCTTTGAATTAGTCCAGGTGAGAGATGATGCACAGCTTGGATCAGGGTGGGGACAGAAGGAACGACCATGAATAGTAACAATTACTGACATTTATCAAGCTCTTACTATGTGTACTAAGAGTTTTACATTTTACAGCTCATCTTATCCTCACAACATTATGAAATAGGTACTATTATTTCCATTCTGTAGAAGGGAAATTCAAGGTTCAGAGAGATTAAGTAACTTACTAACTTACACGAGTTGACACAGCTTGTAAGTGGTGATTGTAAGAGCCAGGATTTGGATCTAGCAATAGACACTCTGCTCCAGAGCCCACCCTCTTCACCACTGTGCTGCCCCAATTCGTTGCAAAGCAGTTATCTCTTCTGCTTTCAGAGTAATCTGCCCGTGCTCTCTCTTCCAGTCTGCATTCCAAGCCTGCTGCCACTTTCTTACCAAAGGAAATTCAGTATATTTACCTTCTCCTCTCTAGTCAAGCCCTTCAGGCAGAGCCCTTGTTCTATTGCCTGATGTATGCTTACAGCTTCCTTGGATTCTCTTTCAGTTCCCCTCAAAAATGATTCTCTTGGCCCCTAACAAAGCTCAATGCAGACAAATAGTACACATAACCACTCCCTTACTTTAGCTTTCAACAGAGCACAGTGGCCAAAGTCCTTTATATTTCCAGCATTTACTACTTGGTGGGGGGGTGGGGTGAAGGTGGGGAATAAAGTAAAGAAAATGGAGTAAAAATGACAAATTTTTCAGAGATGGGCTACCAAATAAAATATTAATAAAATGGGAAGTATTTTTTCTAGAGATTCTCATTATACATACAAAGTAAGTATATTGCTTAAGTAAACAAAGCAAATAGAAAATAACAAACTCTGCTATATTAGCAAACATTTGGAGCATTTGGGAGATTGCCTCAACTTTTCCACTGGCAAAATGGAACTAATAACATTTCTCATATATTTATAGGACTATCATGGAAATGAGAGCATAGATGTAAAAGCACTTCTGCTAAATTGAAAGAATTATGCAAATATAGGATTTTTGTGAGTGATCCCAAATAATTCAACTGTATCAAGAAATGCAATGTACTAGTCAGGATAACTGGCTATGCTACAGTAATAACTCCAAAATCTTCACAGCTTAACCCAATAAGAGTTTATTTCTTGTTCATGCTACTTGCCCAACATGAGTCTGCTCATCAGATACTCATAACGGACCACCCACCATCTCCAAAGCTTTGAGGTATATTACCAGAGGAAAAAGAAGCTCTGAACAGTCTCACTCTCATATGTAATGCTTCAACCCAAATGCTCACAACTTACTGGCCAAAAGAGTCACCATGGGTCCAAAAGACAGAAAGCTAGAAACATTAATGGATATCACTAATGGCTATTGCAACCAGTAATGGACGCTAACCTAGTATTTTGAGAGTAAGAGACATATCTACTACCAAATATATCAAAAACCAACCAGCTGGGCACGGTGGCTCACGCCTGTAATCCCAGCACTTTGGGAGGCCGAGGTGGGCAGATCACAAGGTCAGGAGATCGAGATCAGCCTGGCTAACACGGTGAAACCCCGTCTCTACTAAAAATACAAAACAATTAGCCGTGTGTGGTGGCAGGCGCCTGTAGTGCCAGCTACTTGGGAGGCTGAGGCAGGAGAATGGCATGAACCCGGGAGGCTGAGCTTGCAGTGAGCTGAGATCATGCCACTGCACTCCAGCCTGGGCAACAGAGCGAGACTCCGCCTCAAAAAACAAAACAAACAAACAAACAAAAAAAACACCAACCTCAGCGCTTTAAATTCAGTCCTGTTAATGATACATGTAATATTCCTTTGACTATTTCCTCTCCCCATCAGCTAAACAATGTGCCAAATTCCTTAGTCTCATGAACTGGATAGATTCATCTCCCACCCATAATTCCAGGGTCAAATTAGCTTAAGGCAAATACACGGCCCACCCTCTTAACTACAATTTTGAATTCAGACACTGGCACATAAACTACGTCAATTCTGAAATTTGCTGATAATGTAAGCTTTCTCTTTTCTATTGCATTCCAATCTGGAAACAAGTAGCCCTAGAGATTATTAACAGCAACTTGGGGCTATAAGTGGGGATGCTGCCAAGAACAAACTCCGCACTAAAAATGCAGGGCCAAGAAATGCAGAGAAAAAAACTAGACCAAGCCTCTCCTGAGACTAGCCCTATCTCTGGACTTTTCAGTTATATGATCTGTCCATTCAACTCAAACTAAGTCAATTTGAGTTGGTTTTTCTTTTACTCTCAACCAACCAAACACCAGGTAAGAACATTCATAATATATGCAAGATCAGTTTGCTTTTTAAATAATAGCTTACTTGTATCTCTATGTTTGTCTTAAAGAATGCACCCCAGAAGGCTTAAACCCAAATGAGCTCAGTAGTTGTCCAGAGACACTGCCTACGTCTATGAATCCCACAAGCCCCAGGAGCTTTTGCAATGAGTACCACAGTTTCCTCACTATCAAATCATCATCCCACATTTGATGAGACATTTGTACATCATGACAACTATAAAAAGTAACTTTCCAGAGCTTGAGGGGGAAAACATCTAGCCTTTCTTGCCACAAAAGGAGGTAGATACGGTATTTTTATGGTACAATCCAGATTCCAGAGACAGAAATAATCCTGACTAATAAGGGAGAGATTATCTCTAAGCTATAAAATAAAAAACAAAAAGGGATTGTGTCCACAAACTACTGGCATAAAAGAGGAAGTAGCCAAAAGGCATTTGTACCAGTCAGAAAATATGTGAATCACCCATGTTCATGCAAAGATCCCAAAAGAATGCATGTATGGGACCTGGAGATTAGACATCTTGTACCTCACTGATACCAGGAAGAACCCCCAGTAGCTCCTCAGTATCAGCTGACGGTTGCCTGGTGCAGAGTCCACAGCTTTCCAGGATAGGGGCAATGGAAAGACGACAGTGCTCTTCTATGAAAGCTGCTGCGGAAGCCTCAATCACAGAAGAGGCTTTGCAGAGTGTGTCAATTAATACTGACTACACTCATCATCACCACCACCACCACCACCATCTTAATGTTCTCTTGAGCCTCAGCTCCCAGACTTGAGCAGAAAACGTGTATAAGGAGGGAAAGAGCAGAGGGCACATATCCCCCAACATTCATTCATTCAACTAATTTTTGTTAAAGTCCTTCTGTGCTTCAGGCAATAATGTTACTGAGCCAGGGCTACAGTCATGAGTAAGCAAAGACCCTCCCCTCATCAAGTAAGTTTGTATGTTAGTTGTGGAGAGAGAGGCAGGAACAAGCAGACAATAAACTTGTAAACTGATGACACAATTTAAGGAGGTGATCATCAAATACTATGACAAAAACAATCAACAATAGAGCAGGAGCACCTTGCCTGCCAAGACTCCCTCAGGAAGCCTTCTTGCTTGATTTTCCAAGTTAAGGCAGTATCAAGATTACCCTACTTCGGGAGACCAGTGGGAATACGTGTCCCCTAGGGGTGCTCGTTTCCTGGGTGCCCAAAAGAATCCTTTGAGCTATCAGAAATAAAAAAGAACTTCATGTATATTTTAACTAAAAATGTTAAAGTTACTAACGTTTAATTACTACAGACAATATATGTATACGTATATATATATATATACCCATAGCAAAGACAATATAATATATATTATCTACAGTAAAAATAATATATAGTACTCACATGCATATATGTGTATACACATGTATATAAATATTAATAGTAAAGACAATCTATGCATTGTCTATATGTATACACACATATAGATTTTTTTTTATATTTTTTATTGAGACAGGGTCTCGATATGTTGCCCAGGCTGATCTCAAACTCCTGGCCTCAGGTGATTCTCCCACCTTGGCCTCTCAAAGAACTGGGATTACAGGTATGAGCCACCACATTCAGTCAGATTTAATTTTCTTTTACAAGTGAGGAACATGCTCATAAACTTTGAAAACTGTGGACTAAACACTGTTATGGACAAAGGAGCTCATCTGTGCCTCCTCCTTTTAGATCATGTGTCACTAAGACTTGGGCACAGAATGGAGAACATATGACTTTCTATGTCATAGATTCTCTGGGTCATACAGTGACACCAGATAATGGTATTGCCTCCTTCCATCTCCAGGCGCTATGCTGAACACTGTAAGTATATCATATCAGGCAGTCCTTAAAAAATCCAATGAGCTGTGACTATTCCAGCACCATTTCACAGATGACGAAACTGAGGCTTAGAACAGTTGTGAGAGTTGCCTATAAAAGCAAGTCTTGTACAATCCTGTGTTCTCCCAAATGGTGTTGTGTGAGAAACGAGTCAGAAACTAGGAAGTCTCTAGACTGCCTTTTGGTTAATGGACTCGCTGGCCCTCATCTGACATCGTTCACTCTGGTGAAAAACAGAACCTCTCTAAACTAAAGCACAGTGAAGAGCTCACATTAATTCAATCAGCTGGAGCAGTCACTTCCAGTCCTTTCAATCTAGGGAGAACATTGCTGGGCTTGTCTAGGGAGCTCATTTTCCATCTAGACCTCAGGAACAGAGATAGTAGCCAGGAAAGCTTTCAGGCCTCTGTCTCCCCACAAAGCAAATCTGCCTGACAGTGTCACAAACTTTGTTCTCTTTTTCTACCTTCCAGCCTTAATTTAGTGTTCCAGTGTCTGTAAGACAGTTCTAAAGCTAGTAAATGGCCTAGGAATAGTAATTTACCTACAAAGAACTAATTTTGGATAATTATCAGGGGAACAAATTAAATTTCCCTCTGAGATTAATTTAATCACACTAATTTTTTTTCTCCAGGGTGTTTAGATGCATGTAACATTTTAAGTAGTTGCAGTAAAATGTTTACTTTCTTTTTGTGACATCTAAAAAGGGACTGAAAATACAGACAGAAAGAGAAAGAGAGAGAAAAAGACCTAGCATATGCCTTCTCCAGAGAGATAAGAAGAAGGCATACAAAAGAGAAAAAGAAAAGAAAGCAAAGATTGTATTTCAGTGGGACTTTCCTGGGGCATCCCTAATGATCTGTTTGCCTCCTATCTCTGCTGGGCTAGAGCTCATCTATGCTTCCTCCTTTTAAATCAACTGGGGATCTAGGGAGTCAGCCCTTGGCTTTGGCCCATGAATTCATCTCAGCCTGAGCTTTAGGGATCTTGTATGATCAGAGTGGGCATTTCTTTGAGTTGAGGTGGAGGCTGGCTTGTTCAAGCCCATTTCCTGAACTACAACTTTGGACAACTTAGTACAGATGGACTGCTTTGTTTATTCGGTCTGAAAATTAGACCATGTTCACACTGCTGTGTAGTCTGGGAACTAGGCCAAATTTCAAGACCTCAGTGTTTACAACAATAAGAAAGACACAATGGAAAAGTCCAGTTAATGAGGAAAGGCACCCATAAAGAATTTCCCAAAGGGCCAAAGAGTTATAATAGCACACGATACACAGTCTAATCCTTCCTAGCACTCTACTTCTTATACTAGAGTTCTACATAAATAACACCACCTCAGGGGTAGCTATGCAACTTTCTCCTGAACCCCTAAGGATCAGATGGAAAGTGCATGCAGTTGTCAGCACCCTCTGCCATGCCCAGGGGGTACTGGAGCAACTGGGACCCTGATCCACTCACGAAGGTGTTCTCCTGCAACAGTCCTAGCCTTTCCTGGTCTCCAGCCCCTTCGCAGCCAGGGTTGGGAAGTAAATCTATATTCAGACAAACCCACAACACCTGGCTTTGTGTTTTTTTTTTCGTTGAGTGGCTTTTGTTTGGGAGTAGAGGTGTTGAGAGGGAGAGAATAGAAGACCGGGAAATACAGAAGGATAATTCTCCACATGGGGCAGGTAGGGGAGGGCAGGGAAAAAAAAGAGTTTTAAAGCATCTTCTATCATTAAAACACATCAATAATAATTTATGAATAAAGTGCCAATCTTTAATTTTTGTGATTATATCATGCACAATGGGTTTGATGAATTTTCACCAAATTTGAAGTTATGCTTGAGATAGTCTGAGTTGAATAAAGACTATCATAAATTTGCTTTGGGGGACTGACAATGGAGTTCCCTGATTACATATACAAAAATAGGCATTTGTCTTCTGTAGGAGCCAACACAGAGATTCAATAACAAGCCCATGTGGATGCTGAGCAGAGCAAGAGCTGCACGGTGAGAAGATGCACAGTGAGTCTCCAACCAAAACTCACTAGGCCAGATCCTCTAAGTCACTGAACTGATTTGCAACTGAGCCACTTCTACGGGAACAATTCTAAGTACCAGGCTCCAGGTCAAATAACAGTGTGACTTAGTTGTTTAATAGTTAATGATCCACCAGAGCATCACTAGGAAGGCCAGCTAGGAATAACTGTTAATGTACAAAACTGAAACAAAGCAAACCAGATCCTTTCCCCTGTTTCCTGAATGAATGAATGAATAAATGAATGAATGAATCAAGGGCTCTGGCTGCAGTTCCTGAACCTCCTCCACCATTTCATTTCACTGCCTTCATAATCCTCTTTCCTAGTGCATTCCTCGTCCATGTTCCTCTTCCTGATTCACTCCATCTGGCATAAGGGTTAGAAAACAAAGTTCATCCAGACACTTATGCAAGTGTGTCAGTTTTTCAGGAGGAAGAAGCCAGGGAAGTCAGAGGGTTTGGAGGAACAAAATCAGGAGGCTTGTCAGAGGAATAGACAACTGTGCCCAGTATCCCTCCCTCTGATGGTGACCAGGGGTGCTATCAATGAGACAAGGGACTTGAAGGGCTGGAGGAGGCAAAACCTAGGGGTCTGTGGCCTAAGCCCTTTTTTAGAAACTGGTTTTCCCCAAATGGTTAATATTTCTTGTTATATAACTCCACAAGATATCAAGCCTGCTTTATTCTCTTCCCACAATTGTCATTTCCAGTACTATAAAATGAGTTGCCTATACCCTCAGTAAGGAAACTGAAACCCAGAAAGGCTAAAAGGCACTTGCCTCAGCCGAGCCAGAGCCATGACCCACAGTGTCCCCTGGGTTTCTAGGAAATTTTCTGATTCCAGAACTAAAGAAAAGCTGCCACTATCAAGGAAGGAGGGAAGGCAGACATGCCGTACTGAAGGGAACTACTTATGTGACAAGACAGATCACCTCAAGCCTTAAACTTAATACACACAGGTTAAGAACAAAGAACTTCCTCACAAACCTGGTTTCAGGAAAGCTTTAAGAACTTCCTGAAGACATTTTTCCCAAAAAATCTACTCATATTCACCACAATGAAACAACAATCCAATTAAATAATACTTGAGTGAGCGCAATTTTCCCAAGAGATATTTAGAAAAAAGTGAGGGCTTAGAGTCCTGAATCTGAAAAATGATTCCATGTTTTATCAACTAAGTGACCTTTCTCTTAATTCCTCCAATCCTTCATTTCCCCCATGTAAATCTGCATGGGAATACCTACCATGCAGAGCTGTTGTGAAGATTAAATGAGATAATACATGTAAAGTGCTTAGCACTGTGCTTGATAATTAAATACTTTCCCCGCCCCGCCCCCACCACCACCTCTTTGTTTTTGCCAAAATCTTCCAGGCACTACTAACTAAAATAAGAAGACAGAATCAGTTCAGAACTTCTGAAACTCAAATATGTATATGAATCATTTTGGGTTTCGTTAAAATGCAGTGATACACCTGGAGTTTTGTGGTGGGGCCTAACAAGCTCCAGGTGAGGCCAATGATGCTGGTCTGTCTGTAGACCACACTTCAAGAAGCAGAGTATTAAAGAGCTCTAAGAGTTTTGATAGGCACAAATTGCTGTAATATAGGAAAGGTTGCATGCAGCTTTTTCAAAAGTTGACATAAGTTAAATTAGTACAAATCCAAGGGAGTTCTATTTGTGCACTAGAGACTATGAACTTTAGGAGGTACTGGATTCTCCCAGTAGGCCGTGGAGTTGAATCAATGTCACAGATGAAACACTGAAATGCCTTACTCAGGGATTTAGGCTAGAAGCACAATGTGCCCTTTTGACTCAGCTGAAGATATTTTTCTGGACTTCGTTTTCAATCCTTTAAGAAAAGTATATTGGATATAAAAAAAAAATCAGTGAAAAATCAGATTTTTTTCCCTCCATTTTCAATTTAAGCTCTGGAAAATAAAAAGGTCAGATCAAGCGTCAAGTTGGAAAACAAAGGAATTATGGAGGAAATTCCACAGGTATGTGGAAGCAAGAAGGAGCACAACAGGCTGAGGAAAAGGAATAGGGATCAAACATATTCTTATTTTTAAAAAATGTACATCCCAAAGTACACAGGTATCATTTGCACAGGCAATAGCATACAGGCCCTGAATGGTTTCAGGAATTTAGTAATAACTATTTGTTGATAAAACATAAATTCAAAACTATTCCAATGTCAAAATATCTTATTGATTTTAATAAGCCTATATAAAAGTCACATTTGAATTAAAGAAACAAAAAAAATTAACTGCTTTTCATATTTAAAGCATTCAATTCCAGTATACCCTGGAAGTACTTTTCAGTGAGCTCATCACCTTCAGTCAGTTTAGGTTTAGATCTACTTATATGTGACTGGCACTTGGCTTTTTGAGTAGCCAAATGGTTCCCCAAATCCAGACAGGGATTCAAAGTATAGTGCAAGCTGGGAAGTTTTCAAGCCAAGTCAGGTCATTTTTACACTACATAAATGAAACATGGTATTTTACCATTCTTTCATTCTCTTTGAAAGACATTTATTATCAATATGAACAACTTTAAGAAAAGAAATGCATTTATCTCTTCCTAGAAAATTGTCTTCCTTACCCAGATACAGTGAAAATGTTTATTATAAGCTAACACCATTCATTTTCATACTTAACTTTGTAATGTCTTATACTGTTATTTCATTTATGCATGTGAAATAATCTCAAAATTCCAAGACTTCCTGAAGGACTGAGACCTTATACGTTTTTAAGTGTCTAGAGCATTTAACAAAGTGATGAGCAAGAATTACTCAATACATGTGATATAGTTTGGATGTGTGCCCCCACCCAAGTCTCATATTGAAATGTAATCTCCAGTGTTGGAGGTGGGGCCTAGTGGGAGGTGATTGGATCATGAGGGCAGTTTCTCAGGGATGGCTTAGCACCATCCCCCTTGGTACTGTCCTTACAATAGTGACTGAGTTCTAGTGAGATCTTGTCATTTAAAAGTGTATGTCACCTTCCCACTCACTCTCTTGCTCCCGCTTTCACCATGTGATGTGCCTGTTCCCCCTTCACCTTCTACTATGATTGGAGGCTTCCTGAAGCCTCCCCAGAAGCAGATGCTGCTGTGCTTCCTGTACAGCCTTGTAGAACCGAGCCAATTAATCCTCTTTTCTTATAAATTACCCAGTCTCAGGTACTTCTTTATGGCAATGCAAGAACAGTCCAACACAACATGGCTGATAAACCCAATTGGAAAAAATACAAAATAATATATGAGAGGAAGACAATTCCACTTATGAGAAAATAACATGAGCTAATATAATTTTTCATAATTAATGATGCATCACAATAATTTTCAGTACATAACCTATAGAAGTTCTTTTGCCATAGAAAGATAGGCATTAGCACAAATATAGATTTTTCACATTACTTAGCACAACATGCAGTTTATTAATTTTCTCATATCAGAATGCAAGGGAGAAAAAAAATCAAATATTCCTTTAGCTTGTTTTCTCACCTAAAAAAGCATTTCTTTTTCTGCAAAGCATTGTAAAGAAGTTCAGTTCATTTGTGCTTCTAACCTCAAAAACGTCTTTCTTAGGACAATGGCATTTTTGTGATATTGAGTCTACAAGAGTCTTTGAAATACCACACATGGTACTAAGTGGTTTGCAAGAATCATAGGAATAATATGACTTGGGGAGGAATCTTCAAAGTTCAGTTATTCATTCTATCCTTCTGCTTCCATACATGTAGAAGTAATCTAAACCAGCACTATAATAGATGTCTTTAAAAAAAAAAAAAAGCCTTTCTGCTTATTAAGACAGAGAGCAATATTACCACATAATTAAACAAAAATTGGGCTGCCAGCAAGGACAGTTCATTATAGAAATTGGAACTAGTTAAGTAAACAAGACGTAATGATTAATGGCCCAACAGCAACCTATAGGGAGGTCTCTAGTGATAAGATGCATGGCTATGTTCTTCATTGTGTTGTGCTCAGTATTTTTATTATTAACTTAGATCAGTGATTAATCCAGGTTGCCCATTAGAATCACTAGGGGAGCTTTAAAAAAAAAAAAAATGCCTGGACTCCACCCCTAAAGCTTCTGATTTAATTGGCCCATTTGTTTAACTATCAATGACAATGCAGAGATATGCTAAAGTCCGCATAGATATAATAATAAAAGGAATAGTTTAATAACAGAGTAAGTGCCTATTGTGTGCCAACAAGCCCTATGACAAGCAAGATATGGAGATAAATGTGACATGGTTCTTGTCATTAACAATAAAAATAAAATTAATATGAGATTAATAGACTCAACAGTCACTGAAAAGATAGTGCAGTCTTAGACTGTATTAATAATCTTTCTCTACTTCAAGATGGTCAAATAAATTCTAGACTATTGTGTTTGACTTTGGAGGAACCCACTTGAAGAAGTTATAGAAAAACTGAGTCTCTTTGAAAAGAAAAGGAATAGCAGGTGATTTTCCTGGAGATCTGTTTATTCGATGAATTTGTGTTTGATATTTTAAACACAAATATCGGAAGTGTTGTTGCATGAAACAGAAGACATGTTTGCTCTGCTTCGGTCTCTGAAGAAAAGTTAAAACAATGGAAAATAAAGCAAGAGAATATCAATGTGGCTCAATTGATGGAAAAATTACCTAATGATTAAAACTACCCAAATAAAGAAAAGGTTGTTTGGGAAGGTAATGAGGTCCCCTCTTCTAGAGGAATATAAGCACGGACAGGATATGGAGTTGGTTAGAATTCTGTAAAGAGAGTTGAATGGAAAAGCTTTAAAGGATAATTCCACACTGAGATTCCACAGTGTATTATACTTAAGCTAATTTCCTTGCAGTACCTAAGAAATCAGGTTTTTCCTTTTGTATAAAAAAAGCCCTTCTTCCCTAAACTTTTGGACAATTGGTACACAATGATGTCACCATCTATAATATACCTAGATGACACCTGAACAGCCACATCTATAATGATGTGACTTGACAACCAAGGAGGACACATAAAACCCAGTATAATCAGGACTGCTAGAGACACCAAGTCAAGGGTATCAGGAGCTAGAGATTTAGATCACCAGTCTTGGCATGTGACTCTGATTGCTGTCCTCTGCTTAATTCCTCTGAGAACAGTCTCTCATTATTCAAGCGAAAACATTCTTACAAAACTGTATACACTTCCTCACAACTACGACACTACCCCCGTGCACACACTCATGCAATAGACACAGATATATTGACACATATATAACCCAAGTCTTGGATCATTTTAAAGTATTAAAGTATTTTCAAGTTTAATGCCTAAGTAGCTTACTTTTGTAATAAACCTGCAAATTGTATACTTGATGTATTAGTCTATCCTCATGCTACTATAACAAAATACCTGAGACTGGTAATTTATAAAGACAAGAGGTTTAATTAGCTCATGGTTCTGTAGGCTGTACAGGAAGCATAGAGGCTTCTGCTTCTGGGAAAGCCTTAAGAAATTTGCAATCTTACATACTATATTATCATTCTTGACACAGCTTTTTGAAATTTACTCCTTCACTCTTTTTTGGTGCTATGTGGTTTTTAAAAATTGTGGTAAAATATACCATTTTAACCATTTTAGAATGTACAGTTCTGTGGCATTAGGTACATTCATAAGTGCATTGTGCAGTCCAGCACCATTCATCTCCATAACTTTTTCATCTTTCCTAAGTAAAAGTTTGTATCTATCAAGTACTATTCCCCATTCCCCTTTCCCAAGCCCCTGGAAACCACCATTCAATTTTGGGTCCCTACAAATCTGACTACTCTACTCTAAGAACCTTATGTAAAAAGAATCATACAATATTTGTCTTTTTTGTGACTGGCTTATTTCACTTAATATAATATCTCCAAGGTTCATCCATGTTATGGCATATATCAGTACTCCATTCTTTTTGTGGTCAAACAGCATTCCATTGTACATATATACCATATTTTGTTTATCCACTAATCTATTCAACACTTGAGTTGCTTCCACCTTTTGGCTATTGTGAATAATGCTGCAATGAACAAGGATGTATAAATATCTTTCCTAACCCCTGCTTTTACTTCTTTTGGACATATACACAGAGTGGAATTGCTGGATCATAATTTTTTAATTGTTTTGAGTATTAATTCTAGCCATTCTAGCCATATTTTATATCCTTTTCTTTGTTCTACATAATATTGAAAGTAGAAGAGTTTTCTATAATCCAGCAGCACTTATCTAACATTTATCAATAAAAGACCTATCAGATATAAAATCACAAGAATGTGTAAAGGAAAAAAAAAAAGAAACTTGCAATCATGGCAGAAGGCAAAGGGGAAGCAGGCACATCTTACACGGCTGAAGCAGGAGCAAAAGAGAGAGGCAGGAGGTGCTACACACTTTTAAACAACCAGATCTCAGGATAACTCACTGTCACCATCATGAGAACAACACCGAGGGGATGGTGCTAACCCACTTATAAGAACTTCATCCTCATAATCCAGTCACCTTCTACTATGCCCCACCTCCAACACTGGCGATTACAATTCGACATGAGATTTCGTGGGAACATAGATCCAAATCATATCATTTGATAATTGCTATGAGAGTAGATTTTAAGTGTTGTCATCACAAAAAAATGATGTTATGTGAGATAAGGCATATGTAAATCAGGTCGATTTAGCCATTTTGTAATTTA
Source organism: Pongo abelii (assembly GCF_028885655.2). NCBI lineage: Eukaryota > Metazoa > Chordata > Mammalia > Primates > Hominidae > Pongo > Pongo abelii. The sequence continues at coordinate 53,016,663 of NC_072001.2, forward strand.
TACATATTTCAAAACATCATGTTGTGTACTATAAATATATACAATTTTTATTTGTCAAAAAAAAGAAACTACATAGAAAATCAGGTGTAAAATGTGACAGTAATCTGGGCACTAGTTTCATAATAGTGGACATGAATTTAAGGCCACCTTGGTACATAAATGATTTGATCTTTCAACAACAAAATGTAAAACATGATTGTTACCATCTTTTAGCAATAAGATTCCCAGAACCAGACCATTTGGTCCAGTAAAGAAGATTGCAAAACAAGATAAAAACCACTTTGAGACCGTTGGGGTTAGTGGTTTTTTCCGTTAACCTCTCAATTGTTACTAAACTTGCCCAATTTCATCCACACAGTTGATTTATGGATTATTTTCATGAACCATTTGCCAACAAAGGAAACTGCATTTACAGTTCCTGCTTCACAAGTAACTTACTCTTCTTTCTATGTAATCTTTTCATTTCTCAATCTTAAATTTATTCCATTACAGCCAAGCTATAATACAGCAAAATTCTACCATCAAAAATTGCTCATTTTAACTCTTATAATTCCAATTACATATTGCTTGCATACTTTTCAGTTTTGTATCATTGCAGTGAAGAAAGTAAAAATAAAAATAAATAAATAAGCCAAATCTGTATTTTTTTTAACTTAAAATTTACTTCTCAAAGCAGATGGAATGGGAACTAGTTTATGAGGATGCTGAAATTATCTCAAGCCTGGAACAGGTAAATAACAAACAAATACCTCAGAGAACTTTCCTAGATTCTTTAATTACTTTAATGTGCTATTTTAGAACATTTAGGCATAGAAATTCAGAGGCCAGAAAAAGAAAAAAGATTAAAACAGGCAAACTAAATTAGGGAAACAAGAAACCAGATGAATGCTTAGCCAAAGAATAACACTATTTAAACAAATCAGATGTCAAAAAGATAAAAAATATTTATGCTTTTATACTCTTGAATCCAGAAAGAAAATGATTTTGAGAGATATCCAAAAAATATATTTTCTCCTACAAGTAAATTATTTATAAAGAAGAAATTAAAACCTTTGCCATGTCAAACTTAGAATAACATACACAGATATTAACAGCACACAAAACAGAAGCCATTTTCAATGTTTGCTAAAAAGCCACTGTTACTATGGTGATGCCCCAATACAAAAAAGCAAAAACTAACAACCAGAAACCCATAACAAATGCAAGTTACTGGTGCTTTCCATGACTAATTCCAACGTGTCACACTGCTTGTCATCATCTGTACTCTTTAGTTGGTGCATCTGGTCATCAGCCCTATAGGTGAGGATCTGCATCATGTGGACAGTACAGCTATGCTTCTCAAGAAGAAGAGAGACCCAAATGTCCCATCAGTCTGGGGATGTGTTTCAACACGGTGACATCCCAAGAGTCTCCCAAAGAAAATATTTATGGAGTTTTACCTTTCCATGGATTTTAAATACATACCTAAAAAGCCAAAATATGTGAAAAGATTGATTTTAAAAATGGTTGACCAAATTTCAGTCAGCCTAAAAGCTTTTATACTGTTTCTCTTCTCTTTATTGCAAGCTATTAATTGAATTAGCTCTACCCCACTCCCTCTTTCTTTTTTTTTTACAGTTTGTGGGTTTTTTTCTCACCCTCTGACTTTCAAACCTCAACTTTCTTAAAAAATTAAAACGGCTTTCTTGAGGTCCTCCAGTTACTTCCTTCTATTAAAGTTGTTTTCCCTTAGTTCTTAACCTCATAGGCACCTACCATTAGACCTGTTCACCACTCCTTCTTTCCTGAGACGTTCCCTTCCTTAACACTTTCTTCCACTGTCCTCTCTTCGTTCACTTCAATCCTTGCTGTCCTCTGTTCCTTCTTAAGTTCTTTCCCTCCAACTCTCTAACAAACTGAGTTTCCAGCCCATACCTCACATTTAGCAAGTTCCATCACTGCTTAACAAACCCCACTTCTCTCCTAGCTTAAAGCGTCTCCTTCCAGCCGATATTCCTAAATCTACAGCTCCCACCACACCCAACTTACGTTCTGTGTTAACCTGGCCATTTCCATGTGGGGATTTGGCCTATTTTATATGGAAGGCAAATGAAATCCCTTTTCACTTTGTGACTCCCTAGGCTCCTGACAGCCAATTACCTCATGTTTAAACTCTTTTTTTAAATAGTCTGGTCTCACCTACCCAAACCATAATTCCTCATGACATACTGTCACTTCTCCTAGCCTGTAGTCTAAGGTCCAAATACAGGCTTTTGCTCCTGCCTCTCCTTGCTAACACTGGTGGTACAAATAAACAAACAAGGCAGGAATCATTTCCCATTTCCTCTGGCAAAACTTCCCCAAACACTTTCGTGTACTTTGAGCTCTCCTTTCCCTAGCATTTACAGGCCACATCACAAAATTAGAATTTTGCAGTACCTTTTCATTCTTACCTATTATTAGTTTCAATCTAGTGTGCTGGGCTTCTCTTCCTGAGTAGATTATATTTGCTCCTTGAAGGTAGAAAGCAGAATTTGTACTCCCTTTCTTAATAGCTCCAGTAGCACTCAACACACTGCTAGTCTAAGCAGGCAGGTCCTGTAGCATGCACTTTGGGGCCCACCTAAACATACTCTGCCTACACTAGCTCCTTCATGTATTGTTATGCCTTTGACCTTTATATGCTTTTTGTACATTGCCTCAAATACTGTTTGGAAAATAAATGAGGAAAAGGCAACAAACATACATGTTGCTAGGTATAGAGCGGGTATGTTGTCAATATTAAATTTTGAAAATTATTTTTATTTCTATTAAAGAAAAGGGGACAATGAATGGTCTATGCACCCCACACACAGGAACATGAAATTTTCCTGTTAAGCCAGTCTTTTCTCAGAGAAACACAGATACATTATTATGATGTGGGCCTAAAGAGGCCCAGTGACCATCTCGGCTCACACACTGAGAATGATAGTGAACCATATTTTTCTACTCTACTCTCAACCACTTAGATTCTGAGTTAAGAGGAGAGAGAAGTTTGCTGACTGTGGAAATGTACAAAGTCCTGTTTAAATGCGCAGGAGGGAAATAAAAGGAGTTCATGTTGCAGGGAGCCTTAGTGGTGTGATTGTAGCACTGACTGCTGGGAGTTGGAGGCACTCAACCATACTATTGCACTGAATGGACACTTTGGAAAATCCAAATGGACATTGTTTTACCAACCACAAAAAATCATGGGAGCAGCAAATAGATTTCATCCAATAACTAGGATATCAACAAGGCATTTGCAGATTCTAGGAATAAACTACAGCATTAGAATCATAATTTTTAGGTGGGACTCTTTCTTTCTAAGCATGTAAAACTACTGGTTAAATCTTCATCAATTTACATAAGCCTATGCACTTCCTAAATGGGATCAATAACTCCACTCAGGAAAAAAAATCCTTTAAAAACTGCCCATCTACCCTTGTGCATTAAATATATTCAGATAAAATTTATTAAGTGTTTTGGCTTTACTGAAGTTTCTGAGTTTGAGGCAGGATAAGTTTCTCATCACTCAAATAAGTTAATCTCCCTTCTCAAATTCTGTTAAAGTTCAAGAGAATTGAATGGGGATAGCTCAAGCCTGGGCCTATGTGACAGAGAGTGAGAGGACAAGAACCAATGGGAACCAGTGCTTTCCATCATCATCTTTTTGAACTTTTAAACAAAATCAGAAAATAGCTATAATTAAACTAACACTTTTTCTGATCTTTTAACATTAATACATTTTAATACAACTTCAACTGTTTTCACCACTTCTACCATTCACTCTGAAATCCTTTTAACAGGAATGAGTCTGGCTGTTTGGCTCACTCACAATTTTTCTTTTAACCATTACTAACATTAACATATTTTAAAACAACTGTTTTCTACTTCTATTATTCATTCCTATTATTAACCAAGAAAACATTGAACTCCTTTCTAATGAGAATAATAATTCTAGCACTTGGCTCACTTTCCCTCCACTCTTCAATCCCATTTTGTCTTACACATTTTGGCAGTCTAAATCCCTCTTGTAATTTGATGTTTTTACCTTTCAGTTGTCACAATACCATGTCTAATTTACAAATTAATTTGACTTAGAATCATTAACCTTATCTTTTATTTTCTAAACCCTTTATTTCTCAAAAGTGCTTTTGATCATTTTTAAGCCTGTGCTATGTCCTATAATTTGATTTGCAGCTTTAGAGTTTGTTGATAAACGAAGGTTCTCGAGGTATTGAAGTATCTTCTGCCAACCTTCCAGGAAAAAAGTTTGTCTGATCGGGCTTAATGTTTCTGGAAATCGCACAATTTATCAGAGCTATCTGTAAATTTTTCTCCTAAATTCTTACCTACAAAAGCCCAGGGTAATATTTAAGGCCACTCTTAGCCTCAGATTGTAAAATTGTGTATCTCCTTTATCTACCTTTATCTTTAGAATATAAGAACTTTACCAGTGGTTATGTGAGAAAAGGCAAAGTGATTAGGGTTTGTTTTGTTGTTGTTGTTGTTGTTTGGTTGGTTGATTGGTTTTTTGTTTTATTTGTATTTTGTTTGTTTTCCAAGATGCTCAAAAGAGCCACATGACATCATGAAAAAAAATATAGGTTTTAGAATCTGGCCAATCTGCATTAGAATTCCAGCTTTGTTACCTTTTAGTTGCATGACTTAGACAAGTTACTAAATGGAGCCCCATCTTCATCTCAGCAAGTTTTGTGGAAGACTGAAATATGTTCGAAGCACCTGGTACACAGTTGGGTTAAAGCTGTATGGATGTGAGCTATTATCTGTGTGACCCTGAGCAAGTCACCTAAGTGAGATTTCAATGGCTTAACATTTTCATATATTAAAAAAAGATAATAAAAAAGTAAGAAATAAGAGTATTTCGTGGACTAGTTATAAGATTAAATAAGTTTAATATAGTAGAGTGCTTAGAACCACGCCTTTCATATGGTGAGCCCTACCTGTTTTAAGCTATCATTATCACTATCTTTATTAATTATTATTAGCACTCTCCCTGGGATATGTTGAAGTTTCTCCAAACTTATTTCCATCTGGAGTGATATTCTTTAAAGCTGGGCAAGACTGAGCAAAGACACCAGAATGCTGCCTTTCTTAAAAGGATATTCCATTTAGGGGTTTAAAAAAAAAAAAAAGCTTAAAATCAGATAGGCATAGGTTCAAATCCCAGCTCTACTTAGACTAGCTCATAGGGTTGTTGTATTTTATTCTACTTTACTCCTTACAATAACTGTATTAAATAGGTACTTTGATTATCCCCAACATATAGCAGAATAGACTGAGGCTGAGAGAGGCTCCACAGTTCACTGCATGGCCAGGCATCCTTTTGGGTGTTCCCAAACCAAGGCAACACCACCTAGGTGTAGTTGGGGGTCCCATGCTCCTTCTAAGAGCATGGCAGGTGCTCATTCCCTCTGAGTCACAGTGGAAGTCCTTTAATCTAGGATATCTGTGCCCCTCTCTGCTCTGTAGTTTTCTTTCTCCACTTTTGCTGTCACTCTTGGTTTTGCCAACCCATAGTGGATTTTGTTTTTATCTTGGTTTTTTGTTTTGTGTTTTGTTTGGTTTTTGACATGGAGTCTCACTCTGTCGCCCAAGCTGGAGTGCAGTGGCACAATCTTGGCTCACTGCAACCTCCGCCTTCCAGGTTCAAGCAATTCTTCTGCCTCAGCCTCTTGTGTAGCTGGACTACAGGCATACACCACCACACCGGGTAATTTTTGTATTTTTAGTATAGACAGGGTTTCACCATATTGGCCAGGCTGGTCTCGAACTCCTGACCTCGTGATCCACCCGCCTCGGCCTCCCAAAGTTCTGGGATTACAGGCGTGAATCACTGTGCCCAGCCCATCTTGGTATGTTTTAACTCAGAGATGGAGCTACCTTGTTCAATCTGCTGTAGCCACAGGACACTCCTCTACTGCCTTGTGATTATTAGGAAACCCAACAGAAGAGCCACAGCCACACATGTGCGTGCTTTTGTTCAATATGAAAGCTCAAGAGAAAATCATGTTGATATCATTAGCATTTTATGACTTTTAAAACAAAGAAAGATCTGAAGCAATGGCAAATTGTTAACATCTATTCAATATGGGTGGTAGGCAAATGGTATGTTGTTATTCCCCATGCTTCTCTGTGAGTCTACAATATTCCATTAATTAAGCAAAAATAATTGTAAATTGAAAAGAACGTATCATTTTACAAGGCACAAACGAAATAAGGCTTTCCTTATAGGGTTACTACTCACAGAAGGAAAATACTTGTTACATATTGGAAAACAAGTGAACGCAGCCAAGTACTTAAATGCATAATTACCCCATAGCAGATTAGTTATTGCTGGGTATTTTTCTCAAGGTCTTAAATATACATGTATCTAGCTCTCTGATTTGGGACTTGATGGTCAAGGCTTTCAGAGGTCATTCTCTACAGTTGGAGGACTGGCTATAGAATGGATGGAAAGGCATGGGGCCAAGTCTGCTGTTCACCAGGAGGGCTGAATGACCATATGTCAGGAGGCCATACAGAGTGACATTTGTCACCTTGGGGAATTATAGCCCCTCCCTCTCCCAGGCTAAGAAGCATGTTGATCAGCCTCCTGAGAGGGATTTCTTGTCTCAAGAGCAGACTTACTTTAACCAAGCTTACAAGGGTGATGAATAAAAACAGAATGCCAGTATATTGTTCTACAATGAGAAATCTGTCATGGAGGTGGCATACTGAATTCCTACAGTGAAACCTACATTGAAAATCAAATTATAATCACAAGTTTGCATGACTAGCACGGCATGAAAAAAGAAATTTTAGCTACCTCTCCTAAATATTAATACCTTTCCTAAATATTAATACATAATATTAATCAGTTAATGATTAATTAATAATTAATCAGCTATAATAGCCCAATGCATTCATCTCCATATATGGGAAAGATCTGCCAACAGGAACAACACACAAAAAACTCCATTGACCAAAATTCTCTCTCTTCTAGTTGGTACCTAATGGACACTGCCAAAGTTTGCCCCTGGGACTCTCATATGTCTATGCTTTAATAGCCATCAAACCCCTCTTTGAATTGAGACTTTCTTTCATTAAATGTGTTGGTAAACTCAATCATATAACAGGTTTTATAGGCCACATATCACCTACAGAAACAACTCTACCAGTTTTCTATCTTAGAGCTTATAAAAGATTCCGGGTAGCAACTTAGATAGAGTCATAGAAGAATAAGATCTTTATGAAGGCCCATGATGTAATTCATGAAGTTGTTCACCACTGTAGCTTACGACAGTGCCAGTCACTTAGTAGATATTCCATAAATATTCGTTATGTCAATGAAAAAAATCCTCACTTACAATAAACTGTTCAGTACAAGCCTAAAGCCCACACATGTAATCATTCTGTAAATACAATCATTCAGGACCTGGGAACTTTATCTTTTTTTTTTTTTTTTTTTTTCCTTTTGAGACGGAGTCTCCCTCTGTCACCCAGGCTGGAGTGAGCGCAATGGTGCGATCTTGGCTCACTGCAACCTCCACCTCCTGGGTTCAAGCAATTCTCCTGCCTCAGCCTCCCGAGTAGCTGGGACTACAGGTGCCCACCATCATGCCTAACTTTTGTATTTTTAATAGAGATGGGGTTTCACCATATTCGCCAGGCTGGTCTTGAACTCCTGACCTTGTGATCTGCCCACCTTGGCCTCCCAAACTAGTGTTGGGATTACAGGCATGAGTCACTGCGCCCGGCCTCTCTCTCTCTCTCTCTCTCTCTCTATATATATATATATATACACACACACACACATTATATATATACGCATATATATGTGTATATATATATATTTTTTTTACCTTCTGGGACACGTGCAGAATGTGCAGGTTTGTTACAGAGGTATACACGTGCCATGGTGGTTTGCTGCACCCATCAGCCCGTCATCTACGTTAGGTATTTCTCCTAATGCTATCCCTCCCCTAGCTCCCTAGCCCCCGACAGGCTCCACTGTGTGATGTTCCCCTCCCTGTGTCCATGTGTTCTCATTGTTCAACTCCCACTTAAGAGTGAGAACATGCAGTGTTTGGTTTTCTGTTCCTGTGTTAGTTTGCTGAGAATGATGGTTTCCAACTTCATCCATGTCCCTGCAGCAAATGACATGAACTCATTCTTTTTTATGGGTGCATAGTATTCCATGGTGTATATGTGCCACATTTTCTTTATCCAGTCTATGCCCAAATCGTGGGCATTTAGGTTGGTTCCAAGTCTTTGCTATTGAGAACAGTGTTGCAATAAACATACATGTGCATGTGTCTTTATAGTAAAATTATTTATAATCCTTTGGGTATATACCCAGTAATGGGACTGCTGGGTCAAATAGTATTTCTGGTTCTAGATCCCTGAGGAATTGCCACACTGTCTTCCAGAATGGTGTGGCATTTCTTTATCTTACATATATTTTTCCACATTCAGCCTGCATTGCTTAGAGAAAATCCCTCAAATGCCATTCATCAACCACTAGCTAACATCACTACATCCATCACTAAGTGCTACCAAAAAGGTCCATTTTCATATTATTCCTATGTATCCCACCAAATGAGCTAAACATCAATTCTTGAGAAAGAAGAGATTTTATCATCTTCCCATGACAATAAGCATACCAACTACTCTTAGTGGGAGAGAAATACGTTTGTAAACATTACTAAGATCTGTATTTATAGAAACATATGTCACCTTGCTGTCAAAATGGGCCAATGAAGGAAGTTTTTGGTGAAGTCATAAAGTTCTAGAAGACATGCATCCCACTGTCTTTAGGTAAGACCTATCCCAGTATGTATGTGTTATGTGTGTTTCACTCACCGCATACTGGAACTTTTCATTATATTCACGGTCATTGGCTTTCACTATCCGTTCCACTTCTAAAGAGAGAGAAATCAGGTATGAAGTTAAATTGTAGGTCCACAGAAACAAATAACTCATTAAAACAACATAACTTAGGTTGCTTTGTTGTTAAGGCTGCAAGAATTCTTTTCTTTCAAATTTGAAGGGTATTGGCTTTTTCCAGTGTACATGTTGGAACATGTGTTGGAAAGTCCCAAAATGGAAAGCTACAATGTTTCTCATTGTCCTCCTGATGCCAACCATAAAGCAAAACATTATGTGTCTCCAATTTCTATGTATCTTCAGCACCGCAAAGACCCCTTCTCTTAACTTCAAGTGGTTCCTAAGAGAAGGAGCTGACAAAGTCAGATGCATCCTGGCAAGGAATGCTTTGCGGGGTTTGTTGCTACAAAGTCACAAAATATAACATAGCCAAAAAAAACATACAGAAGTGGCCAGTGAGGTCACTGACCTTATGGTCTTAGAACCAAAGGTGATATCTGTAAGCAGCCCAGGCATATTAAGAGGAATGACACATAATCAGGAGACTGAGAGCTGCCCTTAGCTGGAAGTGACCAAAGAATAAAATCTCTTCTGAAAGCAAATGCCAACACCAGTACAAATAATAATATAAAAAGGACAATAAACCTAAAGATTATGACAGTGCAGAATAAAAATTTGCAGAGGGCAAGATAAGACAGTGCCCCAGAAACACCAGCAGAACAAGTTTAGTAGTAAGGGTAGCAAGCTCTTGCTCCATGTTTACTGAAGAGGTACTTCCAGAGTTGACCAAAGATTTAGGATGGAATGATGAAAGCTATGAGAAAAGAGTCAGCAAGGTAACCACCAGATGTCAATGCTGGACTCTCATGGCGAATGACTTGACCCTCTCACCATTAAATTCCCTTAATTCCATAATGCTCCAACTGGGTAGGTGACAGGTGGTAAAAGGTGGAGGGATTGCAGTAAGAGTCTGAGTTTAGACAAGGCACTTACAACCAGAGATAAAGGAGACTGGATGGTGGAAAGTAACTTGGAGACACGTGTTGGGGATGGAGGAGGGAAGAGCAAAAGAAAAGTGAAAAGAAGAGCTGGAAGCAGAAGGGAGATGAGGAAAATGAGGGAGATAATGAGGTAGATGAAGAGGGAGAGAAGGAAGGAAGGAATATATTTTAGCACCCACCACTTGAATGCCAGGCACCGTGAATTGTAAGAACAAATTTTTTCCAAAAGTGCAGGCAGAATCTCTCTGTAGCCCTAGTGGTTCAACTCCCAAGACTGAAGGTCACCTCTAAGGACCGCTCCTGAAAAATGACACTCTGTCTTTGGTTATGACTGGGTTTCTACCATTTGTAGGGTGTTTTGTCTGTCCAGTAACCACCTGCATGGTTTCCCTCTTGCCTATCTAATAAAGCCAGGTTTCTGTGATGGTTCCTGTTTTCTAGTCCGGCTCAACTAATTGCTGATAAGAACAATATTGGACTGGTGTCAACAGTTGATGATACCTAAATGGGTTTGCTCCTAACCTATAACTTTGAAATCCAGAATCCACCAGGAAGCAACCTCTCAAGCACCCACTCACCTGAAGGAAACACTTCAAACCCTGGCTAAAAAGCACCATCCTGTCTTTCTTGCTGATGCCCCAACAAAGAATTAAAACATCAAATCCCAAAGTGGTACTTTGAAAGGTGAGGGAACCTAAATTCTTTAAAAAGCTAGATAACTTATTTATGTAACATCACCATAACCCAGAAGTAGTAAAATTGCTGACAGGAAAGCAAAAAAATGTTACTGGGATGGTAGGAGCAAGGGCTCTGTCTGCATGGCAAAAGGTTAACCTGGACCACTGGTATGCTGCATGTAATTTATAGATTATAGCAGCAAAACAAAAATCAGATATATTAATCATATATTAATTGGCTTTAGCTTGTTTCATATACATTCAGATGATGATCCTTCTAAAATTTCACATTTATATGAAGCACACCCAAGAGTAGAATTCTATAGTTCTGTACCTAATTTTACCCACTCCAAACACCAGAATCTTGACTCTGTGAGCCACACAGAAACTATCCTGGGCTGGGTGTGGTGGCTCACGCCTGTAATCCCAGCACTTTGGGAGGCTGAGGCAGGTGGATCACAAGGTCAAGGGATCGAGACCATCCTGGCCAACATGGTGAAACCCCATCTCTACTAAAAATACAAAAATTAGCTGGGTGTGGTGGCACGTGCCTGTAGTCCCAGCTACTCAGGAGGCTGAGGCAGGAAAATCACCTGAACCTGGGAGGCGGAGGTTGCAGTGAGCCAAGATTACACCACTGCACTCCAGCCTGGAGACAGAGCAAGACTCCATCTCAAAAAAAAAAGAAAAAAAAGAAACCATCCTGTCCAGCATCTCCATGTAACCATACTCCACAAGGATAGGGACTAGTCCATTCCCAAAGCAGCCAAGTAGTTTCTATGGTAGGTCAGTTTGGATCTTCTTTCAGGTATCCCAATTGCTCTCATCCCCCAAAACCTGATTAGAGCCAGGAAGCCCACTTTTGTTTCTAAATCCTTCTTAATAAGTCTTAATCTTTGTCTCTGTTACTTCTATTAATTATCATCTTTCTGAACTAAGTCTTCCTGGATTAATTCTGGCAGAAAATTTAGCATCCCTTCATTAAGTTCTGCAAAATACTGGCTTTGGTTCTAAATTGCTACAGTTTTCTGTCTTTAACCTGACTATGCTACAACTGAATTATCTTTGCAGGAATTAACTTTCTTCTCTGTGCTACCACAGTGTATGAGGGGATATAATACCTTTTGGCAATAAACCACATCCGGAAAAAGAGGACGCTGAAAACAAATCCCCCATAACTATTCCCATTGAGAATGGCTCAGAGGTTCAATGACCTAATGCCTAATACTTCATAGGCATCATGGGATCCTTCCACATGTAAGAGGAATGAAAGGAAACTAGTCACCAAGGGGTTGATGATTTACCAGTGTGAGCTCACACCTGCACAATTATCACTGAATTTGTCCAGTTCCAAAAAGGAGTAAGGCAATATATAAGGATGTATAAAATATAGTAAGCCAGCATGTTTAAAGTGGACTAAAAGAGCTAAAAGAGCTTCCGGTTTAAGATGGCAAGTTAAGTCTGTCTTTTTCCTCCCTTCTTTCTCAGGTCCCTCTGAAATTACAGAAAACATTTTTTAAGATTGAAAACATAACAGTGCTGGAAAACAAGAGCAGTGGCTAGCAGAGGTTCATAAATTTTGAAGAAAGCCTAGAGAATAAAATAGAAAGCAGATGAGATCATTTTGACTGGGAGAAAAAAGATAGAAATAACTCTAGCCAAAAGAATTAGAAGAGTTATCTTCCCAATAAGCCCAGAGCAGCTCTAAATTCAGAGTCAGTAAATATGAAGATTGAGAGTATGTTATGGACAGGGTGACAGGCCCAGGTTATGCCTATTATCTTGTCAAAATAATTGATAGGTTCCCCTTTCATTCTCAAAAGTGTCTCCATTTGATGATAAATTATATTACCACCTTAGAGTAATTAAAAAAATAACTGAACCAGTTGGGATTTCCCACACCCCCTTCTTTGCCCACAAAGAGAGTAGGCAACACGTCAGGGAAGGAAACCAAGAGTGGGTATTCAGGCCTGAGAAGGAAGAGCTCTGCCCCTCTACAGCAACTATAGCCAACTTGGCCCCTAGTAAAGCCTGCCTGACTGGGGCCATTGTGGGATTTGCCAGACTGCCTGACTAACCCACAGAAAAGCCTCTGTCAGCAGGCTGCTCACTCCTGTTCAAAGGAGAGGCCTGGCAGAGAAAAAGACCCTTGTGATGGCACTAATCTATCTAGTCCTTTATTTATAAATACAAACCAGTAATAGCTGAGAAAAACCAAGAGCACAAAAAAGAGGGATCCAACAAGAAGAGATAATGCCGAATACAGGTAGAAAAAGGGGATTGGCTTCTCTTTTTAATTCTAATTAGTGCCTTGAATATATATGCATAGATATATAGGTTTTTTAGAGATGCTTTTTTTTTTTTTGAGATTGTGCCACTGCATACCACTCTGTCACCCAGACTGGTATTCAGTGGCACAATTGTAGTTCACTGCAGTCTCTAACTCCTGGGTTCAAACAGTCCTCTCACCACAACCTCCTGAATAGCTGGGACTGCAAGCATGAGCCACCGTACCCAGCACCTCAAAGATATTTAAGAAGACATGGCATCCATGAAACAAGAACAAACTAATAGCTCTCGGCTTTCAGCTCGGAGGAGGCCAAGGTGCAACTTTCTTCGGTCGTCCCGAATCCCGGTTCATCCCACACCAGCCGCCTCCACCATGCCGCCGAAGTTCGACCCCAACGAGATCAAAGTCGTATACCTGAGGTGCACCGGAGGTGAAGTCGGTGCCACTTCTGCCCCGGCCCCCAAGATCGGCCCCCTGGGTCTGTCTCCAAAAAAGGCTGGTGATGACATTGCCAAGGCAACAGGTGACTGGAAGGGCCTGAGGATTACAGTGAAACTGACCATTCAGAACAGACAGGCCCAGATTGAGGTGGTGCCTTCTGCCTCTGCCCTGATCATCAAAGCCCTCAAGGAACCACCAAGAGACAGAAAGAAACAGAAAAACATTAAACACAGTGGGAATATCACTTTTGATGAGATCGTCAACATTGCTCGACAGATGCGGCACCGATCCTTAGCCAGAGAACTCTCTGGAACCATTAAAGAGATCCTGGGGACTGCCCAGTCTGTGGGCTGTAATGTTGATGGCTGCCACCCTCATGACATCATAGATGACATCAATAGTGGTGCTGTGGAATGCCCAGCTAGTTAAGCACAAAGGAAAATATTTCAATAAAGGATCATTTGACAACTGGAAAAAAAAAAAAAAAGAACAAGCTAATATAAACAAAGAAAACAGAGAACAAGAAAAAGTCCCTAGAAATTAAAAATATTTACTGAACACACTGGAGAGTAGAATGGACAAGATGGAAGAACAGATGGGATAAATCTCACAAAATATATATCAAAATGACAAACAGGAGGAAAATGTGGAAAAAAAAAACTTAGGATAAGGGAACATAGACAATGGATAGGTGAAAACAATTAAGTAAATAGAAGAAAACTGCCCTGCTCCAGAGTAAGATGTAACTCTTCAAAGTAAAAGGGCCACCAAGTACCAATCAGGATGAATGAAAATGAACCCACAAACCTTCATAAAATTTTGAGCTCCAAGGACAAGGAGATAATCCCAAAAACTTCCAAAAGAAAAAAAAATGGTCAGCCTGAAACATAAGAATCAGACCAATATGACATTTCTCATCAGCAATAAGGATGCTAGAAGACATTGGAGTGATTATTTTCAGTTTTAAAGAAAAATATTTTGAAACTTAGAATTCCATACCCAGTCAAATAATCAAGTGTGAAGGGGAAATAAAGACATCTCTGCAAAAGTGTTTACAGACAACGACCATCTGCAAAACAGCTACTCAAGAATGTACAACAGTAAGACCTACTATTTGACAGCAAACCAGGGTGACTATAGTCAATAATAATTTAATTGTACACTTAAAATAACTAAAAGTATAATTGGATTGTTTCTAATACAAAGGAAAATGCTTGAGGGGATGGATACCCCATTTTACATGACGTGATTATTATATACTCCATGTCTGTACCAAAATATCTAATGTATAACCCATAAATAGATATACCTACTATGTACTCACAAAAATTAAAATAAAAAATTTTACAAAAAAGAATGTACAACAGGAAAAATACTTGTTTAAATGTTTAAAGTACAGTAGGGTGGAAGAAGATACAGAAGGAAGAATGATAATCAACCAGAGTCAAGAATGATAATAAAAATGGCTAATCCAATGACCCACACACCTGATCCAGGTGTGCCACAAATGCCACAGAATAAAGGAATGCCTGTCTATTGCCCTTTATTTTACAAAGTCTGTGAGGTAATAAAGTCAATTTATCAGTAAAAGTACAATTAGTAGTAGTTCTGGTAGGTAATAATAAATCAATTTCTCAGGAAAAGTACAATTATTAGTAATTCTTGCCTCAAGCATTAATTTACCTAAGAAATCCTCATAAGGAAGTCATTGTTTGATATAAAGAACATAAAATAAGGTTTTTGGAGCTATGTTTTGTAACAACCCTAAGGATATCATCTCATGACACAATTTAGAGGGGTCTATGATGGGGTCTCTGTACTCTGTTGATCTGATTAAATCCAGGAATATATTTTGGGATATTTGAATGAATGCATAAGCTATGTGTTCGCTGAGTAATCATTCTTATTTCTATCAACTTCACTGTAATAAATACTATGTGACCATGAACTTGAGACTGAACTTCCTGGAACATACCTGGAATGCTGCTACACTGTATTGCTGGCTGAGTACAAGACCCAAAAGAAGATCAAGTTGGTAATAGCATTTGCATCATTTTTTGACACCTGAGGAGCCTAACAGAAACATATGCCTGGATAGGAAGGAAGCCATCCTTTGTCATTCTAGTGATCCAAGATAACAGCCATCAGCAGAGGCAGAAATCTCTTAGACATTTGTTTTGAATCTGCTCCAGAATATAGAAAAATAGATAAGTAAGCCTTCAAAGTGCCACTCCATACAGGATGATGAAAATAACCTTAAATTCCCCAAAATCATAAAATCCAATATAATTTGATGCCTTCCTCAACCAAATAGGATAGCAATGAAGCACTCATTGGATGCTTATCTTTGAGCCATGTACTTTCAGTTATATTCTCCAAGATAATTAAATGAGGATACCTCATTTATTTTAGGAAGTAAACATCTATAAATCAGTTAAATATTAGGGAACATTTATCAAAAAGAATAACCCAGTTTCAGAATAATTAATCTATAACTCCCTATTTCCCTGCAAAAAAAGAATTATCTCATAGGGCTGATGGTTTGTTAAAGTCGCTCCTGGTTTATGATTAAAAACAAAACTATATCCACTTATGCTTGTCTTTCCATTTGGAAGAGGGAGATACAAACAGAACATCCAAAAGTGTAATCAGATCACTAAGAAACAAGTTTAAAAGATGAGAGGGACATACTACTGTCTTGCTAGAATTTTTTTTTTAATAAGTAGAGACAAGGTCTCACTATGTTGCTCAGGCTGGTCTCGAACTCCTGGCCTCAAACAATCCTCCCACCTTGGCCTCCCAAAGTGCTTGAATTACAGGCATGAACCACCATGTCTGGCGCCCTGCTAGAAATTTTTAAGTTCAATTAACGTGTTGTTCCCCTGTTAGGAAGATTTTTAGGACCCATAAAAATGAGAGTTTAATGAAAGACTCCTCATAGGCCGGGCATGGTGGCTCACGCCTGTAATCCCAGCACTTTGGAAGGCCGAGGCGGGCAGATCACAATGTCAGGAGATCGAGACCATCCTGGCTAACATGGTGAAACTCCATCTCTACAAAAAACACAAAAAATTAGCCAGGCGTGGTGGCGGGCACCTGTAGTCCCAGCTACTATGGAGGCTGAGGCAGGAGAATGGCGTGAACCCGGGAGGTGGAGCTTGCAGTGAGCCGAGATCGCACCACTGCACTCCAGCTTGGGGTACAGAGCGAGACTCCGTCTCAAGAAAAAAAAAAAAAAAGAGTCCTCATAAAAGAAAAAGACACTTGGACCTTGAGGCAACAAGAGGCAATGATCCTTCTGCAAGTACCTATACAAGCACATTTTAACTCATACCTCTCCTTACTTACGGTTTGTCAGTAAAATAATGCCACTGTGTATTATAATAATTTAATAAGGAAATATATGGAAAATACACTGTAAACAGAAAAATACCAGAAAAATCCTTTTTTAAAAAAACTGAAAATTAGTAAATGGGCAAAAAAGGAAATCACTCAAGCTTGAATAGTCAGTCTTAAAGTTGCTAATATGGTTATTTCCCAAGAAGATCTTGAAGTAATTTTTTTAATATTTTCAATGGAAATTGGCAAATGCCCGTTGATTCTACTCCAGGTCCTCAAAGGCAACACCCAACTCCTAATCTGTCCTCTTCTCCATCATAATATAATAAATTATACATTATCCAACTTCCACTTCCAGTAGGCAAAAGAAAACAGGCCATTTACAACCTTTTCCTAAAAATCAGTTTGTGAACAATTTGTAACACCTTAGTATTTAAGATTAGGTAGTGAATGCATGAGCTCTGCTAATAAGAGCAAGAGTAAAGGGAAGAGTTAGCAAGTTTCCACTAGACCCACGAGCGATCACAGCAAATATGAATCCCTAATTAACAAATACAACAGTCTTTCTTTAATTAACTCCAGAGCATTTTGTCCTTCACCAAATGTGGTTTAGAAAACAGCCTCAGGCACTTGGCTGTAGACCCTCAAAATCATGAAATGATGAAGCACCATGGAGCATTCGGGGTCCCTAAATAAAACTCAGTGATATAGACTGATATTTCCTGAGCAAGACTGGTACCGATCCAAAAGCTGAAGAATGTCTCCAAACATGAAGTGTCATTTGGGGTTTAGGGTGATTGTGGGTTTTTTGGGGTTGGGTCAGAAATCTCTGAAAAATTTCCTCAAGCTAAATCAATAACTTAAGCTTCTTCCTTTCCTAATTTTCTTTCATTCTTCATAATCTGGTCCATGTAGTTGGAAGCCAAAGCAATTCATTAAAGACATGAAGAAAGAACAATGAGTGGGGAGAGGTTTAAAGAAAAAAGAGTCCCTCAGCCTCCAAGATTTCCTGAGTTGGATCCAAGAACACATTCTGATACAACTGAAAAATGTGTCCCGAGTTGGGGTTTCCTATTGAAACCCAGTGGTGACCTGCAGCTTCTGGGACTTATTGACATTTAAGCAGAAAACCAAAGAGAATAGAAGGGAAAAAAAACTCTTCCCACAATTTTTTTATGCTTTCCTCACAAGAGAGCTTGGAAACAATGTTAGGGGATTCAAACAAATACTAAAGGGCCTTGGGTTTGTTTTTCTCTTGGCTGAGCCAATTTGCTCATCAGGTCCAGATAGCTGGAAAATTTGATGTGAGAGCTTTATTCCTTCCAGGGCTCACTATAGCTTCACAAAGAAATGTAAAATTTTTACCAATTCATTATTCATTCCTCTTCTAGGATACATGAACTGGATTATACAAATTACACATAAAATTAATAAAATCTCCATATAAACCCTCAGCATGTAGCTTTCTATAAGATTCATGACTAGAGATTTAAGACTTATGATAATAATAGTAATAGCTAACATTAATTGAGCACTTATTACAAGCTAGATACTACATGAAGTGTTTCACACACATTATTTTATTAATCCTCAGAACAATCCCATTAGGTACATGCTGTTATCAGCCCTACTTTACAGGGGAAGAAACAGAGTCCTAGCAAGATTATGCAGTAGAGTCAGAATGCAAACACGGAACTGCCTCCCTTATAAAAGAAGCTCGGAGGAGATTCTCGATATAAGGAGATGGTGGTGGTACACTGCATAGATGACTGGGAAACTGCAAATTGGTGTGTGCCTTGGTCCAAAGGTCAAAGAGAGAGGGAAGAGCCCTCTCATCAAATGCAATAGTCCAGATGTACATCAAATCACACACCCCATCCCAAACAACCTCGCGGCCCAGTCACTTCCCATGCTTCATCATCTCCAGGGTCGGTCTCTGCTGCACTGGGAAGGCCTTCCTGTAGGGCGTGTTTCCTCTCTCCTTGGAGACTTTGGGCAGTTCGCTAAGAATACTCCTGTTCAAAACTGACTGCTTTCTTTGAAACTTTTCTTATATGTGCTTGTTCTAATCTGTTCTTTTCTATCTACATTCTTTTACAATTTGATTATCTATAGCAAAAAAATGCATTTTTATGGACCAGACCATACAGAATGCTTTCTCTAAAGATGAGAAACAGTCATTTCTTTCTTTCTGTATCATCTCTACTCAAAGAGAAAAAGAAAATCAGCATCTGCCCCAAAGATTATAAGAGCCTAGAAGCTAGAGGGCATTTAATTTTCCTCTGTGAAACACAGGCTGGCCATCTGAGGGTTGGCCAAGAAAGCCTCCTGTCATAAAATAAGAGGAAATAACTCCAGACATAAAAGAAAGACAGGCAAGAAAGAGCTCTGAAGAGAGCACTTCTCTGCTTGATACCTCAGGGGTTGCACAGGAAGCTTTCAATTCGTGTTTGTCACCTTAAGATGCATGAGGCTATAAACTGAGTTTCTTTAATACATATTGGTTTCTGCATCTCAGCTCCCTGAATCCATATGGCAAATAAAATTTACTAGAGCCAAGGGAAAGTGATTTATCCCAAAAATATTTATTGAGCTCATTTGAGCAAGGCTAATAGAGCTGCTCGTCTAGCTAGAATAGCTAGTCAGCAAAGACAAAACAAAGACAAACAAGACAATGATTGCCTTCAAAGTGTTTTCATGCCCACAGATATGTGCACAGCAAGGACGCAGAAGAGAGGCCAGAGAGCCCACAGCAACTGGAGAAAAGGAACATCACATCCAGACGGGTGGCCAAAAAGCATCCCTGCCTGTCCCAGGCAGCTCTGAAGGGAGCTTACGTAGCCATATACAAACCATGGAGTGTGCAGGGTTATTTTGCCAGGCACCTGACCCAAACTACACCACAGTGATGTAATGAAAAGGAATTTGGTGGAGGAGGTCTGCCATCTAAGATGGGGTAAAAAATATGGACACTAAAACAGAACATCACCACAGTCTCATCTCAGCTGTTCCTTCTAAGATCAGTCCAAGTGTGAAAAGACCAACAGAAAAATAGGAGCCTCACTTTATTTACCTATTCATGACACATTCAGGTAATAAGGCTTTAAAAAGAGATACAAGGGGGCCAGGATTTGAGGCAGAAAAGAAAGGTGGTAAATACTCAGAATCGGCCACTTCTCAGGCCTCCTCTGCCCACACCCTGGTCCAAGCCACCATCCCCGCTGCCCAGGCTACTGCAACAGCCTCCCCCCTCTGGTCTCAATGCTTCTGCCCCTTCGCCCTACCATCTATTCTCAACGAGCAGCCAGAATGCTCCTTTCAGAATTCTATCAGTTTTCCACTGCTGCTCTAACAAATTACCATGAATTTAGTGGCATAAGACAACATAAACATTATCTTACAGTTCTGAAAGTCAGCAGTCTGAAAAAGGTCTTACAGGGCTAAAATTAAGGTGTCAGCAGGGCTGAGTTCCTTCTAGAGACCCTAGGGAAGAATCTGTTTCTTGACTTTCCAGCTTCTAAAAGCTGCCCACATCCTTTGGCTCATGGCCCACAGCAGTCCAACCTCTGTTTTCGTTGTCACATCTCATTCTCTGACCTTGACCCTCCTGCCTCCCTCTGATAAGGATCCCTGCAGTTACACCGGGCCTACCTCCATCATTCAGGATATTCTCACCACCCTCAAGATCCCTTCACTTAAGCACATCCACAAAGTTCCTTTTGCCTTGTAAGGTAATGTATTCACAGGTTCTGGGACGTCATTGGGGCAAGGAGTATTATTTTGCCTACCGCAAGTCTTATCTCTCTCTCCTACTCAAGGCCATCCACTAGCTCTTCATCTGAAGACACAGAAGCCAGTTGTTACCAAGGCCTTCAGGGACCTGCCTAATCTTTACACATCTACCCCATTACCTCCCTGGCCTCACATCACCACCAGAGGCCAACTTACCATGAAGCTAAACAAGCTTCAGCTCACCTCACTTGCACAGTTCATCCCAAGGAGTAGCACTAGAAATGTGTTTGCGTAGTCCTTCTTTTTCAGTTTATAAAAGCCACAGGGGGCTTTTAGCCACAGGGGGCTAAGACCATCATCTCCTCCACTTTAACGTTCCTTCCATCACACTTTGCCTCATATCAGATGGCGCTGCTGGGAGTCAGATAAGGGGCAATCGGGTGCAACTACACGAGTTTGTTTCCTGGAGTCTATTTATGTGATTCACAGTTACTTCTACAAAGAGTTCAGTTATTGGTGGTCAGGAATGCAGATCCACACAGTGCGGTAACATAAGAATCTAGGGCCCAAGGTCACATGGCAACATGATCACATCCTACAGCACCTGGCACTAGAAGTGTGTGGATTGTGGAAGAGACTGGAGGTTTGAAATATAGAGCTAGAAGTTAGCCTGTGCAGAATTCTCCCAATCATCAGATGTGTAAAATTATATGTGTAAGATTTAGTAGTCAACAACTCCTAGTCAAAACAGAATATATCTCCCATCAGGAGTATGAGGAGTATCAAGTAAATGTATATGTATATGTATATGTATATGTATATGTATGTATCTATATGTAAAACATTTTATTACGTATTTCATTTTATTTTATATATATTATATATGATATAGATTATTTTATTATATATAATAAACATATCATATATATTATTTTACTATATATATGATATATAAATATATATTTATATGATATATGATATATATTTATTATATATAATGAATGTATGATATATATTATATAAAATAAATATATATCATATATTCATTATATAAAATAAATATATATCATATATTCATTATATATAATATATATCATACATATTTGATATATTATATATATACACTCCTCATATTCTTGAGAGGCAATAAATTCTGTTTTGACTAGGAGTTGATGAATACATGTATGACATGATATGCTTATTATACTTAGTAAGTATAATAAACATATTTTTCTTTTTTCATAGGGATTTCAAAGAATAAAATGCATTAGAATTCCTGTGCTTATAGAGCATAAACCTACTTATAGCAGCACTACTTATGGTAAGTATATCTGTAACAGTTCATATATGAAAGAAACTTGGTGGAAGTTTTTCAAGGTTGACCATTCTAAATGTTTATGTGACATTGTGAAGTCACAAAGGTGAAAATTTTTTCTAAGCTACCATAATTTTTAAATTAATGTTAATTAACTATACCAAAGGAAAAACTGAATTATCTAAGTCTCTCTTCAGAAAATTTTGCAACAAAATAATTGTTATATGAGAGGCAATCAAAAATAAAAAACCAAAAATAAATAAAGAAAATATTATAAAGGCATATTCAGCAAAATGAAGACATTGTGTTGTTTTTCTGAATTTTGGGATGTTTGGGGTATTTTTCAAATTTTCAAAATTATAATTTATAGCGATTTTCTCACTCTAAATAAATATTTTTTATTATACCTGATTTTGTATTTTGTATTTATATTAGCTTAAGGCCTCAAAAAACCTAGATCCAGGCTGGGCGCGGTGGCTCACACCTGTAATCCCAGCACTTTAGGAGGCCAAGGCAGGTGGATCACCTGAGCAGGAGCTCGAGACCAGCCTGACCAACATGGTGAAACCACATCTCTACTAAAAATACAATTAGCTGGACATGGTGGCTGGCGTCTGTAGTCAGTCCCAGCTACTTGGGAAGAATTGCTTGAACCCAGGAGGCGGAAGTTGCAATGAGCCGAGATTGCGTCCCTGCACTCCAGCCTGGGTGACAGAGCGAGACTCCCTCTTAAAAAAAAAAAAAAAAACCTCGATCCAGCCCTGACAACCACTGTCCCCCATCTTCATTCAACTCCAGCCTCAGTGGCCTCTTGTTCCTTGACCACACCAGGTCCATTCTCATCTCAGAGCCTTTGCACTTACTGTTCCCTCTGCCTGGCATGCTTATCGCTCAAATATCTACAGGGCTGCTGCCTCACTTCTTTCAAATTTGCAATCAAGTATGTCTTCTTAATTCAGCCTTCCATGGTTATCCTTTTTGAAACTGCAGTACACTCCACCCAATGTAGAAGATTATTTATTCATTTATTTTGTTGATTGTCTTTCTGCCGTGCCCCCCGACCAGAATGTGAGCTCCATGCAGGTTGAGGGCTTTTTCTTTAAACCTGTTTTGTTCACAGCTGTACCTGCAACCTTTGGAACAGTGTCTAGCACATAGTCAATGTTCAGTATATATTTCTGAAATGGATAGAATGATGGATAGATGGTTGGATGGCTAGATAGATGAATGGATAGATAAATCAATAAGTGAATGGTTTCTCAAAGATCAGATGGTTGTAGATGTGCAGTCTTATTTCTGAGTTCTCTATTCTGTTCCATTGGTCTATGTGTCTGTTTTCATACCAGTACCAGGCTGTTTTGGTTACCTGACAAAAACAAGCAATGGGGAAAGGATTCCCTATTTAATAAAGGGTGCTAGGAGAATTGGCTAGCCATATGCAGAAGATTGAAACTGGACCCCTTCCTTATGCCTTATACGAAAATTAACTCAAGATGGATTAAAAGACTCAAATGTAAAACCCAAAACTATAAAAACCCTAAAAGAAAATCTAGGCAGTACCATTCAAGACATAGGCATGGGCAAAGATTTCATGACAAAAATGTCAAAAGCAATTGCAACAAAAGTAAAAGTTGACAAATGGGATCTAATTAAACTAAAGAGCTTCTGCACAGCAAAATAAACTATCATCAGAGTGAACAGACAGCCTACAGAATGGGAAAAAATTTTTGCAATCTATCCACCTGACAAAGATCTAATATCCAGAATCTATAAGGAACTTAAACAAATTTACAAGAAAAAAGCAAACAACCCCATTGAAAAGGGAGCAAAGGACATGAACTTCTCAAAAGAAGACATTTATGTGGGCAACAAACATGAAAAAAGGCTCAACATCACTGATTATTAGAGAAATGCAAATAAAAACCACAGTGAGATACTACCTCACACCAGTCAGAATGGCAACTATTAAAAAGTCAAGAAACCACAGATGCTAGTGAGGCTGTGGAGAAACAGGAACTTTTTTTTTCTTTCTTTCTTTCTTTCTTTTGAGACAGTCTCACTCTGTCTCCCAGGCTGGAGTGCAAGGGCACAGTCTCAAGAAACAGGAATGTTTTTACACTGTTGGTGGGAATATAAATTACTTCAACCATTGTGGGAGTCAATATGGTGATTCCTCAAAGACCTAAGGGCAGAAATACCATTTGCCCCAGCAATCCCATTACTAGGTATATACCCAAAGGAATATAAATCATTCTATTACAAAGATACATGCACATGTATGTTCATTGCAGCACTATTCACAATGGCAAAGACATAGAATCAACCCAAATGCCCATCAATGATAGACTGGATAAAGAAAATGTGGTACATATACATCATGGAATACTATGCAGCCATAAAAAGGAATGAGATCATGTCCTGTGCAGGACAATAACAAATTAGTGGTTATGGCAGAAGATAATATCAAATTATTGAAAACAAAAAGAATAAATAGAAAATAAAAACAGATGATCCAGATATTAGAACTATTAGATTTGGACTTTAACTGATTAACATGTACATTAAAAAAATAACAAGATGGAGAATTTCACTAAAGAACTGAAAAAAATGTAAAAGAAACAAATGAAAACTCTAGAATTTGAAAATATAGTAAATTCAGAATTCAACATATGAAAAGAAAATTAGAAACAGCAACATAGGGTAATAGCTGGAAACTGGTCAGTAGAAAATATGAAAACTGCATATGGAGAGACGAAAAGTTTAAAATTTCAGAAAAGAGCATAAAAAGATAAGATACATGGTTAAAGGTTTATCATATGTGTAATTGGATTCTCATTGAGGAGAACAAAGAGAATAGGGGATAGAAACATGATCTGAGGATATTCTGACTGGGAATTTTCCAAAACTTTCAAAAGACATCAAACTACAAAATGAAGAATTTCTAAGAATCCCAAGCTGGATAAAAAAAGAAACTGTATCTAGACACATAATAGTAATACTGCTCAAAGACAAAGTTTTTGAAGCAGCCAGAGGAAAAAGATATGTCATCTTCAAAAAAGTAATAATAAGATTGTCACCTTACTTTTCAAAAAAGTCAGTGGAGGCCTGAATGCAATGGAATGATATCTTTAAAGTGCCAGAAGAAAAGAGTATCAACACAGAATTCTCCACCCAGTGGAAATATTCACATTCAAATGTAAATCCAAAAGAAATATTTTTTCTAACTGACAAAAAGTGATAGAATTCATTACCAGCATTCCCACATTTAAAAAAAAAAAAAAAGGAAGTCTTAAGAAAGAAGAAAAACTATTCTAGATAGAATGCAGAAAAATAAAAAATAACAATGATTATGGGTAAATCTGCACAAATAATTACTGTACTGACAATAATACATGTTATTTATTACTGTTGCACTGCTGGTTTTAAAATGTACCAAGAATTAAATACATGGTAATGATAGCATAAAAACTTGATTAAAAGAGTTAAAATATTCTAAATTAATGATATTGCTGACAAATTCATGATATAGTAAAAGTACTCATTCAGCTATACAGAAATGTTGTAATCAGAGTAACCACAAAAAGAAGTTTAAAGGAATGATGACTACCAAGCTAACAGGTGGTTGGAACTAGAATAATAAAAATATTTGATGAACGCAAAAGAAGGCAATAAAAAGAAAACGAATAACAACAAATATTAAGATAATGAATTTATTTTACTACTGATACAAACATAGCAATCACTATATTAGCTGTAAGTAAACTAAATATTCTCCTTAAAAGCCAAAGTTTATCAAACTGAATTTTTTAAACCTCTATATGCAGCATCTTAGATATAAAAATAATAAAGAGTTTAAAGTAAAAAAAAATGTGAAAATATATAACATGCAACATTAACCATAGGATATCTGGTATTATTATACTCATATCAGATAAATTAAACTTAATACAATAAGCACTGCTAGAGATAAATAGAGTGATCCCATAGTAACAAAAGATTGATCTTCCAGGACTATACAACAACTAAATTTGTATGCATCCAATAATGTAGCCTCAAAATATTTAAAGAAAAACCTGACAAACCAAAAGGAGAAATACACAAATTCAAAAATATCTTGATAAACTAAAGTATGTCTGTGAGGGTGAATTTTGTGTGTCAACTTGCCTGGGCTACAGGGTGCTCAGATATTTGGTCAAGCACAGTTCTGGTGTGTCTGTGAGGGTCTTTCTGGATGAGATCAACATTTTAATCAGTAGGCAGCGTAAAGCAGATCACCGTCCCTAATGTGTGTGGGATTCATCCAATCAGCTCAAGGCCTGAATAGAACAAAAAGGCTGAGCAGAAGGAACTCCTCTTGCCTTTGAGCTGGGACATCAGTTTTTTCTTGCCTTCAGACTCAAACTAAAACACTGGCTCTTCCTGGGTCTCAAGCCTGCTGGCATTTGGACTGAAATCATGCCACTGGCTCTCCTGGGTCTCCAGCTTGCCAACTGCAAATCAGGATTTTTCAGCATCAATAATCATATGAGGCAAATCCATACAGTATTTATATATAATATATATGAATATATATAAATGCATACATATATCCATATATGTATATATTTGGACACATACATATATGTATATATACACCTATATACAAATATATGTGTATATACACATATATACAAATATACACATATATATACACATATATACACATATGTGTATATATTTTTTTATATTATTATATATATTATTATATATACATATATTTGTATATATGTGTGTGTATATATATATACACACATATACATTCTGTTTTACTAGAGAATCCTGACTGATTCAACGACTCTACATCAACTTAATAAATACAGAAACATAACACCTGACTCAAGACCCTTTCACGGTTTTTCAGCCTTCACCGCGAGCTCAGTGAGCCATAAGTACAAATTTCCAAAAGCTTCTAATACAATCTTAATGGAAACCAAATTCCAGATCAGCAGAATCTGGTACCACTCCATTCCAAGTTAAGTTAGACTACATCTTGAAAACTGGGTTCAACCGAATCCAGTTGTAAGCAATATAGAAGCCACTGGAGAAGCCAAGAGCATCAAAACGTTTTGTGACCATCATGTGTTCATTCAAACATCTACTCAATAGATGTCCAGGTTCTAGAACAAAGTGACACACACCATACTACATGTTGCAGGGTCAAAAATGAGACAGACAGCAGCCCTTCCCTGGTGAAGCTCATATTATAGGTAAGATACTGAGAGTCTAAAAACTAGGAACCATGTCATATATTAGAGGAAACTTGCAGGTGTCTACCCAAAAAATCAGAGACTGAAAGACAGAGAGAATATTAGCAAAAGAAAGAGACCATGTGGCAAAATGAGAGAGATCTTCAAATATTTGATTATTTTTAAGGTAGATGGCAGAATAGATACTCTGTTATTCCAAAATTCAGAACAGAAAGTAAACTTTACAAGGATCTGAAATTCTGTTAACATATGGTTGAATTTACTGTCAAAACAGATAATGAGGTTGAAGGCAGTGGCTCACGCCTGTAATCGTTAACACTTTAGGAGGCCCAGGCTGAAAGATTACTTCAGGCCAGGCCTTCAAGACAAACCTGAACAGTATAGTGAGACCCTGTCTTTACAAAAAATTTTAAAACTAGCCAGGTGTGGTGGTACACTTGTAGACCTGGCTACTTGGGAGGCTGAAGTGGGAGGATCATTTGAGCCCAAGAGTTTGAGGCTGTAGTGAGCTATGATCACCACTGCACTCCAGCCTGGGTGACAGAGTGAGACCCTGTTTCTAAAAAAAAAAAAAGAAAAAGAAAGAGAATTAGACATCTCCCAAATTAGATATCTGAGCTACTTGTCAGAGCAATATTCAAGGAAAATATTCATCAGCGCTATAGAAACAGACTGTCAAAGTAGAAATAAAGCTGGAAAAACTGACTTCGAAGATTCTTCTAATTCCCAGGTTTTCTTATTCTATGCAATCTAAAGCTATATTGATAAAACTATTAGATCGAAATCAGCAACAGTTGGAAATAACGTATAATGTTTAGGAAAGATTTCACAATAAACACCATAGTTTTAAAAGGCATCTCCATAGTGATGAACAGAAACCAAAATAGAGGAGGAGTTCTCTGAGGAACAAAGTGAACAGAGATAAAAGTGCAGAAGACTGAGCCAGGCGGAAATTCCACCACCAGGGTGCAATGAAGGAGACAGAGGCAGAGCAGCCTGAGAAGCAAGAAGAATCTGCATGAGGGTCATGAAACCAAAGAAAAAAAGAGTTTTTGTGGAGAGAATAGCCGCTCTCCCCTAATTCCACAGAGAGGTGAGGGAAGGGTGGTGGAGAGGAACACTCCCTGGGGCTTCCCTTTAGGAAGTCCTCTGTGACTGGTGGTTTGTGACAGCATCCTAACCTAGCCCACATCCTGAGGAACAAAACAGACTGCTCTATGTGAATAAAGTTAAAGCAGCACACAAACTTGGGAAGGGTTTGAAAGGCAGAAGACATCTCTTATCTGTACTTCTATTTATATCTCTGCACTACGACTATGGGAGGAGATTTAAAAATATATAGTGTATCCTGTCTGAGAAAAAAAACTTCTATTCCAAAGTGACTTAAATACAGGATAAATTCTAGACCACACCTAGGACTAACGACTGCAATGCTGCCTCCCTATCGCTCCCAATCATAAAAGCTGATGAACCTACGAATGGAAGGCTTACGCCCTGCAATATTTATAACAAGCAGCAAAGATTCAGTCTCCACAATAATTTCAAGCATCTTTTTGCACAGAATTTTAGTATAGTGAAATGGAATATATTAGGTGTTTCTCTCTCATCTGTAGTGGAACCAAAGATGATTTCCCATGCCTTTTCTCTCTGGACACCAAAAAGTTATTAAAACATAGAAGAGAACTCATTAGGAAACAGAACCCCAAAGTTATGAGAGGGCTTTTGTGAAGCCAGCACTGTCTTATGTATGTCACTCGCTGGCCAGCACCATGTGGTACTTCATTTCAACAGCCTCATTCAATCAAACTAAGAAAATAGATGACTTTTTAAAACATGATCCAATTTAAAATAAATTATTATGGTAGATGAAATGCAAATTCAAACAAAAACTAATTCCTTCACAAGTGTAACTCAAAATCTACTTGAGAAAACAGCTTTTGGATTTATTGCTCCATAAGAGATAAACCCAATAAGAAATAACGCTCTTTAAACATATAAATTAATACAAATAAAAATACTTTTATATGCATTGATAAGGTACCTATAAGGATAGGTTCCATGTCTTATTCATCTTTTTTATCACCTTCTATCAAAGGACAAGCACATTACCTGTTAAATAATATATGCTCAAAGCAATGTTTATGGTGTTATGTAATCTAATTATACAAAAAAAAAAAAAAAAAAAAAACAGACTTTATTCCCCAACTGCAGACCAAAAACAATACTTTCCAAAATGCTGTTGGCATTGAACCTCCATGACCCCTAGGTCCTATTACGGCCTGTTAGTTTGTTAAACAGATGTGATAATGCAACATTTATTGTAAGAGAAGTCGTTGTAAATGCCTGAGAATCAGGTATATAAACTTCAACCAAAGCAACTGACCACTGTCATTTGCACCACACTGGCAGGCCTCTAGAGAGTCACCATAAGTAAACAACCCTTTTGAAAGAGTCCCAGAGGGTACAGAAGAGGCTTCCAGGATGTCCTCTTGGAAATCAGAGCCCTATACAAGTCACCTCAGTAAACAGGAAACCCACCTGTGTATATAATGCTCATGTCAGCCATAAAACTGTACAACACTGTTTTTGTAAAACTTAGAAATTAGGAGTTTTCAGGAGAAAAACCTAGAAATCAATGAACTGTATCATATATCTATGAATTCAGTACTGTCTAACATTTACATACGGCTTTTATAATTTATGAGTTACTTCACATATATTTCATTTTACATTCATGCTCACAGTAACCTTCAGAGGTAAACATTAGTCCCATTTTACAAATGCGAAAATTGAGGCTCAGAGGATTTGAATACAAATGCCTGGTAAGTAGAACCAGGTTCATTCCTATCACTTCTGACTCATGTTGTTTCTGTCATGCAACAATTGTGTTCACAAAGGACAATTACAGAATATTGACAGAGCCTTGTAAACCCATAATACCCACTCTGGCCAAATCCAGTAAATTCTTATGCTATTGATCTGTTATGTCACAGCCACCTAAATTCAAATAGTATGTGTAAGTTGGCAAGAAAAAATTAAAGATTTTGGTTGGGTCATGAAAATACATGAGTACCATACAGTTCTGTATTGTCAGGTGATTTTTTTTTTTTTTTTTTAGATAGGGTCTCACTCTGTCACACAGGCTGGAGTACAATGGCACAATCATAGCTCACTGCAACCTTGACCTCCTGGGCTCAAGCTATCCTCCCTACCTCAGTCTCCTGAGTAGTACAGAACCATGCCACCATGCCCAGCTAATTTTTAATTTTTTGTAGAGACAGGGTATTGCTATGTGGCCCAGGCTGGTCTCAAACTCCTGGTCTCAAGTGATCCTCTCACCTCAGCCTCCCAAAGCACTAGGATAACAGGCATGAGCCACCAAGCCCAGTCTACCACATGGTTTTTAAACTTATAGTGGCAATAATAACTTGAAAGGACTACTCCCACTAAAAGCATATTTAACTACTTTCTATATGTAGATTCACAAAAATAAGCATAAGAAGCTGTCTCTCTCTCTCCTCCCCAAGATATACAGAGTTGCTCTCTGGAAGGCTATTTCACCCCAGTATGCATATCTGATTCAGGGCTGACTTATCCATGAGGCATAGTAGGCAGAGTGCCTAGGGCCCATGATATTTTCAAGAGCCCACAAAACTGTTTCAATTTTCATTTATTTTAAAATCAGAGGAAAAATGAATATAATAGTAATGGATACATAATAATGAATCTAGCCTGGATTATATTTGTCTTTATATGACATATTCATCAAACATAATTTTTCATATGTTTTTATGGAGGAAGGGACCCACAAAGGCAAAAGTGCCTAGGGCCCACAGAAGACATACACAGCCCTGGTCTGATTCATCCTACCCTACACCCCATAAACATACTAAGGCAGTAATGTGTTCTGGTTCCACAACTCCCACATTTTGGAATAAAGAAGAGCTAAGCTGGTTTAAAGAAGGCCTCTAATTATGTACTTCTTTTGCTTCCCATATTTCTAAACTAATGAGATCTGAATTAGGTATTTTACCCATAAACAACATTCTTCCTGATTGCGGAAAAGCACACGTACAATTTTTTTTCTTTTCTTTTCTTTTATTAGAGACTAGGTCCCAGTCTGTCACTCAGGCAGGAGTGCAGTAGCACAATCAGAGCTCACTGAAGCCTCAATCTCCTGGGCCCATGTGATCCTCCCACCTCATTCCCCCAAGGAGCTGGAACTACAGGCACGTGCCACCATGCCTGGCTACTTTTTAAATTTTTGGTAGAGACAGGGGTCTCACTGTGTGGCCCACTCTGGTCTAAAACTCCTGACCTCAAGTGATCCTTCTACCTCAGCCTCCCAAAGTGCTGAGATTGCAGGTGTGAGCCACTGCACCCTGTCACTTGTACACTTTAAAACTATTTGTCTTTGGGCCTCTCATACAAGCTATAAGGAAAGAGTGAATTTCAAAGAACAAACAGAAAATAGACTGTAATCATCATGTTTTAAACATTTGAGTCAAGGGGCTGGACCTTTTTACATCTTAAAGAATGCAAGACATGCTGGGTGCGGTGGCTCACGCCTGTAATCCCAGCATTTTGGGAGGCCGAGGCGGGCAGATCACCTGAGGTCAGGAGTTCAAGACCAGCCTCAACATGGAGAAACCCCATCTCTACTAAAAATACAAAATTAGCCAGGCGTGGTGGTGCATGCCTGTAATCCCAGCTACTCGGGAGGCTGAGGCAGGAGAATTGCTTGAACCCAGGAGGCAGAGGTTGCAGTGAGCCAAGACGGTGCCACTGCACTCCAGCCTCCTGGGCAACAAGAGCAAAACTCCATCTCAAAAAAAAAAAAAAAAAAAAGAATGCAAGACATGTGAATATGGAGATAATAAAGAATAAAGCATATCTGGGAGAAAATTGTTATTTCCCCACAAGACCCATGGCTGGCTTGTCATATTTTCCCACACATCATCAATGTCCTATGCTTCCCAATGATGTTGTGAAAGTGCATACAAATGTAAGTGCACCTTTATTAAAAGCTGCAGACATGAACTTTCTCACTGAGATAAAATATCATCTCTGCATGATTTTTCCCTCTGACAACTCCAGTCTGTGCCCCTCTGGCAAAGATACCACTTGCAGGCAAATATACCACTTGTAGGCAAATATACCACTTA
The DNA here is from genome assembly GCF_028885655.2 of Pongo abelii. Taxonomy (NCBI): domain Eukaryota; kingdom Metazoa; phylum Chordata; class Mammalia; order Primates; family Hominidae; genus Pongo; species Pongo abelii. Next base: position 53,048,758 of record NC_072001.2, read on the forward strand.
TAGTGATGTTCAATAAACTATTTTAAGTTACCCTTGCTACCATAAACTTAAAAATTGTGTGAGAATACATGTATTTTATTGAATTGTAAAAAGCCATTTGAAGTCAAGGTTGGTGCTACCTCACAAATTATAAGGACTCAAAAATGTTTGTGGAGTGACTAAATAAATGAATGCATGTTTTAGGTTAAAATAAAAAGCTCTCCAGACTATTTCCAGATCTACAGAAACTGATGTCATCTAAAGATGTGTCAGTCCCACTCATGATGATACAAATGATGGTGATCATTTCATCACATGTCAGTCTTGCAGGTCATGGGCCATTGTAACAAGTCCAAGAAGAAGTGACTGGCCTCAGCTTTCTCTGCCAGTCACTGTCAGGAAGCGAATGCAGACACAGTTACAGAGCCAACAAAGCTGGAGGCATCACACTACCTGACTTCAAACTATACTACAAGGCTACAGTAACCAAAACAGTATGGTACTGGTACCAAAACAGAGATATAGATCAATGGAACAGAACAGAGCTCTCAGAAATAACGCCACATATCTACAACTATCTGATCTTTGACAAACCTGAGAAAAACAAGCAATGGGGAAAGGATTCCCTATTTAATAAATGGTGCTGGGAAAACTGGCTAGCCATATGGAGAAAGCTGAAACTGGATCCCTTCCTTATAAAAATTAATTCAAGATGAATTAAAGACTTAAACGTTAGACCTAAAACCATAAAAACCCTAGAAGAAAACCTAGGCATTACCATTCAGGACATAGGCATGGGCAAGGACTTCATGTCTAAAACACCAAAAGCAATGGCAACAAAAGCCAAAATGGACAAATGGGATCTAATTAAACTAAACAGCTTCTGCACAGCAAAAGAAACTACCATCAGAGTGAACAGGCAACCTACAAAATGGGAGAAAATTTTCACAACCTACTCATCTGACAAAGGGCTAATATCCAGAATCTACAATGAACTCCAACAAATTTACAAGAAAAAAACAAACAACCCCATCAAAAAGTGGGCAAAGGACATGAATAGATACTTCTCAAAAGAAGACATTTATGCAGCCAAAAAGCACATGAAAAAATGCTCACCATCACTGGCCATCAGAGAAATGCAAATCAAAACCACAATGAGATACCATCTTACACCAGTTAGAATGGCAATCATTAAAAAGTCAGGAAACAACAGGTGCTGGAGAGGATGTGGAGAAATAGGAACACTTTTACACTGTTGGTGGCACTGTAAACTAGTTCAACCACTGTGGAAGTCAGTGTGGCAATTCCTCAGGGATCTAGAACTAGAAATACCATTTGACCCAGCCATCCCATTACTGAGTATATACCCAAAGGACTATAAATCATGCTGCTATAAAGACACGTGCACACGTATGTTTACTGTGGCATTATTCACAATAGCAAAGACTTGGAACCAACCCGAATGTCCAACAATGATAGACTGGATTAAGAAAATGTGGCACATATACACCATGGAATACTATGCAACCATAAAAAATGATGAGTTCATGTCCTTTGTGGGAACATGGATGAAATTGGAAATCATCATTCTCAGTAAACTATCGCAAGGACAAAAAACCAAACACCTCATATTCTCACTCATAGGTGGGAATTGAACAATGAGAACACATGGACACAGGAAGGGGAACATCACACTCTGGGGACTGTTGTGGGGTAAGGGGAGGGGGGAGGGATAGCTTTAGGAGATATACCTAATGCTAAATGACGAGTTAATGGGTGCAGCACACCAGCATGGCACATGTATACATATGTAACTAACCTGCACATTGTGCACATGTACCCTAAAACTTAAAGTATAATAAATTTAAAAAAAAAACTACCACAAAGCTCTAAAAATGTATGGAACTTGCTACTGTCAGAATTGTCAAATTTTGCCAAGTTCATGAGTCTGACATGGTTTTAATTTGCAATTCCTTATTACTACTGAAGTTGTGTATGTCTTTAAATATTTATTGGCTATGCAGGTTTCCTCTTCAGTGAGCTGCCATTAAATAACCTTTACCCATGTCTCTAAAAAAAAAAAAAAAACTTAGACTCATTACATAGCAATTACTATTTGTCTGTAAAATGAAGTTCTGTGTGAGGAGGATTAACAAGTTCCATTCCTCATCAAAAAACTGTCAATTAACTACTTAATGAATTGTTCATTAAAAAGCAAATATTATGTACATAGTATTTGTGCCAAAAATGTTTAACCCAAATTACTTTAGAAAAAATTAAACCATGCTAGAATATTCAATAAAATGGTTAGACTAGACTTTCCCAAAATTCAAAATAATGAAAAATTATTTTAAATTTAAAAGAAAATAAAGGAATTGTCCAAATTCAGTTTATGAACACTGATTGGATACTGTACCAAAAATTAAAGCCAATTCCAAGAGATGAGATGTACTGGGGACCACTGAGGAAAGTGAAAAATGGTATATATGCTATTTATCAATGTGACATTTCTCGGGTATGGTGATGATAATGTGGGTATGCAGGAGAATGTCCTTGTTCTTAGGGGATGTGTGCTGAAGTATTTGGGGTAAGTGTCACGATGTCTACAACATTTGACAAAAACAACAGAAACCTGTGTGTCATAAAGATTCACATAAACTTAAGGTAATGGGATGGAAAAAGATAATCTATGCACATGGACAATAAAAGCGAGCAGGAGTAGCTATTCTTACAACAGACAAAACAAACCTTAAAGCAACAGCAGTTAAAAAAGACAAAGAGGGAAATTATATAATGATAAAAGGACTAGTCCAACAGGAAATTATCACAATGTTAAATATATATGCACCTAACACTGGAGCTCCCAAATTTATAAAACAATTACTACTAGACCTAAGAAACAAGATAGACAGCAACACAATAATAGTGGGAGACTTCAATACTCCACTAACAGCACTAGACGGGTCATCAAGACAGAAAGTCAACAAGGAAACGATGAACTTAAACTATACCCTAAAACAGATGGACTTAACAGATATTTACAGAACACCCTACCCAACAAATGCAGAATACACATTCTATTCATCAGCACATGGAATATTCTCCAAGATAGACCATATGAAAGTCCACAAAACAAGTCTCAACAAATTTAAGAAAATTGAAATTATAGCAAGTACTCTCTTAAACCACAGTGGAATAAAATTGGAAATCAACTCCAAAAGGAACTCTTAAAACCATGCAAATAAATGGAAATTGAATAACCCGCTCCTGAATGATCATTGGGTCAACAATGAAATCAAGATGGAAATTTAAAAATTCTTCAAACTGACCAATAATAGTGACACAACCTAACAAAACCTCTGGGATACAGCAAAAGCGGTGCTAAGAGGAAACTTCATAGCATTAAATGCCTACATCAAAAAGTCTGAAAGAGCACAAATAGACAATCTAAGGTCACATCTCAAGGAACTAGAGAAAGAAGAACAAACCAAACCCAAACCCAGCAGAAGAAAAGAAATAACCAAGATCAGAGCACACTAAATGAATTTGAAACAAAAAAAACAGCACAAAAGACAAATGAAACAAAAAGCTGATTCTTTGAAAAGATAAATAAAATTGATAGACCATTAGTGAGATTAACCAAGAAAAGAAGAGAGAAGATCCAAATAAGCTCAATTAGAAATGAAACAGGAGATATTACAACCAATACCACAGAAATACAAAAGATCATTCAAGGCCACTATGAACACCTTTAAGCCCATAAACTAGAAAACCTAAAGGAGATGGATAAATTCCTGGAAATATACAACTCTCCTAGATTAAACCAGAAACAAATAGAAACTCTGAACAGACCAATAACAAGCAGTGAGATTGAAATGGTAATTTAAAAATTGCCAACAACAAAAAAGTCCAGGATCACAGGGATTCACAAATGAATTCTATCAGACATTCAAAGAATTGGTACCAATCCTTTTGACACTATTCCACAAGGTAGACAGAGAGAATCCTCCCTAAATCATTCTATGAAGCCAGTATCACCCTAATACCAAAACCAGGGATGGACATAACAAAAAAAAAAACTACAGAACAATATCCTTTATGAACATAGATGCAAAACTCCTCAACAAAATACCAGCTAACCAAATCCAACAACATATCAAAAAGATTGTCCACCATAATCAAGTGAGTTTCATACCAGGGATGTAGGGATGGTTTAACATACACAAGTCAATACATGTGATATACCACATAAATAGAATTAAAAAACAAAAATCACATGATTAGCTCAATAGATGCAGAAAAAGTATTTGACAAAATCCAGCATCCCTTTATGATTAAAACCCTCAGCAAAATCAGCATAGAAGGGGCATGCCTTAAGTTAATAAAAGCCATCTATGACAAATCCACAGCCAACATTATACTGAATAGGGAAAAGTTGAAAGCATTCCCCCTGAGAACTGGAACAAGACAAGGATGCACATTTTCACCACTTCTATTCAACACAGTACTGGAAGTCCTAGCCAGAACAATCAGACAAGAGAAAGAAATAAAGGGCATCCAAATCAGTAAAGCGGAAGTCAAACTGTTGCTCTTTGCTGATGACATGATCATACACCTAGAAAACCCTAAAGACTCTTCCAAAAAGCTCCTAGAAATGGTAAATGATTTCAGCGGTTTCAGGATACAAAATTAATATACACAAATCAGTAGCCCTGCTATACAGCAACAGCAACCAAGCTGAGAATCAAATGAAGAACTCAAACCCTTTTATCATAGCCATAAAAAAAGATACTTAGGAATATACTTAACCGAGGAGGTGAAAGACCTCTACAAGGAAGACTATAAAACACTGCTGAAAGAAATCATAGATGACACAAACAAATGGAAACACACGCTCATGGATGGGTAGAATCAACACACGCTCATGGATGGGTAGAATCACTATTGTGAAAATGACTATACTGCCAAAAGCAATCTACAAATTCAATGCAATTCCCATCAAAATACCACCATCATTTTTCACAGAGCTAGAAAAAACAATCCTAAAATTCACGTGGAACCAAAAAGAGCCCACATAGCCAAAGCAAGACTAAGCAAAAAGAACAAATCTAGAAGCATTACATTACCCGACTTCAAACTATACTATAAGGCCCTAGTCACCAAAACGGCATAATACTGGTATAAAAACAGGCATGTAGACCAACGCAACAGAATAGAGAACCCAGAAATAAAGCTAAATATTTACAGGCAACTGATCTTTGACAAATTAAACAAAATCATCAACGGGGGAAAGGATACCCGATTTAACAAATGGTGCTGGGATAATTGGCAAGCCACACCTGGAAGAATGAAACTGGATTCTCATCTCTCACCTTATACAAAAATCAACTCAAGATGAATCAAAGACTTAAATCTAAGACTGAAACTATAAAAACTATAGAAGACAACATCAGAAAAACACTTCAAGACATTGGCTTAGGCAAAGATTTCATGACCAAGAACCCAACAGCAAATACAACAAAAACAAACATAAATAAATGATACTTCATTAAACTAAAAAGCTTCTGCACAGCAAAAGACATAATCAGCCAATAGACAACCCACAGTGTAGGAGAAAAATCTTCGCAATCTATACATCCAACAAAAGACTAATATCCAGAATCTACAAGGAACTCAAACAAATCAGCAAGAAAAAAAACAAACGGATCCCATCAAAAAGTGGCCTAAGGACATGAATAGACAATTCTCAAAAGAGGATATACAAATGGCCAACAAATATATGAAAAAATGCTCAACATCACTAATTATCAGGGAAATGCAAATCAAAACCACAATGTGATACCACCTCCCTCCTGCAAGAAAGGCCATAATCAAAAAATAATAAATGTTGATGTAGATGTGGTAAAAAGGAAATACTTTTACACTGTTGGTGGGAATGTAATCTAGTACAACCATTATGAAAAACAGTGTGAAGATTCCTTAAAGAACTAAAAGTAGATCTACCATTTGACCCAGCAATCCCACTTCTGAGTATCTACCCAGAGGAAGAGAAGTCATTATACAAAAAAGATACTTGCACACGCATGTTTATAGCAGTACAATTCACAATCGCAAAAAATATGGAAGCAGCCCAAATGCCCATCAATCAACAAGCAGATAAAGAAAATGTGGCATATATATATATATATATATATACACACACACACATACACATACACACACATATACACACACACACACACCCATATATACACTATGGAATACTACTCAGCCATAAGAATGAACGAAATAATGGTATTTGCAGCAACCTGGATGGAATTGGAGACCATTATTCTAAGTGAAGTAACTCAGGAATGGAAAACCAAACATCATATGTCCTCACCCATAAGTGGGAGCTAAGCTATGAGGATGCAAAGGCATAAGAATGATACAATGGATTTTGGGGACTTGGGGGAAAGGGTGGAAGGGGGAGTGAAGGAAAAAAGACTACAAATTGGGAACAGTGTATACTGCTCAGGTGATGGGTACACCAAATCTCAGAAATCACCACCAAAGAACTTATTCATGTAACCAAACACTACCTGTTCCCCAAAAACCTATTGAAATTTGAAAAAAAAAAAAGACCCCATGTGTGTGTTTGTACATACGAGGGCATGTGTTTGTATAGAAAAAGAGACAGTAAGGAAGCACATGTGGCAAAATATAATTGTAGAATTAAGGTGAAGGGTTTATGAGTGTTCATCATATCATTCTTTCAATTCTGTAAAATTCCACATTTTCAAAATTAAAAGTTAGGGGAAATGTAAATAAGAATAATGTTATTGAGAAATATTTAAAGACATAAAAGTGTCTGTGATTATAATTCTGAGTTTAAAGAGGAGGTTTCAAAATAATGTACAGGATAATTCCATTTGGGGATATATATTTGGGTCGATATACACAAATACATTAATAGAGGTCACTATAATTAGAGCCCTGTAAAGTTGTGCAACACAGCAACCTCAAGTAGTTATCTCTAGGTGGCATGATTACAGCGACTTATGCTTTCTTATTTTTATTTCCAAAAATTTCCTACTTTTACATATATGAATTAATATATACATATACATATGAATTACTGTTTAAGAGAATGAGACCTGGATCTCAGATCATGTTAGAACACATCAAAACTTTGCAACACTGGGTCCTGTTGAAAACTTGTGTTAAAGCCAGTTAATCTTATCTTTACACTATTAAGATCATATATAAATAAATCATTTTACTGGAAAAAAAATGGGTGGCAATAATTCTAGACTCCTGATTAGCATTGGGAATATGAATATATTGCCCCAGAGGGCATAATTAATGGCCTGTGGGTGGGAACCACATTGAGACAGAGTTCAGCTCACTATGAGACTAAATGTTGCAATGAGTAAGTATCCAACAAGAGAATGAAGTGCATCATGATATAATTACCTGCGCAAGTAGGTTAACCACATATCAGGGACGATATTGGAAGGAGGGACAGGGCACTATGTAAACTCTAATCCAGCCTTTAGTCTCTAAAGAGTCTATGGTCAAAAATAAAGAAAACAGCCGTAATAGGTTGGACACATGTCCACTGAAGGAAAAATTACATAGTAGCCTGTCACTGACTAACTAAAGACAAAAGGGAAAATCAACACTCTCTGGTGTGGATGCTATATTAAAGAAATTGGACTCAGTAAACTGAAAAGTGTTAATGATACCATTAATTACTCAACCAAATTACTCAACCTAAAAAACAAAGTGTGTTTTCTGCTATCATGATCAAAATTATTTCTAACTATATGAACTGTTTTAAATGTTGGTGTGTTCACACAATGGAACACTGCTTTGAAATTTAAAATGAAGAACTATTAATACATGCAACTGTATAGGTATATGTCAAAAACCTTATGCTGAGCAAAAGCAGCAACACGAAAGAACACATACTGTATGATTTCATTTATATTCATTTCAAAAATGGGTAAAACTGATCTGACAGAAATCAAAATATGGTCACAGTGGGTGTAGAAAGAATGAATGAAAAGGAGCACAAAGGAACTTTCTGGGGTGATAGAAATCGATGTTCTATATCTTGTTTTATACACCCTTTGTAGTTACATGGGTGTATATAATCGTCAAAGTTCATTGAGCTGAACACCTAGACCTGTGTGCTTTTTATATATAAATTAAACTTCCATGAAAAAATTAAAATTATATTTTTAAAATATCACTTTGCATCAATGGAAGAACTCAAAACTTACCACGCAATTTCTTTTCACTGCAGAACATTATTATACCTGATCTTTCACCAGGTCTCAAAAGGTGGCCTACCTAAGAAAACAGAAGTATGCAATATTAGTATCTGAAAAATGCACAATAACTACAAATTTATCTCCTTTAACTTTCTTCCTAGACAAATCTAGATAACTAGGAAGTCACTGACACAGGAAAGAACAACAGATTTAATTTATCAGGCTTTAGTCCAGCCAGATAAGAATAATTCTGTACAAAAATAATCTATTTGTATTTTAAAGGCCATATGAGACAACTCAAGGTAAGCACAAATGCTCCACTCAATTTGGCATTAAAATTGAGTCAAATATATCTCATATCCTGTGAATCAGAATATCTCAGGGGTGAGGTTCCAGAATCTGCCTTTTATTTAAGTGCCGTAGGTGATTCTTTCACAAGCCACAGCTGAGAACCACAACTGAACTTCGAGAGCTATGTGTGAGAGGAAATTATTGCCCAGGCTCTAGAGAAACAAAATGCAATCCAAAACTTTTCCTCGATTTATTCTCATGTATGTAGTCTTCACCAGGCAGTTATTTTTTTAAAACAAGAATAATATCATTATTATATTTCATTTTTTCCCTACATGTGGCCTAATTTCCTTCATATTGTAAACTCTTAGAGATTTAGAATGATAAATGAAAGAGCAAACAAGTGATTTCAAACATTCAAAACCCAAAAGACCATGGAAATAAATGCACCTTTGCAAACACATGACAGTGTAGGCAAAGGTACTGACCACATGCTCTTTCAGTTAGGAAAAAAAATGACTGGTTTGCTTCCTGCTGAGGAAAGTGGTGTGGCAGGATGCGGCCAACATACATAAAGAAGAAGTTGGTCAGTCATACGGTGACCAGAGAAGGGGAAGAACAACACTTATGGCTTAGTAGTTACAAGAAAAGAGGTTGCAGAGGAAGTTCATCAACACGCACTGCTCCACTACAAATCCCCGAGAAGTCTAAAAAGCCTGAGACCATCATTTCTTCCTTTTCTGGCCCCTGGGGTATGCCTGACAAATACGGTCACAGATACTTTGCAGGACCCAGTGTTTTCTAGGGGCCAGGTTACTAAAACTTATGAATCCAAGCAAGGACATAGGGGTGTCGCTGCCGGGTGTTGCTAAAAGCAAGGCTAGGTCATCAAATATGACCCCATCAGTAACTCCCCTGTTGCTCCCTCCACACCTTCAACCAGCTGCCAGCAAAGCTGCCCAAGACCATCCCTCATAGCCCCGCCTCTCTACTCCCCTACCCCAGCCCCAGGCAGTGGGTTATCTCTAGGACATGCCTGCTGACCAGTGCTCGCTCTCCCCCTATGTTCCTCCCTTGTTCCAGGCTTGGCCACCTGTAGACCAGTGTCCACATCAAAGCCAGAGTTATCATTATAAAAGGGGAATGGCATCATGTCACACCCCTGCTAAAAACCCTGCAAACACCTCTTGTTGGCCTCAGGAAAAAAACTCTAACATGACTCCTAGGACCTTCTGCAACTTGATCCCTGCTCATCTTTCCAGCCTGATTCCTCATCACTCTCCTTCCCTGCTCCCATGCTTCCCTGTACCTCCTCATGTCTGCACTCCAGAAATATACAACTCAGCTTCTTTCCATTTGGGGGCCTTCACACATGCTCTTCCCTCTGCCTGTAGCCATCTGTCTCCACTCCCTTTATGAGACTAGCTCCTATTCATCTGTCCAATGTCAACTCATATATCATTTCCTTTAGGAGGCCTTCTCTGACTTCCCCAAATCAGAGATAGGAGGAGCACTTCCTGTGTGTTCCCGTAGAACCTGGCACTGCCCATGTGAGAGCCCCTATCACTCTAGAATACATTTTTCCATTATATTGGCTATTTCCCCATTATTCCACAAACTCCTTTAGGACAAGTCTCCATAGCTGTATCTCCAGCATCTAATGCCTGTCTGGCACATAGTAATGCTCAGTAAACACTTGTTGAATGGAAGATTAATTTATATGAGAAATGGAGGAAGGGCTTCCAGATGCTAAAAGACACTTTCCTTTTAGCAACTATCCCTCCCTGGATCCCAGACCCCAGGCCCCAGCCCCAAAATGTCTTAGATCTGCCTTCCCAAGCTGGAGTGGCTGCAGCTTTTTTGGCTGCTCTCTCCTTTTTTCTGGTCCCTATCTTCCTACACACCCTTATCTTCAGCCTGGGAAGAACCTCACAGCACGAGCAAAACTGGGTTAGCAATAGGAAGAGTGTTGCAGGCAAATTGAAGAGCAGAAGAAAGAAGAGAAAATGAGCAAACCTGGGGAGAGGAGGCACTAGAGTTATAAAGGAAGATTCACAAAAAGGATGTTTGGTGGTAAAGACTTCCTGTCAAAAATACCACAGACAAAAGTGAGTTTTCATCCATGAAGGACTTTGTTGTTTCTTTGTTTCACAAAATACTCAAAAAACAAACAAAAAACAAAATTGTTTCTGTTTCACAGAATAGTCATAGCAACAAATACAAAATGGTATTAGGCAGGTGAATGAATTCTGTGACAATGACATCTGTATCTGGTGGCCCCACTTGGCCAGAGGGTAAAGGCTCATCAGCAAGCCCTAAGCCAACTTGTCAGGGCTTGAAAATTCTCCAGTGGGACTAAGTCAACATGTTCTGTGTTCATGGGCTGAGTCCCCAGAACAGAGGAAAGGAAGAACCATTCTTCAAGCAAGATGTAAAAAAAGGGGACTCTACACCCAAACAGCGGCAATAAGAATGCAGGCAGAAGACATTTATCTCTCAGAAAGCTAATCAAAGTACCAGGCACTTGGCAGCTTATCCTTTCTTTGTCCTTATTGGTTTGCTAGATTGGTGTGAGGGACTGGTACTAACAGATAACAAAGATGAACTTAAATACAATTGTGTAATATAAGGTAACTAAGGAGAATATATCCATGTAACCTCTTCTCTATCTTATTTTAGATCTTCCTGCTAGCACTTCTCATTTTAAAAGTTCCTAGACATTCAAACATAAAGCAATGTCATATTCTTCCGTATTCTTCCTAAAATTACTTTTAAAACATACAGCTATGTTGCTACTGTTAATTTCTCCGATACCACCTTCCAAAGTATCTTTGAAACCTTTTATTTTGAACATACTGAATAAATCCATTTTTCAATTTTAGCCATTTTTCCTTTTGTAGAAAATATTCTGTCATGGTAATTATACAATCGCTATGGCATGAAATAAACAATATTTCTATAAGATTTCCAGAAGTTGTTTCTTATTAATGATCCTAGTCAAGTGTTGTCACTCTAAAACATAAAGTAACATCGAAAAAATAAGAATTGACATTCAAGTCCATGTTTCCTCAAATCCAGTCTTTTTCTAGTAGCAATGGCAATCAGGTATACTTTACGGAGGACTCATAGTAATGTAGCAGATTCTAGTTTAACTCTAGAAGCAACATTTAGTTCTGTCATTCTTGCAAATTTATCAACTCACCAAAATACCACCACTGACACTCGCTCCACCTCTAAAGGTTGTCGAAGTAAAGAAAAAGTCATCTTTTGTTGAACTTTTGGAACAGTAAAGATCTAAGGAAATAGATTAAACAAAATCAGTTGAAAGAAAAAGGTTTGCTAAAGTCAAGTCTAGCTCTAGAAGCAGGAACTTAGGATTTTGAACTTTAACGCTTTATAAGTACTGAAGCAAACAATATTTACAAGAATAAGTTCTCCCTCTTAAAAACTGCCTCAAAGTAGAGGAAATGGAAAAAGGAAAGCTGCTAGATGAGTCTTATCTTACCCTTAGCTTCATCTTACACCAGGGATTAAAATGGTAGTTTCTTCATGTGAAAATCCTAGAGGGTTGTTTTTAATAAGGGAAGTGTGAGAAAGTAGAGAGAGGAATGTAGCAAATAATAGCTAAGGACTTTACATATATTAATTTATTTTAAAAAGCAGTGCATATTTGTTTTAAAGATTGAAATTCATACTTCCATAAATACTTTTTTTTTTTTTTACATTTCAAGTTTAGGTGTTGAATCTTGGTCACAGAAAATAATTTTCTAATGCAAGAAATAGCAAAGTCAAAAGAAGATGCCAGTTTGTACAGGGAAATTAAAGAGTTGGTTTTAGACACCTTGATATGGAAGATACCAAGACCTCCATGCTGGAACTGCTACTTAAGCATCCTGTGAGGAAGAGGGCAGCCTTCCACAAGGAAGTCTCTTCTTACAGTGAAAACGGGCACATCTGGGTGCAGGTGACTCAACACTTTAAGCAAAGGATTAAAATGGAGAGTCTCTTTAATGATCTGAGGCCGTTCAGCAATCAAGTTATTACAGCTAATTCCCCTTGCTCTGATTACATGCTCACCAAGCAACCTGCTGATAATAATTTGCTTTCCCACAGAAGCCTGCCCACAGGGAAAGTATGCACTTGTCATGATGAAGTGAACATTCTGGTTCTCCTGACAGTTAGAGTATGTATTTTAAATTAATAAATTGTCATTCTTATTTTATATCATCAGTTTCCTGAGCTACTATTAATCTGCCCCCAGAAAGATCTGTTTTGGGTGTGCTATTGAATTATGGTCCAAAGTCTACAGGACAAATGGCCCACTCTGGCCATAGTAAACCCACCAAAAGCCATCCAAGAGAACAGCCCTCGCAGCTGTTCAGGGGGATGGGGAAGCAGGATATGGTGGTCAGAAGCCCGTCCTTTGGGGCTACACACCCTGTTCTTGGATTCCTGCTTTTTCCACTAACTCATTACAGAATCTGGCGCAAATAAGCTCTGTAAACCTCAGAGCCAATCTGGGTGGGTCGTGGGGACAGGGCACATAATGAGAGTGTACATTTGATATTAGTTATCTTAAAGGCAGACCATTGATGTCTCCTTGTCAATGTTTCTGCGTAAACATTAGGAACAAATGAGGACAGCAAGTGTAACTCCTTTAAGACATCCTGCAATAAAAGAAAGGAGATAATGGCTTGGCGGGGGGTTCATGCCTGTAATCCCAACACTTTGGGAGGCCAAAGTGGGAGGATTGTTTGAATCCAGGAGTTCTAGACCAGCCTGAGCAAATTGTGAGACCTGGTCTCTACAAAAATAAATAAATAAATGGACATAAGGGTGAACAGGTGATGGGACTTAAAGAGAAGCTGTGTTTGCAGTGAGGAGCTAGAGGGCATGTGGTAAACTGAGGGGTTAGGGCCAGTGGAAAGAGAAAGATTGAAAATATGAAGTAGAGTGACAGAAAAGCAAAGGAATTAGAGGGGATTGGAAAAGAAAGGGAAAAGGAAGGAGCCAGGGCATTTGAGGAAGAGACAGGAACAGTGGAGGCCAGGAAAAAGCACAGGCAGAGCCTTGACAGCCCCCTTGCTGGCCCAGAGACCTGCCCAGGCGAGCCCCTCCCTGCCTGTCTCCTATCTGAGAGCCTAGGGAGGAACTGAAGTGTTCCCACCAGGGTGGGGATCTTCTACTTCCTTTGGGTGTGGGTGTTCTCCAGTTCTCTGAAGACTCAGGACAAAGCAGGCCAAGGAGGAAGGGACCCAATATGGAATATGCCCAAGCCCAGACTCAATACCCAACGTGCCCAACCCCAGATCTCCTTCTATGCTCCCTTCTCAGTTCCGTTCGGCTTGCCTCCTCTCCCCTTTGGAGGCAGAGTACTACACAGGAAAGACTTTTAGATTAGCAAGGTTCAAGTCCCAGCTCAGTGGCTTTCTATCTAGCATTACTTTGAGCAAGTCACATATCCTGCGTGAGACTCAATCTCTACATCTGTAAAGTGGAGATGGGAATGCCTTCCTCCAAGCTGTGTGAGGTTAAGTACACGGGTAAGAACAGTTCACTCCATAAAAGCGTGTTCCCTCCACCTCATTTCCACCTCCCCAGTCTACTTTTTCTCCTCTTACTCCATCTCCTTCTCTCCCAGTTTCCTTTCCACTTCCGTAACATTTTTTCACAATTCTCCACAAGGCCCCTGCTTCCCATCCCAACCCACCATCTCCCTGAGGACTAACACCCAACCAAGCGTGGAGAGGAAGAGGCTCCCTGTGAGGGCTGCATCAGTGTGGTCTTGAGCAGGAGCTGGGTCTGAGGATGTCAAGAAAGGATGACAGGAGGAAGGAACAAGACTTCTCTCCTCCAGCTGCCCAGCCCTTCCCCTTTCCTCCCTCTGGCCCTAGGTTCCCAAAGCCTGAAAAGCAAAGCCTCAGAGAGTCCTCCCACCCTGGGACCCATGTAGGGGTGACCTTGCTGTCACACCCACAGGCATCCCTGCCTGCCAACCCAAAATATTACCTGCAGCCCCAGTGCTGGCCCCCTGAGGAGCAGGTAGGATTGGGGAACTGAAACTCAGCTATGAGACCCCAGAGATGGGCAATCCAGATGAAGCAGAGAAATCTCAGCCTTGGGAGCTGAGAGAGTGAGAGAAAAAGGAACAAGCCCAGGCTTCTGTCCTGCATGTGTGCAGCTTTGAGTGTGAGTGTGAGGGTGGGAGCTAGAGATAATTCTATTTGGTATCAGTGACAGCTGCCAACAGCCACAGTGCTTGCAGATTGTAGGAAATGTACAAAAGTAGAAGTAAAAAAAAATATTAAGCCAATCTGTGTATGTGTGTATGTGTGGGTGTGTGTAAAAGCCAAATTTATAAGGGCAGGAGCGGTGGCTCACACCTGTAATCCCAGCACTTTGGGAGGCTGAGGTGGGTGGATCACCTGAGGTCAGGAGTTCGAGACCAGCCTGACCAACATGGAAAAACTCCGTCTCTACTAAAAATACAAAAATTAGCTGGGTGTGATGGCACATGCCTGTAATCCCAGCTACTCAGGAGGCTGAGGCAGGAGAATCACTTGAGCCCGGGAAGCAGAGGTTGCAGTGAGCTGAGATCATGCCATTGCACTCCAGCCCAGGCAACAACAAGAAACTCCATCTCAAAAAAAAAAAAAAAAAAAAAAAAACAAAGCCAAATTTATAAATGGCTTGCAACTACAGGTATATGCAATTACCATGCCTCAAACAATAAATTATTGTTATATTTCCTGTATAACATACAGCAGGTTAATTGTTGTGAGTTGCCATGTCCATATGGGAGTCTCTTTATATTCTAGTCATGCAGCCATTACCCAGCCACAACATTTCAAAGCTTCCCTTCGTCCTCTCATGTATCCCCTGTTCATTTTCCTTCTTGGTCTCCTAGTTTCCTTTTTTTTTTTTTTTTTTTTTTAATTTCCATAGGTTATTGGGAAACTGGTTACATGAGTAAGTTCTTTAGTGGTGATCTGTGAGATTTTGGTGCACCCATCACACGAGTAGTATACACTGCACCCAATTTGTAGTCCTTTATTCCTCACTCCCTTCCTACCCTTTCCCCCTGAGTCCATAAAGTCCACTGTGCCATTCTTATGCCTTTGCATCCTCATAGCTTAGCTCCCACTTATGAGTGAGAACATACGATGTTTGGTTTTCCATTCCTGAGTTACTTCAATCAAAACTTCAGGAAACAATGGAAGTACTTATAGAAATGCATTCTAGTTTCCTTTTCTCCTTCCCTTCTCTTCCTTTCTTAGTCTGCTCTTGCTGGTCTCTTTCTCATTTTCCCCTCCTTGTCCTCATCCTGTCCCTCTTCTCTCAACCCTGCTTTGGCCATCTTCCTTCCTCTTCTCACTTCCCTATTGCTCCACCAGTGCTGGCATTAGGCCGCCCAAGTTTGCTCCTGTTAACCCTAGAATCTCAAGCAAGTTCCCCTCCCTTCTAAGCTCCAGTTTTCTCCTCTGTGGACAATCACAGTAACTCATAGGATCACTAGGAAAACTAAACCAAGCCATCTCCATAAAGAAATTAGCTCAATGCCTGCTGCCACAAAGTTAGTACTCAATAAGGGAAAGCGATGATTATTTTTATTTTTCTTAAAATGTATTTTTTTAACTCTCCACATGGAGAAAACCTCCTACCAAATTTGAGAACCATCTCCTCCCTCTACTGACATTCAATTATCAAAGACTTATCAGGTGCCTACTCTATATCTAACCTGGGCTGGGCATGAGGGAGGCAAAAATTCATTTCCAGTCTTTCAAAAGCCCACAGTCTGGTGAAGATGAGAGCAGACAGACACATAAAAGACCACTCAAATGGTGAGTGTAGGCCAGATGCAGTGGCTCACACCTGTAATCCCAACACTTTGGGAGGCCAAGGTGGGCAGATGCCCTCTATCTCCTCACTTGAGTCCAGGAGTTTGAGACCAGTCTGGGAAACATGGCGAAACACTGTCTTTACAAAAAATTAGCCAGGCATGGTGGCTCATGCCTCCCACTGCTTGAGAGGCTAAAGTGGGAGGATCACTTGAGCCCAGAAGCTCAAGGCTGCAGTGAGCTGTGATTGTGCCACTTCACTCCAGCCTGGGTGACACACGAGACCCTGTCTCAAAATAAATAAATAAATAAAAATTTTAAAAAAGGATGATGAGTGCAGGGCTATGGTAGAAGGAGGGATGAAGAACTATGGAGGCAGAGGAAAGGCAGTCACCAAGCCTGCTTTGCAGAGTCAGCGAAGACCTCATGGACGGCAATTCTGAGTGGAGTCCTTTTGAAAGGAAAAGAAGAGCTTGCTAAATAAAACAAGGTAAGGACAAGTCAAAGGAACAGCGGGAGGAAAGGCCAAGTGTTGTGAAAGGGAAGGAAGGTTTGCGGAGCAGTGACTGTCATGGCAAGCAGATCATACAGGCATAGGAAGAATGTGCAGTGATATGGAGCTGGCAAGGCAGGTAAGAGCTGGATTATGAAAGACAGGATCATCTTCATCATTGTCCTCATTGTCACTGCCATTCACTGGGGACTTGGCCTTGTGCTAAGAACTTGACATGTGTTGTCTTATTCAGTCCTCACCAAAACTCTACGAGCAGGAATTATCATTATCCCCATTTTATAGATAAGGTGACAGAGAGCATTGCTATGGTCAAGATCTTGTGGTTGCTCCTGCAGGTTGTGGGGAGACAGAAGAGGTATCTAAGTAGAATGGCACAATTAGAATTCAGCCCTCTTTTCCATTATCCTTGTTCCCTTTTGTCTCTCTGTGCCAGTCCAGGCTGTCGGAGATTTTAGGAAGGTTAATCTCACAGTATGGGCTGGCACAAAAGGAGATGGAGGAGCAATGACAACTGGCAAATGGGGCTGAATTCTAGAAATGTTTCCATAGTTAAATATGCAGTCTATAAATGATCTGTATGGGCCAGACATGGTGGCTCATGCCTGTAATCCCAGCACTTTGGAAGGCCGAGGCAGATGGATTGCTTGAGCCCAGGAGTTAAGAGACCAGCCTGGGCAACATAGTGAGACCCTGTCTCTTCAAAAAAAATAAAATAAAATAAATGGTCTGTGTGTTTGGATGCAGAACAAGGAGGAATCTGGGGTGACTTCCAGGTTTTTGCCTTGGGACACTGAGGGATAGAGGTGCCACTATGATGATAAATACAGCAGTAAAGGGAAAAGGAGGAGAAGGTGGAGGGACAGAAGAAGGAATTGGGATGAAAAAATAATGAATTTAGTTTGAACATGTGGGCTTAAAATGCCTCTTGATCATTGAAAACATCTTCACAGCACTAAAGACAAAAAAACAGATTCGTAGACTTGGAATCATCAACATATAAGGAAGGAGTGAAGTCAAGGGGAATGAATGACCTCACCCAGAAAGGACAAGAACAAAGAGAGGTGAGGAAAGGACAGAGGATGAGGAACAAGGACAGAGCTCTAGAGGGCGCTCAACTTCAAAAGAAAGGTCAGAGAAGGATCCATTGAAATGAAATGCTGTGGCCCTCCCTCTGTGCCCTCTTCCCCTAGGCATCTAGCACGGTGCCCAGCACTGGGTAGGTACTCAAACTCCAGTTGAGTAAATAAAAGGAGAGAGAAAAGCAAGGTAGCTTTAAAGTAAGGAAGGAATGTGTTTCCAAAAACATATCAATAATATTTAATATTTAATTAGAATTTTATTAATATTTGAAATATATAATGTTGCTAGGAGGTTACTATTTTTTAATATCTTTTCATGAGAGATCCTAAAAATAAATACTTGTTTCTACTTCTTACTCATGCTATACAAGAATTTAGATTACACACATTAAGTTTTGTTTTTTATTTTTTATTTATTTTTTTGTAGAGACAGAGTCTCGCTCTGTCACCCAGGCTGGAGTGCAGTGGCCTGATCTCGGCTCACTGCAACCTCCACCACACAGTTCAGTCGATTCTCCTGCCTCAGCGTCCTGCGTAGTTGGGATTACAGGCACCCACCACCATGCCTGGCAAATTTTTGTATTTTTCGTAGAGAGGGGGTTTCACCATGTTGGCCAGGGTAGTCTCGAACTCCTGATCTCAAGTAATCCACCTGCCTCAGCCTCCCAAAGTGCTGGCATTACAGGCGTGAGCCACTGCATCTGGCCAAACATACATTAAGTTTAATTTCAATGAGAGCTACAATTGCCAATTTACTTTTAGATGGTTAGTTAACTCTTTTCCTACTAAATGAAAATATTCAATATGCCACATATGAACAAAATAAAATTCTCCCACCCACAAAAAAATCCTCCAGGGGCACAAAAAAATCATTTGTTCCCTCATTTTTAAAGATTTCTGCATGATGAGACAATATAAAGGCACAATATAGGTAAAAATAAATCACTCTGTGGTTTCTCAAAAAAACTGAAAATAGATCTACCATATGATCCAGCAATCCCACTTCTGGGAATACATCCAAAAGAAAGGAAATAAGTACATTGAAAAGATGTCTGTACTCCCCTGTTTATTGCAGCACTATTCACAACAGCCAAGATATGGAAGCAATAATATTTATTTTTGAGGAATAAAATTTTTAAATGTGGTATTTATATACAGTGGAGTATTATTCAGCCATGAAAAAGAATAAAACTCTATCATTTGCAGCAACATGGATGGAACTGGAGGATATTATGTTAAGCAAAATAAGCCAGGCACAGAAAGACAAATATCACATATCCTCTGTCATATGTGGGAGCTAAAAAAGTTGATCTCATGAAGGTAGAGAGGGAGAATGGTGGTTACCAGAGATTAGGAAGGGGAAGAGGAAGAAGGGGATGAAGGTAGGCTGGTTAATAGGTGCAAACATATCGTCAGATAGAAGGAATAGATTCTAGTATTTGATAACACAGTAGTATGACAATAGATAATGATAATTTATTTTTTATTTATAATAAGCGATATAGATATAAACGATAAAATAAACAATATAGATAACGATAATTTATTGTATCTTAAAATAGCTAGCAGATTTGGAATGTTCCCAACACAAAGAAATGGTAAATGTTTAAGGTGATATATATGCTAATTACACATCGTATGCATATACCAAAATATCACATGTACCCCATAAATATGTGCAGTTATTACATATCACATAAAAAATAAAAAATAAATTTAAAAAAATCAAAACTGAAATCACTCTGAGTTTACGTTTTGCAGTAAAGGCCAGCATGGAGCAACAGCTGAGTAAAACGGGCAGGGGAGATACTTCATGGGCACAGGTGTTGGTAATCCCACAAGAAAACCTGTGTTTCCTCCTTTCCTTTCTAACAAGACTTCAGCTTCCAATTAATGTTTTTCACCAGTTTTCTTTTCTTCAAAACAGCTAATTGTTAACCAGGGACCTGAGACACTCTCTTGCCTATAAACAAAACAACTAGAAGAGACCTTTTTCTGTTCAGACAAATTTTAGCACTAAAAACATAACCCTCAAACCTCAGAGGGATAGCTCAGTGCAAACTGTTCATGTCTAAAGCATAAATTGACCATAAACAATATATTGAATAGGTGCGCTGGATACAAACCCCGTGAAAAAAATAAAACCATCTACTACCAAAAGAAGTGACAAAGACCTACAAACCAAGAAGAAATGCACCTTTATGCTACTATCATTGGTCATTTAATAGGCATGCTAACAGAATAAAAAATAGAAATTTCAAACAACAAAAAAAAAAGTCATATCTCCCATTTCCAACTAATTCCCCCAAATTTATTTTTTAGCAAAAGGGGAATAATAAAGAATATTTGTGAAACCTTAGTCACCAAGATGAAAACAGCAAAACAAAATAGGGATCTGGAGAAAAGAAACAGATCGTTCCAACCAGCCCACAGCTAAATTTCCACTTCATCTCACTAACTATTGAATGCTACCCATCTACTCACCTCAACCCAGACTTAATCCTCTCCCCCAAAAGGAAGATTTCCCAGCAGTGCAGGAAGATCAAACAGGTATCCATTCCATGACCATGCCAAGGAGAAAAGCAAGGCTACTCTGAAAGCTCGAGGGATGATACAGAAAACAAACTGGGTCTCTAGGGGGCATTCTCAAAACCCTGAGATCAACTCCCGGAAAAACACTCTTGACCACTTACCACCACCGGAAGCTGCTAGATGGCAATCCGAATCAGCATCTCGTCAGAAGAAGAGGAAGACGTTACAAGAAAGCAGCTTCACTGCCAGTGAGGAATTGAGGGAGAAAAGCACTCCTTGGAAAAATGCTGAAAGCCCTGAAGAGCCTCTCCTCCCCTAGTTGCCTGCTCCTGCTGACAGGACAGAACTGGTTAATCTTGGAGAAACAAAAGGAAACTCCCAAGAGGCTGGCTTCTGAGGATGGCTTCCTCTGTGGGAATCAAGAATTCAGAAAGATGAAAATGAACAATGGAAGGGGACACCGGCTACCAGGTCTACTTACCAAACTTTTACCAGCTCTTGACTGAGCAAGATAAGCAAATCTCTTTGCAGTTCCCACCTGCTCTTGCAGAGATGAAAGAATCAGCAGTGGGTTTTTGTCATGTTTCTTTTTTGTTTTTTTTTTTTTTTTACAGGGGAAGTTCAGCTCTCTTATGATGAAAGCTAAGCGTACTCAAGCGAGATTTAGTAGGCAAAGCAATGACACTTCTTTCCCAACATCCTTAATTTCAGCACAGAGGATGCAAACATTAATCCCGATGGTACCAAAGAACAAATGCACATAGTAAATGGATTTATATTTTTTAGTTTGGAATTGCTTTTAAGGGGGTTCTGGTTGTTAAAGCGGGATTAGATGAAAATAAAATATTTTGGTGCATATCTATTTTTAAAAGGAAAAATATGGCTTCTTTTAAATATGACTAAAGCCATCTAGGAATTTTCCAGAAGTTGCATCAGATTTGCCAGTTAAGTACTGAAATCAAATAGATTTTAATCATGTCTCTATAACCAGAGCAAGCTAATCCCCTGCACACCGTCAACTCCACTCTCCTGGAACATCCTCACGCTGGGCCCTCAGGTTTTCACGGAAACAAGAGCCTTTTCCTACCAAGGCTCCACAGTAACAAGAAACTACAGATTTCTGGAAATAAGAGAGATGGCTTTCTTTCTTACATGATAAAAGAGGATCAAGAACAGCTTAGAGCAGGAAGCAATCATCTCTTTTAAATGTTTAAAATAAAAAACACTTTTAAATGAAAAACATTTTTAAGTATCACCTCTATACCATTTTTAAACCTATCATATGGGGCAAATATAAGTTTGGTAATTCCCTTTGTTAAAGAAGATATAAGGAAATCAGGGCCTTTTCCTATACTGTTAGTGGGAATATAAATTGGTAAAATATTTTTTAAAGGAAACTAAGTATAGTAGTGCCTATCAAGTATTGAAATGTGTACGTTTTTATTTCTTAGGAATTTACCTTATAGAAAACCACGTTTTTATTTCTTAGGAATTTACCTTATAGAAAACCACACACACGTGCAAACATATCTCTAAATATGTTAATTATAGCACTGTGATAGCAACAACAAGAAAACACCTAAAAATGGCTTACATATAAGAGACTGCCTAAATAAGGTATATTGATACAAAAGAGTACCATGTAGCCATTCAAAAGAGTGTAGAATTGGAGTAAGGAATCAGGTCATCTGAGTTTAGTTCTGTCTCCACCAGTGACTGGCCAGGTGACTATGCAAGCTCCTACACTTATCTGGGCCATCTGTAAAAAGATGATCATTATAGAACTTACCTCATAGGATTGTTGCAACTAAAACAGTGCCTGGAGCATAGTAGAGACTCAATAAATTTAGCTATTATAAATAAAAGAGATAGGCCTCTTCAGACTGACATAGAAAAAGATGTCCAAGATGTACTGTCAAGTGAAAAGATCAAGTTGCAGAAGAACTGTGTATAAGATAATCTCATTTTTTAAAAATATTTTAAGTGTGCTCGCTGTTTATTGTCTCCCTCCCACTAAAATAAAAGCTCCTTGAGAGCTTTTATTTTGTTTACTGTTGTACTCCCAGTGTCCATAATAAGCACTCATGAATAATGAATAATGTTGAATGAATAATGATAACAGGAAGGCTCAGCAAGAAGAATAGGCGAATTCACAGAGACAGAAAGAGTAGAGGCTACCAAGGGCTGCAGGAAGAGAGTATGGGAAGGTATTGTTTAATGGGTTCAGGGTTTCAGATTGGGATGATGGAAAAGTCCTGGAGATGGATAATGGTGATAGTTATACAACACTGTGAATGTACTTAAAGCCACTGAACTGTACACTTAAAGGTAGTTAAAATGATAAATGTCATGTTATGTATACCTAGCACAACTTTTTCAAAAATTTCTACTTTTTCTTCATAAGGAGTAGAAAGACGGGGAACACAGAAGGATGTCCATCTTATAGAGGACTATTACTAGTGTGACTGCAAACCCTTGCTAATGAGAAAACAGTTTAAATTCCCGATTTAGGATACAAGAAAAAAAAAACCTTTTATTCCCATTATACAAAGGTAGCTAAACAGAGCTTAAACTTTCATCTCTATTAGGCAGTATGTACACTGTCAGAACGCCAGGTCTGTGTTTTCAAGAGGCCTTATTTTGTTTTAAAGCCTTACCTTTGACAAACGTCCTTTATGTCTATAGTCTAGAGTTTTCAAAGTGCTTTCTCAAGGATCATCTCAACTTGTCCTGACAATAATCTCATGATCATATTAAAGGAATTTTAATTAAGTATCTGAGCATTTGAGAGAAAAAAAGAATTCCTAATTTACTCACCCTTTTACCTTGTTCTCCAACTTTACACACATTTCATCAAAAGGAAGAGATGGAAATTTTTATTCTTAAGAATCTGAAACCACACAGCTATAAGTCTAATATACAACGGAATAAACAGCATCGTATGTTTCTTAGAACCTGTAAATATCTCTTGCCTCACTGCCAAGATAGCTAAGAAAGCCAATGAATTACGGTTTTAGATAAACAGATTAACTACCTGTAGCAAGTGGGATGGCCTGGCCTATAGTTTGAAATCCACAGTTGGAAGAAATTGATCTAACATATTTTCATTCAACAAATGCAAATACTCTGCTAGACACTTTGTGGGACATAGAAAAGATGAACAAAATATGATTCCTGCTCCTGTGACGCTCATCAGCTGCTGGAAGGAATCAGATGTGCAGATGAGGAGATTCTACAATTTAAGTCTCTGACATTGAGAATGGGATTGACAAATAGTAGATTTAGTCCCTTTATGTCAATTCAATTTAATCACAATAAAATAAACTAATTAAGATTTTTTAGTCATAACAGAAGTTTTAGGTTTTGTTGTGTTTAGTTGTTTGTTTGCTTGCTTGCTTTTAAGGCCAACAAGGGAAGATTGAGTTGATTGAAATGTCAAACCAAGTCCTTGGTGTCAGCTTAATTAGCAGAGAAGTAGCTCTGGCCTAAAATTGCAATTTGGGAATACGCACTAAAAATGAAAGAAAATCAGAACAAAGTATTTCATAATTCTATAAGCACATTCTTGAACAATCCACCTGCTCCAAGCAGACTAGAAGCCCACTTGAATCTCCTAAAGTCTACACTGGAGTCTACGCTGCAAACCTACTCACTAAAGAATGAGAATTGCTGAAGTGTAAATCATAGAACATTGTGTAAATTACTCACCCACCTTAAGACTTAACTTCCTGGTTGCAAAATTGGGAAGATTAAAACCTTCTTCTCAAGCTGTTTGTGAATATTAAATGAGATATTCATTAAATAAATAACAAATGGATAAAAGTATGCATTCATATGAAAATTGTATATGCAGTGATAGAATAAGAATAAATAGCACAAAACCCAGCACCTGTCACATAAGCCATTGTCTAACAAAGGTCAGTATCTTCTTTACTATCTCTCCAGAATCCAATGGCGACTACATTTTCTTTATCAGAACAGATAGGAGACTGAAGCCACCTTTGCAAAAATTATAACAGTGAGAAGATTATGACAGTGAAAGACATCTGACCTAACTGACTTCATCTTGCTTCTAACCTCCAAGCTGTCCTTGTCATTCCTGGGCACAGGCTGAACTAACTTTGGGAAAAATTTAGTTTATAGTTTAACTTTGCAACAAAGATGGTAACAGCCCTTCCCCAAACAAACCCCCTTCTTACCTAGGGACCAGTCTGCCTTTGTAGGACTAACAAATTAGCTACAGGATTAGAAATTATGACTCAGGAGTCATGCAGCCAGAGGCTGCAAGATTCTGAACCTCCCCATATTGCTCCTGAATGGTTTACAGATTAACCAGGAACAGAAGACAGCAAGGAAAAACCCAGTTCAACCTCCTGTGATTTCATCTTCAACTCGACCAATCAGCATTCCCCACTTTCTGACCCCCTACCCACAAAATTATCCTTAAAAACCCCAATCCCCAAATTTTCAGGGAGACTGATTTGAGTAACAATAAAACTCCTGTCTCCCATACAGCTGCCTCTGTGTAAATTAAACTCTTTCTCTGTTGCAATTCCCCCGTCTTAATAAATTGGCTCTGTCTAGGCAGCAGGCAATGAGAACCCACTGGGCAGTTATGAGACCTCTGAATTCCGAGCTACTCCACATCTCCAGTTCTTTGCATCCTGATCCAACCACCTGCCTTCTCCTCCTCTCTCTAGGACAGTATTCCCCAAGCATATCCTTTCCATACACCATAAAACAGCATAAACAGACATTTTAAAGGGATGAGATCAATAAAGATAATTCAAAGTTTTAGTATTTTCTTCCTGCACCCCAGAGGAGTTATTCAGAACCTGCTTACCTCAGCAGGTGACAGGAGTACAGTACACTAATAATGTTCCTAGGCCACCATGCCCCCTTCTCTCTAGTGATTGAAACCAATTTGCCTCCCATTCAAAAACAGATCCAACAAATCTTTGAAGTAACATATGCCCTCATGGCCTTTAATATCTAAAAAGAAAGTATAGTTTTCTAACCTCTTGTAGTTTCATTTATTATCTGGCACTTTCCACTGTGTATTGGGCTGAAGTTCACCAAGAGGAGGTAACTCAACCCCTCCCCCACCCCAATTTCCCCACCAATTACTTAACCTTTTATGAAATAAAGGAGGTTTCTTTACATTAGCCAACATAAATGACTGACCCATTGTTGATGGTGCCATTTCCTGTGTAGGATTTTCCATCCTCCATGAAAAGACTCACAGTTAAGTTTTAGTTATTACTCAACTAACTCATGAAAAGAACAAAAAGAGAATAAGAGAATGCAAACAAGAAGTTAGAAGTTAAGCCACAGATAGAGACCCGGATTTAGGAGTAGAGGACTTTTCTACTCTACTAATAAAATTTCAGGAATTAAACTTAAAGTAATATAAATCCACCACTACATTACAATTAAGCTGGTAAGATTTTAAAAAGAAAATAAAAAGATACCCAAATTTATGGGTGCTAAATGTCACCTCTGGGAACCAGCTCCCGACAGTGATCTGGACTTTCCTTCAAGGGCTCTCCTGAATATTCCTTTCAGTGCAGACACTCAGACACAAGCAAGAACAATAGATTCTACAGGGCTTGTTGTTATGCAAGCCCACTCACCAAAACCAGGTGATTTGCATTTAATTTGCTTTTTCAAATACTATCTGCACCATGTGTTCCAGAACTAGATGACCCAGCTTTAAACCAGACAGCCTAACACCAAGCCAGACTATTGGCAACTCTAGTTGTAAAAGTCATTCTAACAATTCATTTCCAAGTGATGAATGCTCCACAGCCAAAACTGGATCCTGGAATAGGCTGTTGGCATCAGCAAGAGAAACACTCCCTAAAATAATGTATCTCTTGCTATCAGGGGAGTATAGTATCTTCTTTGCACATAATAGGTATCCAGTAAAGACTTTTGGCCTCTGCTTTTTTATAGATTGACATCATAAGAAGTCCTTCCAACAATCAGGGCATTTACAAGAAAGGAGTAATAGAACAATGAACCCGATCTGGATCAGTTTCAGGGCTCCATGGTTCTTGTTATCTCAGAATCTCCAAGACCCAAGGAGCAGCCAGACACTTAGGGTCTTTTAACACTCACTCCAGCCCCATTTTCTCCTTAGCAAACTGTCATCCCAATGAGAAGAGATGCTCTGCTCTTCACCTCTTTACCCTTTTAGCCTGTCCTCCAGGGCACTGGGTGTGAAAATTTCCTACGCCTTATATGACACTTGGGAAGTGTAGGGTCCAAGATCAAAGGAGTTCAGGCTCTTAATTAGGACATGTCTCTGGGACATTTCACACATTCTTCACCATTTTCCAAGCCCCAATTCTGTATCAACCCCTCTGCAAGGCATTGGGGACCCCAAGGTAACCAAGACCTGGTCTCTGTGAGAAAAGAAAAATAGCTCAGAGCAGTCTGCACTATAGGAGATTGGAAAATTTATCAGGCCCAAAGAGACAGGAGTCTAAGACTTCAGTCATGCACCCCCCAAACCCATCTGTGGGGGCAATTGTTTAAAGGCATTTTGTTCCTAACTACCTGCCTCACCTATTATCTTCATGTTCCTGGAATTTTAATACAAAGAAACAACATATAGCCAATCAATAACTTATGTTATTTTAATGTAAATTCATGGTAAACAACTTAGAAACTGCCTCTTCTTTTCTTTAAAAACCTGCTTGTAACTGCTGCTGCAGCTTGTAACTGCAGAAAACTGAATCTATGTTCCCAGGTTGCAATCCTCAAGCTTGGCCCAAATAGACCCTCTAGTTATATCTATTTTGCCTGGGATTCTTTCTTTTAGGTCGATATCTGCCCTAACAAGAATCCTTCTAGTGGAAGAGAAAATAGTTGTGAACAAATTGTGACACAATGTGATAGTAACTCTAATTTAGGTGTCCCTTGTCCAAACAGGCTTTGGAACTACAGGAGAGGGGAAGCCATATTTCAGTGTGGGTGTGGAGGTGTCACAGGAAACCCTCAGAACAAGTGAAGCTGAGTCCTGAAAGATGAGTAGATGAGTTAGGGAGGGTCTTGTTAGTTCCTAACAAGCTAACAGTCCGGAAAAAAAAAAAAAAAAAAAAAAAAAAACCTTCAATAATACTGTCAGAGGTGTCCAAGGCCTTTGAACCAGAGCAACTCCATCTTACATTCCCAGAAGGTTAGTCATTAGTCATTCTTAGACACAGTTTCATTTAAGGGAACGGGTTAACGATGTTTACTGAACAGACCCAGGAAATGTCCTGATGACCTGATATTGTTACTGGAAAGGGATCCCAATCCAGATCCCAAGAGAGGGTTCCTGGACCTTGTGCAAGAAAGATTTCCATTTGGTGGAGGTCCGAGTTTGTGAAAAGTAAACTCAGGGTCATATGTCAAGATATTATGTTTAGCTTCTGTAAAATACCAAACATCTTATGACTATAACTTCTTTACCTATTATTTTAAGCTACTACTACCTTCTTACTTATCAAGTTGCTCATTTAATTCTCAGGACTAGCTAGGTGCCTGGAATTTCCACTGAAGAAATTCAAGATTTTCCTTTATTTCCATGCTTGGTGGAGGGTGGCAGGCAATCTGATAAGCAAGGAGGTAATAATAGCTTGAAACAACAGCCAAAGAAG
This sequence comes from Pongo abelii, assembly GCF_028885655.2. Lineage (NCBI taxonomy): Eukaryota > Metazoa > Chordata > Mammalia > Primates > Hominidae > Pongo > Pongo abelii. The sequence continues at coordinate 53,076,895 of NC_072001.2, forward strand.
TTAGAGTCCCAATAGAAACTAAAAATAACATCTTAACATATGTTCCTGAGCTGTTTTGCAGAAACCTGCCCGCCGCCCCCACGCCCCCACCACCAAATGGAAAACACCATCCACTGGCACATAGACCTTGGGGAAGGGGGAACTGGGGACTGAACTCTGACCACTGTTCTTCATTCTAAATTTTTTCCTGAGGGGCCTGGCAGAAGTCACACCTACAGGCCAGAGTTCAACATTCCTTTCTGCTGACCCCAAGTTTTTAAACAAATCTTAACTAATCGTAGATCAGGAAATCTTTCAATCTACCTGTAACCTGTGGACCCCCACTTCAAGATGTCCCCCCCTTTTTAGGTCAAACCAATAACCTCCATGTATTGATTTATGGCTCTGCCTGGAACCTCTGCCTCCCTGCCTTTAAAAACTCTTACATGTAAGCCATCAAGGGGTCTGGGTTTTAAGATTAGCTGCCCAATTCTCCTTGCATAGCACCCTGTAATAAATGCCTCACTTTTCCTCACTGCAAATCAATCCCAGTGTTAGTATTTGGCTTTGCTGCATGGGCCAGCAGATTAACTGACCCATGTTCAGTTCAGTAACAACGGCCTTCCTCTACTGTGACTTGGACTTCCATTCTAAATGGCTTGAGTGAGTCACAAACATACATCCCACAGCATTCGTGAATGTGGAGAGCAAAAGTGAGTTTGCCATCATCTCAGTATATCAGTCAAGGTAATTTCTAGGTCCTAATGGATCAGAGACCAGACAAAGATTAGGCAAGAATTGAGTCATGGAGGCCTCAAATGTTGCCTTATACACACTATCTCTGAGGCTAGCAACCTAGATGCATTCTCTCTTAAATAAACTGCTGCAGCTTATGCTATAATGCGGATTGCAAAGAAATTGATCCTAGAAAACTAGAAGACTGCACTAGGGCAGGAGGTTAAAGCATCGGATGGCAGGAGGGAGATAAAGCTGTTCAAGGCAGCTCTAGGACCATCCTGTCCTCTAGAGATAGCCCATTATACATAGGGAGAGGAACAAACACAAGTAAGGTCTGTCTTTGAAGAAATATTAATTTCAGATGAACAATACCAAGGTGTGCCTCACTGTGGTTCTGCACACATCCCCACAAATGCTGAGCCACCTTTAGGTAGAGTGTGCCCCAGTCTAAAGGCCCAGGAGCTACAGCAGATGAGCAGATGATGGAGTTACTTCTTGTGCAACCCCATGTTTCTGTGCATTTCGGGGTAAGGAAGTTGCTACCTTCAGAGCTTCTCTTTTGAGTAAGCCAGTGCTTCATTTTGTATCCAGTCTGTCAAGGAAAGAAGGAATGAATACCACCCCATAAAAGCAGGAGGAACAATTATGGAGTTAAGTCATGCCAGAGACCAGCGAAAGAAGGGGAATCATGGAGACAGACACCAGAGTCCTGTGTTTTCCTAGCTTCAGAGCTAAGCTTCAAGAGGGAGCTGGCTTTAGAAACATCCAGAGAGTTGGAGTCACGTGGAAAATCTAGGCTAAGTGCCCATTTCCTTTGGCTCTGAAGGGTGCCCTTGTCCATCAGAGCATCAGATCCAGCAAGGCTGGGAGCAGTATGGAACACTGGAGGAGAAAGGTGGCTGCAGATGCTTGAGGCTATGTTCCTGCCTCCTTGTGGCTGATGAAGGGCAAGGCCTGGGCCAAAATGACAAGATCTGCTTGTGCAAAGAGAATCCAGAGGACCTGGCATGGATCTAAGGCTCCCACTTCCCTCTACTGTCACAGAGTCACACAGGTTTCCTGTGATGCCATTCTGGAGAGAAGCAGGAACACCCAAAGGCCCTAAAAAAAGACTAAATAATCACAAGCTTATTTGAACTGGAAAAGACTGTGGTTGGTAAATTGATCAGTGGAAGGTTTATTGGGGATTATTTTTCCCTACTTACCCTTTGGAGTGTGTGAGTTAGTGAAAAAGGACAGATCCTTTATAAAAATTAAGTAGGCTGGGCGCAGTGGCTCATGACTATAATCCCAGCACTTTGGGAGGCCAAGGTGGGTGGATCACAAGGTCAGGAGTTCGAGACCAGCCTGACCAACATGGTGAAACCCTGTCTCTACTAAAAATACAAAAATTAGCTGGGCCCGGTGGTGCGCACCTGTAATCTCAGCTACTCAGCAGGCTGAGGCAGGAGAATCGCTTGAACCCCGGAGGTGGAGGTTGCAGTGAGCTGAGATCGCATGATTGCACTCCAGCCTGGGTGACAGAGCGAGACTCTGTCTCAAAAAAAAAAAAAAAAAAAAAGTTAAGTAGCCACATTTTTTAGGGCATATAGGTAACAGTGTGAGTAGATTGTGACCCCAGCTACACTCATGTCCATCACTAAATGCAATCTGTTTTTTTTTTTTCTTGTTATCTTGAGGACTCAAATTCATATCAAGAACGCTATATTAGTTTCCTAGGGCTGGAATAGCAAAGTACCACAAGCTGGGTGGCTTAAAACAAGGGAAACTGATTCTCTCACAGTTCTGGAGGCTGGAAGACCAAAATCAAGGTGCTGGCAAAGCTGGTTTCTTATGGAGGTTCTGAGGGAGAACATGTTCCATGCCTGTCTTCCAGCTTCTGGTACTTGCTGACAATCTTTGGCATTCTTTGGCTTATAGACCCATCCCTCCACACTCTGCCTCTATCAACACATGGCATGCACTTTGCGTGTCTTCTCTGTTTCTTCATGTCTTTATATGGCCCTCTTATCAGGACATGATTAGATTTGGGCCCCAGTCTAATCAAATATGACCTCAATCTTAACATCTGCAAAGACTCCATTTCCAAGTAAGGCCACATTCCAACGTTCCAGGTGGACATGAATTTTGGGGCACACTATTCAATGCAGCACAAATGCAAAAGGGGATTTTAATTAATGGCCAGTATTGAAATTATGTGGTAGACTAGGTCAAGAGATCGAGACCATCCTCGGCAACATGGTGAAACCCTGTCACTATTAAAAATACAAAAATTAGTTGGGCATGGTGGCACGTGCCTGTAGTCCCAGCTACTCGGGAAGCTGAGGCAGGAGAATCGCTTGAACCCAGGAGGCGGAGGCTGCAGTGAGTCGAGATGGTGCCACTGCACTCCAGCCTGGTGACAGAGCAAGACTCTGACTCAAAAAAAAAAGAAAGAAAGAAAAGAAAACAAATTACATGGTAGAGTACTAGGGAGATTTTCATTTGCTATAAAGAGATCTAGAGGTCTCCACCACTTGGCCAGACTAGACTTCTTCTCTAGTCTAGACTAGGTTCTCTACTCTACATGAATGTTGAGGTCTTTTCACAGCCTGCCCAGATGCCCTTTCCCTGCCTTGTTTACCTGGCTAAATTGTCTGCATCTTTCAGGTCTTAACTGCATTCTCACTTCCTCTAGGAACCCTCTTCAGAGAATTTTAAGAAATCAGAGCTTCTCTGGGCTCCCATGATATGCTGCCTTTCCCCATCATAGCACTTGCCTTGCTATAATCTCACACCTGTCCACTTGTCTGGGTCTCCAATACCTGAGGGTAGCAACTCAATTTCCCACTGGTAGCACTGGGCCTAGCACAGAATATAAGAGCCCAGGACTCCTGTGATAAGATTACCCAGGCTCTGGTGAGTAACTGAGTATTCTTATACAAGTCACTCAACTTCTTGGGGTCTCAGTTTCTTCATCTAAAAAATAAGAGTTTTGGCTGGGTGCAGTGGCTTACGCCTGTAATCCCAGCAGTTTGGGAGGCTGAGGCGAGCGGATCACGAGGTCAGGAGATCGAGACCATCCTGGCTAACACGGTGAAACCCCGTCTCTATTAAAAATATAAAAAATTAGCCAGGCGTGGTGGCGGGCGCCTATAGTCCCAGCTACTCGGGAGGCTGAGGCAGGAGAATTGCTTGAACCCAGGAGGCGGAGGCTGCAGTGAGTCTAGATGGTGCTACTGCACTCCAGTCTGGTGACAGAGCAAGACTCTGACTCAAAAAAAATTAAAAAAATAAAAATAAATAAGAGTCTTGGATTGCAATGTCTAAGCAACCCTCCTTAGTCTAACGTTCTATGTTAGTAATTGTATTAAGTCCATTTTCATACTGATATAAAGAACTACCCAAGACTGGGTAATTTATAAACAAAAGAGGTGTAATTGACTCACAGTTTCAGCATGGCTGGGGAGGTCTCAGGAAACTTACAATCATGGCAGAAGGTGACAGGAAAGCATGGCACCTTCTTCACAAGGCAGCAGGAAGGAGAAGTGCCTAGTGAAGGGGGAAAGAGCCCCTTATAAAACCATCAGATCTCATGAGAATTCACTCACTATCACGAGAACAGCATGGGGGAAACTGCCCCCATGATTCAATTACCTCCACCTAATCTCTCCTTGACACATGGGGATTATGGGGATTATGAAGATTACAATTAAAAATGAGATTTGGATGGGGACACAAAACCTAACCACATCAATAATGATAGGTAAGAACTTCTAATAGCTATGCAGTACTTAATAGTTCTAAGTGCTTTACATATAGTAATTCATTTCATATTACAATAATTCTATCCTTTACAGATAAAGAATCAGAGAAACAGAGAGGTTAAAGAACTTTCACAAAGCTGCAGAGCTAGAAAATGGCAGAAGTGGAATCTGAACCTGACAGTCTGGTTCTAGAATCTATGTGCCTAACCAATCCACTATCTCTGCCTCTCTATAATGACGTCTCCTTTTATTCGCTAGAGGAGCTGTTGTGAATGTTTCATCCCCAAGAAACCAGATATGTCTGATTCTTCATTTATATGCTAGAAATATAAGCTCTAGTTCATCACAATTAGGCAAAAAGGGGAGTAACATTTCAATATCTTATAATCAAATGTTTAACACCAATATATAAGCATTGATATACTTCAAACTCTTAGTAGTACCTTTGGAATAATACTAACAATATTTATATATTATTCTATTCATATATTATATTAATGTTAATTGAAATATAAATATTTTAATACTAAAATACTAAAAATATTTATTTTTAATATTATCATGTAATTAGAAATATTTTTAAATGGTTATAAAATCACGCAGCTACTGCTCTTGCACCTGTTACTCAGCATTAGAAACAAAAATGTTTTGTTCTAGAAATTTTACCTGATTATATTTATATTAGTCCAAATTCTTATTAGATTTATTTTGTCCTTTCACTTATTTTTAAAGGTAATGCCAAAGGCCATTGTTTCTATGCCTGATTATAGTACTCACACACACTATAACAGTCATTCAACAATTGGCCTGTGGTTTGGTACCCCTGAAACCAACCTGAAAATAAACAAGTTATTGGCAATATTTATTTAAATACAGGCTGTATTACTATTAAATAATTAGTATCCTGTTTCATGACTTTCATAATAAAAAGTACAGGAACAGCCATCCTAAGCTTGCATTGGTAATATGAATATTAATTAGATATAGATTCTTTTATGAATCCATAAAAAAGTGGGTGAAGGATATGAACAGACACTTCTCAAAAGAAGACAATTATGCAGCCAACAAACATGAAAAAAGGCTCATCGTCACTGGTCATTACAGAAATGCAAATCAAAACCACAATAAGACACCATCTCATGCCAGTTAGAATGGTGATCATTAAAAAGTCAGGAAACAACAGACCCTGGAGAGGATGTGGAGAAATAGGAACGCTTTTAAATTGTTGGTGGGAGTGTAAATTAGTTCAACCATTGTGGAAGACAGTGTGGCGATTCCTCAAGAATCTAGAAGCAGAATTACCATTTGACCCAGCAATCCCATTACTGGGTATATACTCAAAGGATTATAAATCATTCTACTATAAAGACACAGGCACAGATATGTTTATTGCAGCACTATTCACACTAGCAAAGACTTGGAACCACCCAAATGCCCATCAATGACAGACTGGATAAAGAAAATGTGGCACATATACACCATGGAATACTATGCAGCCATAAAAAAGGATGAGTTCATGTCCTTTGCAGGGACATGGATGAAGCTGGAAGCCATCATTCTCAGCAAACTAACACAGGAACAGAAAAGCAAACACCACATGTTCTCATTCAAAAGTGGGAGTTGAACAATGAGAACACATGGACACAGGGAGGGGAACATCACACACCAGGGCCTGTTGAGGGGTGGGGGCTAGTGGAGGGATAGCATTAGGAGAAATACCTAATGTAGATGATGGGTTGATAGGTGCAGCAAACCACCAATGGCACATGTATACTCATGTAATAAACCTGCACATTCTGCACATGTATTCCAGAAATTAAAGTATAATTTTAAAAAAACTTGAAGTTTTGTACATACAATGGAATATTATTCAGCCATGAAAAAGAAGAAAATCCTTCCATTTGTGACAACCTAGATCAGCCTGGAAGACATTATGCTAGGTGAAATAGACCAGAAACAGAAAGATAAATACTGTATAATCTCACTTACATGTGAAATCTAAAAAAGTCAAACTCACTGGGCATAGTGGCCGACACCTATAATCCTAGCACTTTGGGAAGCAAAGGCAAGAGGATTGCTTGAGCCCAGGAGTTTGAGACCAGCCTGTGCAATATGGGGAAACTCCATCTCTACAAAAAAAAAAAATTACAAAAAACTAGCCAGGCGTGATGGCATGTGCCTGTAGTCCCAGCTACTCAGGAGGCTGAGATGGGTGAATCACCTGAGTCTGGGGAGGTGGAGGCTGCAGTGAGCCATGATCACGCCACTGCATTCCAGCCTGGGTGACAGAGTGAGAACCTGTCTCAAAAATAAAAAACAAAAATAAATTAAAAATAAGAAAGTCAAACTCAAGAAGCAGAGAGCATAATAAGCAGTTGCCAGGGGCTGGGGTTAGAGAAATGGGGAGATGTTGGTCAAAATTTACAAAATTTAAGTTATAAGATGAATATGTTTTAGAGATCCAATATATAACACGATGATTATAGTTAATAATACTGCATTATATACTTGGAATTTGCTAAGAGAGTAAATCTTAAGCATTCTCACCACACACACAAAAAAATGGGCCAGGTACGGTGGCTCATGCATGGAATCGCAACACTTTGGGAGGCCAAGGCAGGAGGATTGCTGAGGCCAGGAGTTTAAGACCCCATCTCTATAAAAAATAAAAATGTAAAATAAAAAAATGATAACTGTGTGGTGATTGGATGTGTTAATTAGCTTGATTATGGTAACTATTTCACAATGTATATGTATATCAAATCATCACATTGTATACCTTAAATATAGACAATTTTTATTCATAAATTATACCTCAGTAAAACTAAGGAAAAATAAATTAATATGTAAGAATGATAGACTGTCAGTGAGAGGGAAATGGAAAAAAAGAAAAATAGACTGTCAAAAGTAAAAATAAATAAAAATTAAAAGTTGGAGTTTAGCAGAAGAAATAAAACATAATGTAAAAATAACTATGGCAAGTAAACTATGCAATGATCAGTGCTCTTATAAAGGTGGAAAGAAAGTTGCAATGGGAAAGAAAGGCAAGCGAGAAGAGGGTCAAGATCAGAGCAGACTTTGGGGAAGAGAAAGCTCTTGAGCTAGTCCTTGAAGATTGGTGTGATTCCTGTATACAACAATAAGGAGTGAAAGCCATTCAAGTAGAAAGAACAGCAGGAACAAAGACAGAGAAGTCAGAAAACAGAGTATCTGGCAAAGAACATCAAATACCGTACTTCAGTCTACCTGGCAAGTGGAGTGTGTAGAAGAAGATAATGGGAAATCAGGGGAAAAAACATGTTAGGGTTAGATTATGACCCTTACAATTATCCTAGTACGTGACAACAATAGCCTAAGGCAGTGTCAACAAGAATGGAGAACAAAGTATAGATTCAAGAAATATTCCAAATATAGAACTGACAACATTTGGCAACAGAAGAGGACGGAAGAGGTGAAAAGTCAAAGATGATGTCACATTCTTTGCCCTAATGGCTAGGGGAATGTTGGTGGCATTGACAAAAATAAGGAGAGAGAATGTGGAACAAATTCTGGTCCATCTGTTTGAGTTCTGTGTACCAATGCTCAGCTAGCTCATCACAAAGCAGAAGTAGAGAACATTTCAAGCTCAACAGTCACTCTGTGACTCATCAGATGTGAGGGTGAAGTTATTTTTACTCTCACAGCAGTAAAACAAAACCTGAACATTGTTAAAAAGATTCTTCAGGTTTTCTGAATGTTCAAGTGGGTTGTCTAGAACAACAAGCCTTAACTTAGAGCCTCAAAGTCTAATCTTAGAGGAAAATTTAAATGGTTTTATGTCCCCAGTCCTTTAGTCCTTAGCTGGTTGAAATCTGAAAGCTATCTTTTCTCCTTTTGAGATATGAGTGTGACATATCATTCATCTCCAAACTTTCTCAGTTTTCTCTTCATTAAATATTTAGTGTGACAAATTCTAGCTTGTAGGTTGATAAGGAGGTACTCTACATTTCATTATCTGGATTTTCCCTCCATCAATATTCTGAATAGTTTTTCCATATTGCTCTCAATCTTTAACCACTCCACCATCACTTGATGGTGCCACACTTCAGAGAACCTCTCATTTTAACCCCATTTCCATGAATCATTATCACTGTGGCTTGTGGGAATTGCTTGAGCTATACCCACAGCATCTGACCTGTCATATCTGCCCAAGATCACTTTAGGTGACCTTTTATGTGCACACATGGCCATGCCCCTAGACATTCTGTAAATCTAAACTAAGTATGGGGAACAAACTCATTAAAAATCCAAGCACAAGAATTCCACATGAGACTTTACTTGGTGGCACAGTAAGCAAATGCTTTCCGCTAAACAAGGAATTAGAGTCTACTTTCTGGACATATTTTCACCACTCATCATAATTGAAACCTGACATACATAAAACTGTAACTAAATACCAATGCCATTGAAGCAGAGTACCATAAAGAGAAATGTCCTAGGCTCCTCTTCTATCCAATGGGGAAACTTTCTATCCAATTAAGGGAACACAGATATAGCTTCAAAGGGCCTACAAAAGAGTGCTAAATTCTCACTGATAAACTCTTATCTCCCCAAAATTAAAATGAATGGTCCTCTGATGTTTAATAATTCTTTCATGTACATTTCAATGAAAGGTGAGGCTGTTTTATTCAATCCAACCTTGAGTGTGGATACTTTCCTCTTCCGAACTATTGATATAAGCATGACATTTAAATGCACACAAGTAGAAGCAATTCCATTTGGATCCCCTGATTGAGTCGATGACTGTGACGTTAACCATGCCCATTCCATCCCAGAGTTTAAGTAAACAAGACCACCCCTCTCTGCTCTTAGCCCAGGATTTATGAGGGTCGTGTGTCTGGCACTCAGGGAGATGTCGGCTTTCTCTCACCAGTGATTCCATATACAACATTGTCATATAATTTTTAGATTTTTCAAAGACTTCAAAGTTCACGGCCTTCTGTGAAGTTGCTATCTGGGCATGTTTATCACGGCAAGGACTAAAGGGAGGAGCGCTATGCAGAAACTTCAAACTGTGGGCACTTCACAAATGCATTGTGTGCATCTATAAAATGTCAAAACATCCAGGAGAAAAATTAAAAAGCCAGTCAGTTCACCACTCATACAGGGATAAAGCCAGGCTGGGGCAAATGTGGCTTAAATGTTGGTTTGGAAGGGCTGTTTGATTTTTCCATGATCAAGATATTGTATCCTAATTGTTTCCTTTGCTAAATGAGCAGTGCTTAATTGCTAAGTAGAAATTAGTTCACTTCCTCCCTTCTCTCTTTTTGAAAGTGACCAGATGTCCCATTTGGGGGGTTTACTCTTTGTGATGTGGTACTGAGAACACAGGACAAACTTCGTGTGTCTTAAGAGGCCACACTGCTTGATGGTGAGTGTGGGGCTCTGGAATCAGACTTGCCTTTGCGTGAAGCCCAGCTCTGCCACGCAGCAGCTGAACACCACTGGACAAGTTACCCTGTGTGTCTCAGTTACCCCGTCTGTAAGATGGGGTTGATAGTAATGGTACTACCTCATCAAGCTGTGAGGATCCAATAAAATAATGTGCTGAGTACATGAAAAGTATACCATACATATTATTTTATTATTATAATTGAAACATTGGACAAAAGAAAGTTCTCTTCTTCAGTTCAGGGATGAATCCCTGAAACACCAATAAGGATTCTCTTATTCGGGTTCTGAATTCTGTATCCCCATAGCTTTTGCTCATTTTTTTTATTGGAGCACTTATAAGACATATTGATGTCCTACAATGCATCAAGCACTGTGCAAGAGGCTTCTCAAATATATTAGTCACAGAATCAAGCAACATGCTAGCACTGATTTAACATCAATCTTCCCAAAAATACTATCTCATTCACTCTCTTTACGTCCCATTCATCCAACAAGGATCTATTATGAGCCAGCCAATGGGTTACCCAAGTGGAGCTACCTAATATCCCTGGCTCTTACCAATCAAAGTAAATTCTTCTAGAAAAGCAATGTTTTGAGAGAAGCTGTCTAGATCCTCCATGTTAGCCAGCACATTCTGGAAGGCTCTTCAGAGGGTTAGCAGGTTATCAGACATCTTTCCATGCAGTCCTGGCTGAGGAGAGCCACTGTGTCCTTTGCATGCTGAGCGTCACTGTGCGTCATCATGACTCACAAGTGATCAATCACCGAATGACACTTAAACATCTTGACTAACTACCAGCAGCATTTTGCTTCAGTTATTGGAAGTGTCTCAGAGTGAATGTGCTCTAAGATCTGAATCACTGTCTCTGAGGGCAACAATGCAAATTGCCAAGAAATGCATAACAAACAACCATGGCACAAGAATAGCCTTGTTGCATGTCACTGTGCACCATGAGGCATCTGATGTTTCTGCCTCCTTAATCATGCTCACGATGCTTCTTCTTGTGAAGTGACGCACATGATCCTTAGAGACATATACAGTGTTAGAGCTGGGAGGGACGTCATCTTGAAGACGAGGTGATCATCACAGAGAGGAGTGGAAGGAACCTAACATTTATTAAATTCCAGGACCCAGGCCTCCTGACTGCTACTTTAAGGATGTTTTCACTGTACCACATCTAGTGACAAGATTCTCTGCTCAACAACTCCCTTATCAAAGTTCTCACTTACCAAATTAATTATCAATATTTTAGTAACTGTGAGCTGTGAGCACAACCTGCCAACCATAATGCTCATCTTAGTATCACTCTAGTCACTGGATGAAAGATTCTATCACATTTTCATCCTTCTGCAATCTGTAAACCACATTGGGATAGCTTGTCTCATACTCTGGTGGTGAGAGGGTAGATTGGTGCAATCTTTCCAGAAGGCAGCATTGCAATGTATCAAACACCCCATACATGTGTCTACCTTGGGACTCAATCCTTCTGTTTCCAGGAATTTACACTAAAGAAATGATCTGAGGTGTGTCAAAGGTGTGTGAACATGATTAGCAAGGGACAGAGCATTGCAGGTCCAGATAGATAGATAGATAGACAGACAGACAGACAGACAGACAGACAGATAGATAGGCAGACAGATGATAGACAGATGATTGATAGATAGATAGATAGATAGATAGATAGATAGATAGATAGCTGAATAAATTATCTGCTCAGTCATTGGTTACCCACACCTAAACACCCTAAAAGGCACCACTGCCACACCTTAATATCCTAATAGGCATCATCTCCCACCTGGTGGCAGATACTGGAATTATACAATGCCAAGGATGAACTATTATCTAAGAAGCATACCTTGTAAAGTCAACTGAATTTCACTGACTGGAAATATCCTGATTTCAAACTAGAAACTAGAAATTTTTAAAATAAAAACATTACTTCCCAGTCACTTCTTATCTTTTTCTCCCTTTATTGTTCTCTTATACCCATACAACCCCCACTTTCTCCTAGTCTTCCACCTTCTAAGAAGTCTGTCTGCATTGTAAATCCTTTTTATTTCCAAAGCCAAAGTAGCATGATAGGACTTAATTGCTGGTCTAGGGGAAATTGTGTGAATAGATAAGGTAATTAAATGTCTCTATTCTGATGCTGGCAAGGCTGTGGAGAAATAGGAATGCTTTTACACTGTTGCTGGGAGCATAAATTAGTTCAACCATTGTGGAAGACAGTGTGGCTATTCCTCAAGGATCTAGAACCAGAAATACCATTTGACCCAGCAATCCCATTACTGGGTATATACTCAAAGGATTATAAATCATTGTACTAAAAAGACACATGCACGCGTATGTTTATTGCAGCACTATTCACACTAGCAAAGACTTGGAACCAACCCAAATGCCCATCAATGACAGACTGGATAAAGAAAATGTGGCACATATACACCAAAGAATACCATGCAGCCATAAAAAGAATGAGTTCATGTCCTTTGCAGGGACATGGATGAAGCTGGAAGCCATCATTCTCAGCAAACTAACACAGGAACAGAAAACCAAACACCGCATGTTCTCACTCATAAGTAGGAGTTGAAAAATGAGAACACATGGACACAGGGAGGGGAACATCACACACCAGGGCCTGTCAGGGGATTGGGGGCAAGGGGAGGGATAGCACTAGGACAAATACCCAACGCATGCAGAGCTTAAAACCTAGATGACGGGTTGATAGGTGCGGTAAACCACCATGGCACATGTATACCTATGTAACAAACCTGCACATTCAACACATGTATTCCAGAACTTAAAGTAAAATATAAATAAATAAATAAATGTGTCCGTTCGATGGATGAGTCAATACTCCTTAGAGTGACTGTAATAGATCAGACTAGTAGTTCAAGCATTAAGTAATTCTCACTGTTAACAATCTTCCTGCAAAACTTCAAATTTTATTTTCAGAAAATTCACTGACTATCATGGAATATGCATATTAGGGGAAGTAACTTCATGAACCGCTACACCCTAAAGAAACCATTTTTGTTAGAGATTACATTTTCTCTTGAGTCCAACTGCACAGCAAGATGTTTTCTGCTTGATGGGCAGATAGAAATTAAAACTGGATAAGCACAATAGGTGTGTGAATACCATATGTTCTCACTTATAATAAATGGAAGCTAAGCTATGAGTACGCAAAGGCATACAGAGTGGTATGATGGACTTTAGAGATTCAGAAGGGGAATGATGGAAGGGGAGCTAGGGATTAAAAAACTACATATTGGGTACAATGTACACTATTTGGGTGACAGGTGCACTGAAATCTCAAAACTCACCAGTATATAATTTATCCATGTAAAAAAACAAATGCTTGTACCCCAAAAGCTATTGAAATAAAAAATGTTTTTAAAGAAAGAGAATAAAAGAGTAAGAAAGATGAGTACAATGAGCCATCACTGATATCTAGGAGCTCCCCCAGGGTAACCATGACAACACTAGTTTCCAAGCAGCAAAGCCTAGTAATGTGATAAGCCAAGCTAAACACTCCAGGCCCAGACTCCTGACTCTTCCAAGACTGGCCTTGGGACGTAGTTAAATCACTTACAATCCATTTCCTAATGTGTAATGTGGAAGCCATAATTATATCCCTGTCTACCCAGCACTGGGTTGGATCAACACTAGAAATTCATTAAATATTTTTTGATTGATCACCTCCCAGAGTAATTATGAAAACTTAGATAACAAAGCATTCAGGAAGCATTAAGAGTGCCATAAATGTCATTACTCAGTAAATGTTATTTACCAAAGTAGATCAATATTTATCATGTATTAAAACCATAACATAGTTTCATTTGTTCTAATTCCTGGATTCAAAATATACAAAGAATGAAATAACACACCATGCTTCTCTGGGGAAAACTATTGACATATGATTTTTACTATATGTTTAGAGCACTGGTTCCTAAACATCCACCTGAATAAATTGCAAGAGAATCAACAGGGGACCTTTTCAAAACATAGGGACTTTTAGGCCCCACTCCTGGAGATTCAAGTTCTGTAGTTCTGGGATGAGACAGGGAATCCACTCTTTTTTAAAACTCCTAAGGTGATTGTAATGTGCAGGCAACTTTGGGAAGCACTTCCCAGGGCCCATCTTCTTTGTTCCTCTTTCCCCTTTTCTTAAGTCTGACTCCATCTGCCCCAACCCTTGGGACATCCCCTTTCCAAGACCAGCCACAGAAAGAGCGGCGACCTCCTTTTCCTCTTCCTGTTTGGCCGCCCCTACAGATAAACTCAAGGGCTCTTTCCGTTTTAAGGGATGCTAACTGATTAATACCACCAAGAATAGGGAAACCAAAACACAACAAACTTAGAGGTGAAAGGTTCCAGACTCTCCAAGGCCTTACCACCATGATCCTGGGCCACGGTTTTTTATTCCTGTTGGAGAAAGAGTAAGGCAAAAAGTTTGGGTAGAAATTCTCAGTAATGGGCTGAGAGGACCTCACAGGCAATCAGGGCAGGGTTCTTAGAAATACGATCCAATTATTCATTTATAATACTTATTGAGCGTCTCTTAAGTAACAGGCATTTCACTCACCAAGAGACTGATAAGGACAAAATCTTTCCCTTCAAAAAGCTCACGATCTTCCACGAGAGGAAGATATGTAAACAGGTGATTTATACACACATTGTGTGAGAACTTGTGATGGAGCCGCACTGTGCATAGGTCGCTATTTAATTTTAAATTTATTAAAATTAAATAAGAGTACAGAAAATGGGTGAATTTTATGGCATGTAAATTATACCCCAATAAAGTTGTTTTAAAGAGTTAAAATTTTTTATAAGTGAAATAAAATTAAGAATTCCTTTCCTCAACCACACTAGCCGGGTTTCCAGTGGCTGCCATATTGGACAGCACACACAACACATTTCCATGAATACAGAAAGTCTGCACATCACTGTGAGAGAGGTGTTGTGGTAAGCCAGAGGAGGCAGCAATTTCTCTGCTTAAGGAGGGCACATAAGGCTACATATATGGCATGTTTGAGGGGCTCTTGAAAGATGAATGTGAGTTTTTCCTAAAATGTAAGAACTGAGGTAGGGAAAGAGGAAGTGGACAGAATGCAAAAAGGCAGAGAAGTTGCATGGTGTGTTCAGGGAATGCTGAGAAATATAACTAGAAGCACTGGCTGTGTGGGACTCAGGAGTGAGTTATGATACTGAGGAAGTAGGTCCTGAACAGGAGCCATGGGGCAGCTCTGGATGCTGAAGGAAAGCAGGAGCTTTTATCCCTGACAGCAAGGAAGCCAACGGTGATGTTCACTTGTTTGTATATTCATTTTTTATGAATAGACTTTTTATTGCAATATAATATACATATAGAAAAACACACAGAGCATCCAGGACACAACTCAGAGTTATCACGAAAGGTACCCAACTGTATAATCACCATTAAGGTCAAGAAACAACATGTCAGCACCTCAAAAGCCCCCCCTTTCATGCCCCTTCCTACTCAGCGTCCACTTCCTCCTCCCCAAGGCAACTCTAGCCTAGATTTAACCCTACGGATCTGTTTTGTATTTTAATAGAGGTTTTTTAAGCAGGAAAACAACATGGATATATTTCATTTTGAAGAAGAACATCTTGGCAGCTCTGTGGAAGAGTCTGTGGTAGAAAGAAATGGTGGTAGAAAGCAACGAGGAATGATAAAGATGGCTCTAGTTTAAGGTAGTAATGAAAAAAGGCTGATGTCCCGGGAATCTTAGTAATAAAAATCATAGCATTTACTGAGTCCTGGATATTTTCCAGGCACTGAAGTACGGGCATGGCATAGATCTTAACATTCAATCCCCCCATGCAATCCTCCAAAGTCAGTAGGCATGCAGGGAGGGAGAGGCAAAGCCAAGACTCAATTACACACACATCTGCTTCCACAATCTATGACCTTGACTGTTACTCTGCCTCTGTTTCTACTATCCTCCCTTTTGAGAAGAAACGAACTGTTTCAGGGTCTGACTATGCATAATGCATAGGAAGGACTTAAGAATGAATTAAATGCTTAGCTTAGGAGAGAAGCTGAAGACCTGGAGATGCCAGGACCTTCCTTTGAGGATATCAACCTTATCAAAGCCCTCATTTCCCTTAAAGGCAAGAACTTTTCTTCTAAAAATAGAAATTGAAGAGCAAATAATTCTAGTTGGCTGCCAAAACTGTGGCATCAGAGGCTTGATGTTGTATTATCTATTGCTGTGTAACAAATCACCCCCAACACTTAGGCTTAAAACAACAATATAGTGTCTGTGGGTCAGAAATTCAGGAGCAAGTGGATGGGCAGTTTTGGCTTGCTGCCTTCAGTCAGATACTAGTTGATTCTGCAGTCACCCAGGGGCTTGACTGGGGCTGGAGGAATCACTTTCTGAATGGCTCACTCACATGGTGGGCACGTTGTTGCTGACTGTTGAGTAAGGACCTCAGCTTCTCTCCAAGTAGATCTCTCCATAAAGCTGCTTTAGTGTCCTCATAGCATGCAACTGGCTCTCCTCAAAGTGAGTGATCCAAGACACTAAAGCAGAAACTACAAAGCTTTTGATAAGCTAACCTCAGAAGTAACACATTTTTACTTTCACCATATTCCATCAGTTATTGACCATACAGAGTCAGCCGTGATTCAGTGTGGTCATTTCACAGTGCATGAGTACCAGGCAGCATGGATCTCTGGAGGTCAACTTAGAGGCTAGGTGCCACAGTAGTAAACGGTGGCTTTGTGCAAATCACAAGTGTTCTATGAATGAAGCATTTCAAATGGAAACAGGGAGGGACGATTCTGCATTCCTGACAGATGGAACAGCGTGATTAAAGATACCACGTTATATGGTCTCTGTCTGATTTGGCTACAGTGAACTGATCATGAGTGAGGGGGAGAAAACCCAGAAAATACAGGCCCACATTGTAGACTGCCTTGCATGTCTCAAAAGGGAACATCAACTTCACCTGTAATAAATGGGAGCCACACATGCTATCTCAGTGAAAGGATGACATGTAAGGATCATAAAACATTAGAATGGAAGGGCTTTTTGAGATCAACTTCCTATCAATAGACTGTTTTCATGGTGCCCTGGAAGCTGAGCCAATTCAGGTCCCTTTGTTTTACCAAAGGAAACATACTAGGTCAGGGTTGTGCCTTAGGAAGGCAATCCTGGCCACAATGTGGAAAATCAATTTAGAGGAGGGAAGAATGGAAGCAGGGATGCCAAGTTGAAACCTTGAGTCCATTTCCCAGTATGAAAAGCCTAGAGTATGATGATGGTGGTAGAAATGCAAAGGAGGGGAAGAGACGTGAAAAACATTCTGAGATAATTATAGTGAACATGATAGACTTTTGCATTCACAGTGTATTAGTCCATTTTTCACACTGCTATAAAGAAATACATGAGACTGGGTAATTTGTAAAGAAAAGAGGTTTGATTGACTCACAGTTACACATGGCTGGGGAGGCCTCGGGAAACTTACAATCACGGCAGAAGGCAAAGAGGAAGCAAGGCACATCTTACATGGCAGCAGGAGAGAAGAGCAAAGAGGGAAAATGTCAAACACTTACAAAACCATCAGATCACATGAGACTCACTCACTATCTTGAGAACAGCATGGGGGAGTTACCTCCCACCAGGTCCCTCCCTTGACACATGGGGATTACAATTCAAGATGAGATTTGGGTAGGGAGACAGAGCCAAACTATATCACAAAGTTAAGGCATGTTTTCCTTCACTTCATCATGAAAGAATAACTTAATATGAGATGACATAATTTGCAATTACCCTTTTTTTTTTTTTTTTTTTTTTTATATCTTTCCTCCTATCCACAGGGCCTACATTTCACTATCAACTCATATCTATGATTTCTTTCAGCACCTTTTTCAAAGTTCACTTACTCCTGGAAGCCGTCACTGACTACTCTCAGCTGATCAGATCACTCCTGCCCTCTACACTTATGGAAGCAGTTGCTTCCATATCATATTACACTACTGAATATCGTAGAAGCTATTTCATTCCTATAGCCTAGCTGAGCCATGAAAAGCAGTACTGATATTAAATAGAACTTTTTGCAAGATCTATTGAGTTAACCAGGGGTATGGTGTTACCTCTACAATCCTGGCTATATGTACCAGATCCTAATCTGAGTTAAAATGAATCTTGATATTTAGTTTACTTTTTGACTTTGACTACTTTTTACTTGTTTTAAAAATCAGGATAAAACAAAATTGAACAAAAAATAAAGAGGTAAAGTGCATTCAATAAAGAGATTTTAATTAACACTGGGCATAAAAATACATTTTACTGAATCTTAAGGGTTTTTTAACATTTGCTGTTTATAGTATCTTGTCTGATTTGAGAGGCTATCAAATCACAGATCAGTCATACATTGATTCAGGATCAGTCTCTTTCTTTTTTCAGTATATTACATTACTGAGGGATAAACTGGATTTAGAGTTAATTCTAAAAGTTAAACTGGTATTATCTGAAAAATGAATCCATTTAAAATATTTCTGCATTGGGTGGGAGTCTGTCCTAAAACACACTCCACAGCTCATCATTCCATGTAGGTGGGTCACCCTATCCCAGAACACAAAGGAAACTTATTCTTGGAGTGTTACTGCCATCTAGTGGAAATTTTACTAAATGTGAATAAATACTTAAGGCTAATTAGGCCCCCTACTCTCTTCACCGCCACTCTCACCATGCCTTTTTTTCTTTTTCCTTTCTTTCTTTCTTTCTTTCTCTTACTATCACAGGTGCACTCAGGTACACCAAGAAGAGAAAATGTTTGCTCAGTCATTGGGAACTTTTTTGAAAATTGGTGCTTTGTGCCCAGCAAGACAATATTTCTATTTGGCCAAAGCTGCTTTTTCAGAAAATATATGAATATGTCCTAATTTTTGCAAAAAAAAGAAATGCAGAAAGGATTAACCAGAAACTAATGGGATTGATTACCTAAAGCAAAAGGATGAAAATGAATGAGAAAGATGGAAAAAGATAGAACTCTTCTGATTATATTTTTATATAGTTTTTACTTTTGAACCACATAAATGTTTACTTTTTTTTTTTTTTTTTTGAGACAGAGTCTCACTCAGTTGCCCAGGCTGGAGTGCAGTAGCGCGATCTCGGCTCACTGCAACCTCCACCCTCCGAGTTCAAACGGTTCTCCTACCTCAGCATCCCCAGTAGCTGGGATTACAGGCGTCTGCCACCGCGCCTAGCTAATTTTTTGTGTTTTTAGTAGAGACGGGGTTTCACCATCTTGGCCAGGCTGGTCTTGAACTCCTGACCTCATGATCCACCCGCCTTGGCCTCCCAAAGTGCTGGGATTACAGGCGTAAGCCACCACGCCCGGCCTACATTTTCAAATATAAAATTTAGTCACCAGGCTGGGAGGACTGTAAGTTGAATAGAAACAGAAACAAATCAACCTAAGCATGTATCATATAAAAAATGTAATTATTCAGAACAAGAAAAATAATTATTCCAAGTAACTTATGAATGTGAAATTCTAACTGGCCACCCTCAGGGAATATTCTAACGATAATAATTAAGAAAGCCTTGAACTTTAACTGGTAAGGTAAGTTTGTCTTTGGTAGTGGTATTTATGTAGTAATTCTGAAACTACTTTGTGTGTGTTTTAGAATTTCAAACAGATAAATATATTGATCTTGCTGGTGTTGCAGGACTTTTCAGTTCAGCTAAAGACAGGGTCCTTTTCCGTCCCATGGTCACCAACATTTAGGCTCACAGATGGTTTGAAGCGTGAGTAAAGCAGGGTTGTATTGGGTAAAAGGGAAACAAAGGGGAAACAGGGATCCTCCTAAGGCCAGAGTCCCTGCTAGAGAACTTCCCACCCACAAGTTCCACACAGGAAGAGGAGGAGCCTTGAATCCCAGGTTCCACACAGGAAGAGGAACCCTGCTGCAAATGTTGTGAAATTCTGTCTCCACCCCAGTGTGCACTCTTCCCAGTGCACAAGCCAGTTGGAGTTTTCCCACTTGGCTGTCTCACTGGGAACCAGTTTTCCCATTATGGGAGGGTTATTTTTTGTTTTTTAAAAGAGATATGGAGTAAAGGAAGAAGCAGCAAACTCTTTGCTGTTGGGTTACGAAGTTAGAGGTATCAGTACAAATTCGTGGTCTTTAAAACTATGTATTAGCCAGGCACAGTGGCTCACGCCTGTAATCCCAGCACTTGGGGAGGTCAAGGTGGGCAGATCACCTGAGGTCAGGAGTTCAAGACCAGCCTGGGCAACATGGTAAAACTCTGCCTCTACTACACTTACAAGAATTAGTCGGGTGTGGTGCTGCATGCCTGTAATCCCAGCTACTCAGGAGGCTGAGGCATGAGAATCGCTTGAACTGGGGAGGCGGAGGTTGCAGTGAACAGAGATCACACCACTGCACTCCAGCCTGGGTGACAAAGAGAAATAGACTCTGTCTCAAAAAAAAAAAAAAAAAAAAAAAAGTATGTATTTCCTATTTTGTCCATTGAAAGAGCCTAGAAGCAATAACCCTCCTGCAGAAGGAATATACCTGCACCCTGGCTTCCATGTCTAAACACCATAGTCAAAAGACAAAAGCAGGATCCCATGGAGAAATGGCTGATTCCAGGGCTGGGTCAAGGGAAGCACAAGGTGATCCTGGAACATCTTTTGTTTCAGAACATCAGAACATGCTCAAAAGCTGATCAGGACCTGCCAAAAGACACAGGAGCCAACCAAGATCAATGACACAAAAGAACATATAACATCGAATTTTTTGAAAATTGCTGAGTCTATACCCAACCTTTAAAGGAGAAAAAAAGAAAAAGAAAAGATGCCAATGAATGCATGTGGAAGGAATGATAGAAACAGAAAATCACCATCTCAGAACGACCATAGAAATAATAGATTAAGGCAAGAATCATCAAAGAGTGCCAAAATCATTCAGTGGGAAATTGGGGCGTAAAAGAATATTTTTACAATCTAAAAGTATAACTCCACGCAATACGTATTAATTACAAAGAAGAACTATATCTTTCCAATGCATCTAGCAGTTAGCATTTTTACTAAGTGATCAAACTTAATATGAGCAATAATGTGACAATCAGGCAGCAGATGCCTCCTGGTCTAACACACTAAGAAGGACAGAACACCACTTCTTTAGTGTTCCTGCCAAACTGCAAAACCTGAATCTAATCATGAGGAAACATCACATAAACCCAAGTTAAAGAACATTCAACAAAATACTGGCCGGGACTCCAAAAATGTTAATGTCAATTAAAGACCAAGGAAAAGCTGGGGAACTGCTCTTGATTAAATGAAACATAAAAGACATAAATAATTATATTTAATATTAAATGCAATGTGTAATCTAGATTGGCTTTTGGATGGTTTAAAAAAAAAAAAAAAAAAAAGCTATAAGACATTGCAATGGTTTGAATGTGTCCCCTCCAAAATGTAGGTGTTGCCAATGTGATAGTATTAAGAGGTGGGGCTTTTAAAAGGGGATTAGGCCATGAGAGCTCCTCCCTCATGAATGGGATTAAGGCCCTTACAAAAGAGGCTTCATGCAGTATGCATTCCTTGTCATTCCACCTTCTGCCATGTGAGGACACGGCATTCCTTTCCTTGGAGGCTACAGCCTTCACCAGATAACCAAACCTGCTAATGCAAAGGATCTTGCACTTTCTAGCCTCCAAAACTATGAAAAAATAAATTTCTGATCTTTATAAATTACCCAGTCTAAGGTATTCTGTAATAGCAGCACAAAACAGGCTAACACAGATATTATTGAAATAATTCAAAAACTGAATAAGAATTCATAATAGATAATAATATTAAATGTAATATTAGATAATAAAATTGTATCGACTTCAAGTTTCCCAAGTGTTATAATTCTATTGTAGTTAGATTACAAAATTCTCTTGTTTTAAGTGATACGTACTGAAAGTATTTAGGAATGAAATGTTATATTGTCTACAACTATCTCTCAAATGGTTTAACATCATTTCATCCATAAGTACTTAGTATGTATCTCAAAAAGATAAGTATCCCTTTTAAAAATAACAATATATCATGCCATTTTTAAAGCCTCCCAAGTGACTCTCTTGTTCATCTATGAATCAATACTACAGAGATGATAAGCAGAACTAATCTCAGGGGTTAAATGTTAATGTGGTGGTGGCAGTTGAGAACACTGTGTTAAGAACAATTCTGACACATGATTAGGCTCAGCCTAAGGTAATGCCATGATTGACTGACTAGGTCTGCCGTAGTGCCCAGTATGTCCCTGTATATTATCTGAGTCATGTCATAAGCATAAAACACAGAAGACATAAGAGAGCAAGCTATAGGCCAGAAGTTAGAAAGGGGATCCTAGTATCACTGGAAGAGTCTGATCTGGTGATAGACTGCTGACCTCTCTTCCTCTTCAAATCAGAGTCAGACCTGTTTTCCTGGTTAAACAGTTTATAAGGAAACAAAAGGCAAGCATGGGAGGGGATAATATGTGTATGTGCATTAAGCCTTGAAGCAGATCTCTTTGATCATGACAAAGTCCACTGAGGTGGTAGGAAACAACTGCAGAGAGGAGCTCTTTAGAGAAATAACCACAATAATAATAATGATAATGATGATAATATGCTCAACAGAGAAGTGAATCTAATGAAAAACTACTTCATTAGAATGAAATTATAATAGAGGCATTTATCAACCTAAATAGCAAAGAAAGACTCTCTAAAAATAAATGATATGTATTTGGGAATAAGGCATTGCAGTGGGAATGCACATGCCATAGTAAACTATGTGTGTATTCAGGGAAATAAAGGAAGACAAAGGCTTTTAAGAGAAAAATTAAGAAAATTTCATAGTTGGCCGGGCATGGTGGCTCATGCCTATAATCCCAGAACTTTCAGAGGCCAAGGTAGGCAGATCACCTGAGGTCAGGAGTTTGAGACCAGCCTGGCCAACATAGCAAAACACTGTCTCTACTAAAAACACAAAAATTAGCCAGGCATGGTGGAGGGCGCCTGTAATCCCAGCTACTCGGGAGGCTGAGGCAGGAGAATCACTTGAACCCGGGAGATGGAGGTTGCAGTGAGCCAAGATCATGCCACTGCATTCCAGTCTGGGCGACAGAGCGAGACCCTATCTCAAAAAAAAAAAAAAAATTCATGGTGGTTTTTGAGATAATTATCCTTGGCTACAAGGATCAGTAACAGTAACAAGAGTGACAGCAGGTGAGCTTGAATTGCTGGGCAAATGTCCACATAAAAGTATTTTTTGCAAAAGGCTGTGATGGTCTTTGTGCAAGGTCAGGAGTTTTGCAGAGTCTTTTGTGATAGTTTGTGTTATCAGGCATTTCATGAGAACTTTTCTCTGCATGGCCTACCCCAGATCCATTTCTCAGGGAGGATTTTAACACAATGGACTCCATTTTGATTCTGAGAACTTTCACACTTCCCTCCTTTTCATCAAGATCTTTCTCCAAAAGCATCACTGATCAATCAACCTATAGTTGGATTTTGATGTCCCTCAGTGCCAGGATGGATTTGTCCCAGGTTGCTAGTGTACTCCCACATTTGGAAGGAATGATTGGTGACTACGAGTCATATTGAAACTCTTCTGGCCACATTTGAGCAACAAACGGAGTTTGAAGCGAAGCTCTAAGGCTAGTCTACCTGGAGTCCATTACTAAGTTTAATTTTGTCTGTTTCGTAGGGGTTTGCTATCATCCCCAAGTTCTGGGCCAGCGTTATTCTGTTCAGAGTTGTACCTCTGCAAGAATTTAACAAATACAAATACAAAGTTTAAAATAAGAAAATACAACACAAAATTAATAGTAATATGACAATTCTAGTTTGCATAATGGTTTTGAGACATGAACCTGGGCTAAGGCTAAAGACAACCAATCAAATAAATCAAATGACCGTTATCCTGTAAAGTGAAAATGGTTGGCATTAACAGGGGTAAGAGTCTCATTATGATATGGATTCCTGTCCTAACATCTTGGGAAAAGCTGTCTAGAGCATGAAAACATCTTATCCTGGTTTGCAGATTAAATCTCTCTGTGGCATCAGGTGGTTTTGTAAATTTTTGTGTGACTCATTATCAGGCACAAGACTTGTTCCTTAAAATTTATCTAGTTTCAGCTTATAGGGCTTCAGGAATGGAGCATTTTCAATTTTTAGCAATTCCATGAAAGAAAGTTGGATTGGAAGGATCTAGAATTCAGGATTTAGTCTAGTCTGTAGGTAGATCACAGGAACTCAAAAACAATGCACAGAGCTACAATGTAATAACAGGTGTATTATAGCTTTTCTTTAGAAACATAACTTTTTCTATATATATTAATCACATAGGAAGCTCAGATTTTAAAATCTCTTTAGGCTAGGAAGCCAAACCAAGGCAGATTTAGATTTTACCTATAGTCTTAAGGTTCCTGGTCCTGCCAGGGAATGACAACTTTTTATCTATTCATTTGAGTCTGGGAACACTTGAAGCCAGTCATTCCATGCACACTGTCAAACATGATATTTTGGTCAAAGCCTTGGTAATATAACTAATGTTTCTGATTGTATTCTGCTATTTAAAAAAAAAAAAAAGAGCTCTGACATGGTCAACATGGTGAAACTCTGTCTCTACGAAAAATTTTAAAAGTAGCTAGATGTGGTGGCACATGCCTGTAGTCCCAGCTTCTCTAGGGCTGAGGTGGGATGATTACTTAAGCCCAGGATGTGGAGGCAGCAGTGAGCTGAGATTGTCTCCAGCCTAGGAGACAGAGCAAGAACCTGTCTCAAAAAAAAAAAAGAGAAGATTTTTACTGGACTTATGCAAATAACTATATTGCCATAAGAAAACTCATGAACAGTTTCCAAATTTTTGAGGAATAGTAAGAATAAAGAGTAAATGTTTCCAGCTTTATTCACAAAAGCATACTTTACCAAAATGTTGTAAACTATAGACAGCTTAAGAGAGAAAATTTTCTTAAGTCTGGAAAACAAAACACTTGAAGAACAATTAATGTTAGATAAAGGTCATAAAAGCATTATCTTTATCATTTATATAATACCATGTAATTAATTTTTGTTTTGCCTGATCTATTGATTAGCAGTTTCATAAACCCATCAGTTTCTTCATTAGAATTTTGAAAAAAAATTATATTTAGTTCATTAATCTTAAAGTTATTAGAAACCTGTATTTAAGAGTACTTGTTAGACTCTTTTCCATAAATCTGATTGGAATACTTTTAGAGAAGGACTTAAAACAGTAACTATGGAACTAAGGACTTAAAACAGTAACTATGGATGACAAAAACTTAGAATACCTGTGTTAAAAATCTGATGGAAGTTGATTACAACCAGCAATTGGCAAGAAAATTTAGTTATTTTTACGGCAGACAACATAATAGTGACTGATTTCATATTAGATTACTAAGAGTTTTATACAATTTAGAAATATTCATATCAATAACATGCCCATAAATGTAATTGAAAGGAGATCTAGTATCACGTATTGTTTGACAATGTTTTCCATTTAATTTGACAATTAAGCCTAATTATTTAATATCTCTACAAGATGAGAGATACAGTCCTTGAGGCTCTCCCAGGGCCTATCTAGAAAATCTCAAATTAATTCTAAATCAAAAAGATTTAATTTACAATTTTAATCCTGGGAAAGTCTGTCAAAGACGTCAAAAAGTTCAAAACATTTGATCTAACATACAGGACCAAAGAGAATCACAGGTCATTGTGAAATAATATTCATTTAACCAGAGTGATAATCAAAAGATTTCAAACGCAACACAGAAAGTTACATGGATTTTTAAAACCTGAACCCTTTCAAAGCTCAGTTTTCCCAAGTAATCAAAAACCTGGCGAAGACAACATTGAAATTTATCTTGATAAAATGTAATATTTTGTGGAGGTTTTTAGGCCAGTTACCAAAAAGGTAAAGAAAAACTTCCTGCATTGTGATTGCTTCTTCTTCTGGGAAGCCTGTTTAGATAACTGCAAGTCAAAACTGATGAAAAGGACACTGCATTTAATTACACACATAAAGAGTGTGTCCAAAGTTATCAAGGTACACCATATTATAAAGTAATGTAAATAAGAAAATGGTATATTGAGCAGAGGAATGCATGGCTCTTGGAAAAAGTAAGAGCATGTGAAATGTCCTGGTTACATGGAACAATTTAAACATATCAAGAAAAGCCAAGAGTACAGAATCAAATTATCCTAAAGGAAAACATTGTTTTTCTAAGCCTACAAACCGAACATTTCAATAACAAATAATAACAGCAGAGTTAGAACTGAACAAGAGAAGTTACAGAAGCTGACAAAAAAGTTGAAGGAAAGAGTTTTCATTCCAGGCAAACAAAAAGATACACCTTTTTTTTTTTTTTTTTTTTTTTTGAAACGGAGTCTCACTCTGTTGCCCAGGCTGGAGTGCAGTGGCACGATCTCAGCTCACTGCAACCTCCGCCCCCTAGGTTCAAGCGATTCTCCTGCCTCCATCTCCTAGGTAGCTGGGATTACAAGCGCCTGCCACCACGCCCGGCTAATTTTTGTATTTTTAGTAGAGACGGGGTTTCACCGTGTTAGCCAAGATAGTCTCCATCTCCTGACCTCGTGATCTGTCCGCCTTGGCCTCCCACAGTGCTGGGATTACAGGCATGAGCCACCGCGCCCAGCCTAGATACACCTTCTTAAGGTGAGAAAGAGCTGAAGGCAATGATGCACGACCTGCAAATCACGTGCAACAAGATAAAGCAAAAATTGAACTTCTGAGATATGAATCTGAGAAGCTTTAAGAGAAAAACCCTTAAAGAAATGAAATTATCATTCTGATTGAAAAAGACAGCATTTCCAAACTAAAATTAAGGAAATGAGTTATGTGGCAGAAATAGAAACTGTCTGCAGTTTAGAAGATGGCTGTTAAACAGATTTTAGAATTAAAAATCAAAGCCTCTTCTAATTTTTACTAAGAGAATATCGATACTTTAAAAAACTTTGTTGTTTTAAAATAGAGGACCAAATTTTTAGTTTTATATTAGTGTATTTTTAATATCCAAGCTCGATCTTTAGAAAGACATAAATAATTCCCTTCTAATCATAGCCAACTTGATCACATGCAAAATTTCTTTCATAAACATATCCTTCATAAACATTATCACAACTTATTCAGTCCTTTAACAACATGCTGAAACTTTCTGCTTTGTCCTATACTTTCTCTTTCATGAATAACTAATCATTTTACTTAAGGACAAAAATTTATCACACAGGATTCTTTTTATATAAAATTATTATCTTTTCTTTTTAACATATCTAACCAAAAATACATCTTAATAACCCATGACTTTTTTTACATCTCTCTATCCTATTCACTAGTTCTGTTCTATCTTGTTCTTATTTCCTTTCTAAATCCATATATTGAAACAAATTAAACAAAATTATTCTTTTTCTTCAATTAAAAAACACATTTTATGTCTTTCTTACAGTTTTTCTCACCAAAAACATATTTTTGGTACACTTATACATTTATATATATACTAATCAGAAATTTAACTAGGAGTAACCTTTTTACCAAGCAATTATCAACTGTATGTTATATATCAATATTTTATAGATGAGAACAATTTTATAATTGTTAGAAACCTGTTTTTCTATTACATAATTTTTAATGTATGAGTATCCAAATATATTTAGTCTTTCTATAAAACAAACGTATTTATATTCAGCAATTTTTTTTTTTTGAGACAGGGTCTCACTCTGTCACCCAGGCTGGAGTGCAGCGGTGTGATCTCGACTCGCTGCAACCTCCACCTCCCATGTTCAAGTGATTCTTCTGCCTCAGCCTCCAGATTAGCTGCAACTACAGGTGCTCACCACCATGCCCAGCTAACTTTTGTATTTTTTGGTAGAGACAGGGTTTCACCATGGTGGCTAGGCTGGACAGCAATTTGTTTAAGTTTTTTATTTTATTTGGAAATGATCCAGACATTTAATGAGTATCTATTACTTAATTTAACATAACATAACTTTAAGATTTGAATTACATGAAAGCTTACTTATATTTATCTTGTTTACATTACCTACTTTTAACCATTATGCATAGATTACTTATGAAAACTGAGATATTTAACAAAGCTAGTTATTTTTCTTGTTAACTACTTTTATAGCCTGTGAATATCAGGTGTTCACCCAAGTAAGAACCTTGAAGTTAAATATATATTCATTTTGCCAATAACTCAGAAGCTGTTTCTCAAATAGTTATTTCTATTAAATCAATAATATTGAATTAGCCTTATTTATCAAAGAATTGCACAAACAAAGATCACTGTTTTAGGCTTATAGTGTATAGTTGTATATGTTTATACGTTTATAAAGGTTCTAAAACTATAAAGTTATATGTTTATAGCTTATATGTTTATAGTTTATAACCTTTGTGTCAAACTCTGACACCTTAAAACAACTAATGAAGAAAAAGATAAAACTGTCTGACCAATAAACCCAGGAAAAATGTGTGTTTACAATCTTGAAGTCATTTTTATTTTTATTTTAACAACAATTTTTAAACCAACTTATTTACTAAAGATTTACTTAAGTCACATGAACTAAAAGGCATTTGGGTTAATTAGTATATATTTTATGTAAACACTCATTTACCTAAGCCAATTTAAATAGAATTTCTTAAGGGGGTTCTAGATAACTATGTCACATTTTACCATGTAGACACAACATACAACACAATATATGTACATATGCATAAATACACTTAAACACATATACATACACAAAGATCTTATAACTTTCATTTTAGAACTTCAGTCATGAGATAGCAATACAAATTTACCAGTTAGTAAAAAGAATAGGTAGATCCAAATTATATTTCTGACAAAATGAGAGCTGTTCACAGGCTAAACTTTATTTGCCCCAATAGGTCATCTAATGAAGGCTGTGAACTACAACTTTGGGTAAAGAAGTTTGGTTTTAAAAGATTTTTTTTCAGTTTCAAGTGAGTTTAGGGCTAAACTTTCAATGTTTATATTTTAGCTAGGACTGGCTGACTGGTATTAAAAAAAACAAAATCTCCTAATAGCCCTGAATTATTGGTAATAAACATATATATATATATATATATATATATATATATATTTGTTTGCTGGTTTGATTTAACTAGTCAATGCAGATGGCAAAGCATTTTAGATGTTTTTTGTTTTGTTTTGTTGCTTTTCCTTTTGGCCCCTGTGTACCAAACAAAGCAATTTTTATGACAGACAGAGATACTTGATATAATTGCTCTGAGAGCCTAACTTTTATACACATTTATCTAGGTTTTTTCCCTTTTAAACTTCAATCCTTCAATTAAATGTTTCATCATCTTAAGCAATTGTTAGACAGGCAAACCTAAATTTACATTTCCAAAAGCTCTCTAGGCAGTTGGGTACATAATGCTGCTGTAATTTGTAAAACCATTAATTTCAAAGCCATTTAATACTCATCCCCTCTCTTTTTTTGGCTGGAATATTATAAGCAGTGAGTTTTATTTCAACACCAGAAGAAAGGTCAGCAGATTCAAGGTAGGCAAAAAAGAGAGACAGAGATAAACAAAAAACTTAGTAGGCTCTACATGTTAACTATAGTTGTAGATTTTTTAGGTTCAAATAATGATAAACTGAGCTCTACATTTTCCTTGATGCAATTTGCACATCAGTTTTTAAATGTGCATGAGAATGGATAATAATATAGCTGGCCAGTGTCTCAGAAAACTTTGGCATGACTTAATGTTTCAGATTGCCATTCCACTTCTTAATAATCTCTCAAGAGCAAAGACTATCTTATAAATCCTGTCAGAGAATATCAGGAGCTTGGACTGGTATTTTAGATTGTGGTGATAGTCTTAGCGGCTTTTAATTAGCCATCTTATATCTACCATTTAGTGTGTTTATTTTTTCTCTTGAAAGATTTTTAGAAACAAACAAGGGAAAGAGCCAAATCACTTAAATAACCAGACCAAAATGAAACCAAGATTAATGTTCAGAAAATTTTTAACTCAATGGTACAGATCAAAAAAATATTAAATTAGGCACACAGAAAGAACCACAAGTAAATTTACCAGAAAAGACCTACCCACAGGTAGAATATAAGTTCTGTAAAAACCAGAGTACTCAAACCAAAAGGATAAAGGATTTTCCAGAAAAGACAGAAAGTTTTTTTTTTTTTTTTTTTTTACCATCCCAAGAGGAATATAAGGTCCTTCATATAAAGTGGCCTCATAACCAAACCAAATCCCAAATAAAGTCAAAAACTTCTATCAAAAAGAGAGAGACTCAGCCTGAGAGAAGACTCACCAGTGCAGAAAAGATGAGCCATGGAGGTGGAGAGCTCAAAGAGCTCAGTCAAGTATTGTACACCAAATCTAAGAATCATCCATTCTTTACAAAAGTGATCCTGCTTCAGATCCCACTTCTTTATTTTTTATTTCAATAGCTTTTAGGGTACAAATCAATTTTGGTTACACGGATGAATTGTACAGTGATTAACTGAGATTTTAGTGCACCCATCACCTCCAGGTTGGTTGTTGTTTGTTTGTTTATTTTTGCTCAGGATAGCTTTTGTGGTTCCATATAAATTTTAGGATTTTTTTTCTATACCTGTGAAGAATATCATTGGTATTTTGATAGAGATTGCACTGAATCTGTAGATTGCTTTGGGTAGTATGGACACTTTAACATATTTATTCTTCCAATCCATGAACATGAAATATCTTTCCTTTTTTGTGTCCTCTTCAATTTCTTGTATCAATGTTTTATAGTTTTCATTGTGGAGATCTTTTACTTCTTTGGTTAATTCTTAGGTATTTTATTTTATTTGTAGCAATGTAAAGGGGATTATATTCTTGATTTCTTTTTCAGATTGTTCACTTAGCATATAGAAATGCTACTGATTTTTGTGTGTTGATTTTGTATCCTGAAACTTAACTGAATTTGTTTATCAGTCCTAATCGTTTTTTGGTCAAGTCTTTAGGTTTTTCCAAATATGAGATTATATCATCTGTAAACAAGTATAATTTGACTTCTTCCTTTCTAATTTGAATGTCCTTTATTTCTTTCTCTTGTCTGGTTGCTCTAAATAGTACTTCCAGTACTATGTTGAATAACAGTGGTGAAAGCAGGTATCCTTGTCTTGTTCAACATCTCAGAGGAAAGGCTTTCAGTTTTTTCCCCATTCAGTATGTGTCAGTATGTCGGTCTGTCATATATGGCTTTTATTATGCTGAGGTCTGTTCCTTCTACCCGGTTTTTGAAGGATGTTGAATTTTCTCAAATGCTTTTTCACCATCAACTGAAAAAATTATATGGTTTTTGTTCTTCATTCTATTGATATGATGTACTACATTGATTGATTTGTGTATGTTGAACCATCTTTGCATCCCTGGAATAAATCCCACTTGGTCATGATGAATGATCTTTTTAATGTGTTGTTGAATTTAATTTGCTAAAATTCTGTTGATGATTACTAGCCTCCTAGCATGAGTTAAAAAGTATTCCCTTCTCCTCTATTTTTTGGAATAGTTTGAGTCGGATTGATATTGGTTCTTCTTTAAATATTTGATAAAATTCAGCA
Organism: Pongo abelii; assembly: GCF_028885655.2. NCBI lineage: Eukaryota > Metazoa > Chordata > Mammalia > Primates > Hominidae > Pongo > Pongo abelii. The sequence goes on from NC_072001.2 coordinate 53,108,424, forward strand.
TCGGGTCCTGGCTTTTTTTTTTTTTTTTTTTTTTTGCTGGGAGACTTTTTATTATGTCTTCAATCTCATTGCTTGTTATTGGTCTGTTCAGGTTTTGGATTTCTGCATGGTTAAATCTTGGTAGGTTGTATATGTCTAGGAATCTATCCATTTCTTCTAGGTTTTCCAATTTATTGGCATATAGCTGCTCATAGTAACCAATAATGATCCTTTCCATTTCTGTAGTATTGGTTGAAATGTCTTCTTTTTCATCTCTGATTTTATTTGTTTGGGTCATCTTTTTTTATTTTTCTTAGTCTGGCTAAAGATTTGTCAATTTTATCTTTTCAAAAAAATTTCATTTCATTGATCTTTTGTAATTTTTTTAATTTCAATTTCATTTATTTCTGGTCTGATCTTTATTATTTCTTTTCTCCTACTAATTTTGGGTTTGGTTTGCTGTTGCTTTTCTATTTCTTTAAGGTGTATCGTTAAGTTGTTTATCTGATGTTTTTCTACTTTTTTTTATGTAGATACTTACTGCTATAAACTTGCTTCTCAGTGCTGCTTTCACTGTATCCCACAGGTTTTGGTATGTTGTGTTTCCATTATTTGTTTCAAGAAATTTTTCAATTTCCTTATTTTTTCATTGACTCACTGGTCATTCAGGAGCATATAGTTTAATTTCCAAATGTTTGTATAGTTACCAAAATTCCTCTTGTTATTGATTTATTTTTTATTCTGTTGTGGTCAGAGAAAATATTTGATATGATTTCCAATTTTCTGAAGGTTTTAAGACTTGTTTGTGGCTTAAGATATGGTTCATTTTGAGAATGATCCATGTGCTGAGGAGAAGGATTGTGTATTCTGTAGCCATATGAAATTTTCTGTAAATATCTATTAAGTTCATTTGGTTTATAGTGCAGAATAAGTCTGACGTTTCTTTACTGATTTTTCTGTCTGGATTAACTGTCCAATGCTGAAAACGTGGTGTTGAAGTCTCCAACTATGATTGTATTGGGGTCTCTCTCTCTCTTTACCTCTAATAATATTTGCTTTATGTATCTGGGTACTCCAGTGGTGGGTGCATATATACTTAAAATTGTTATATCCTCTTTCTGAATTGATCCCTTTATCTTTATATAGTGAGCTTCTTTGTCTCTTCCAGTTTTTGTCCTGAAATCTATTTTGTCCAATATAAGTACTCCTGCTCTTTTTTGGTTTCCATTGACACGGAGTATCTTTTTCTATCCCTTTATTTTTTTATGTATGTGTGTCTTTATAAGTGAAGTGTGTTTCTTGTAGGCAATAGATCATTGGGTCTTGCTTTTTTATCCATTCAGCCACTGTATGTCTTTTCATTGGAGAGTTTAGTCCATTTATATTCAATGCTATTATTAATAGGTAAGGATTTACTTCTTCTGTTTTGTTGTTTTCTGGTTGTTTTGTGATCTCTTTCCTCCTTACTTCTTGTCTTCCTTTTAGTGAAGGTGATTTTCTCTAACTATATTTTTATCTCTTACTTTTTATTTTTATGTATCTAAGTTTTTTTATTTGAAGTTACCATGAGGCTTGTAAATAATATGTCATAAGCCATTAGTTTAAACTGCTAACAACACAGATTGCATAAACAAACAAGCAAAGAGAAAAGTAATAAAAACTCTCCACTTTAACTATATCCCCCACTTTTTACCTTTTTGTTTTTTCTATTTATATCTTATTGTGCTATCTATGTCTTGAAATCTTCTTGTAGTTACTATCTTTGATAGGTTCATCTTTCAGTATTTTTATGCAAGATATGAGTTTTCACACCACAATTATAGTGTTGTAATATTCTATGTTTTTCTCTGTACCTACTATTATCAGTGAGTTTTGTACCTTCAGATGATTTCTTAATCATTTCTTAATCTCATTAATGTTCTTTTCTTTCAGATTGAAGAACTCCTTTTAGCATTTCTTGGAGGACAGGTCTTGGGTTGATGAAGTCTCTCAGCATTTGTTTGTCTTGGAAAGTCTTTCTTTTTTATGTTTGAAGGATATTTTCACTGGATATACTATTCCAGGATAAAATTTTTTTTTACCTTCAGCACTTTAAATATGTCATGCCACTTTCTCCTGGCCTATAAAGTTTCCACTGAAAAGTCTGCTACCAGATGTATTGGATCTTTCTTGTATGTTACTTTTCTTGTATGTTTCTTTTCTCTTGCTGCTTTTAGGATCCTTTCTTTATCCTTGACCTTTGAAGTCTGATTATTACATGCCTTGAGGTAGTCTTCTTTGAGTTAAATCTGCTTGGTGTTCTATAACCTTCTTATTCTTTATTAATATCTTTATTTATATATATACTTTATTAATATCTACTTATACTTTATTAATATATTTCCCCAAATATGGAAAATTTTCTGTTATTTCTCCCTTGAATAAATGTTCTAGCCCAATCTCTCTCTCTACCTCCTCTTTAAGGCCAATGACTCTTAGATTTGCCCTTTTGAGGCTATTGTCTATATCTTATAGGCATGTTTTATTCTTTGTTGTATTTTTCTAGTTTCCTCTGTGTATTTTCAAATTGCCTGCCTTCAAGCTAACTAATTCTTTATTCTGCTTGATCAAGTCTGCTGTTAAGAGACTCTGATGTATTCTTCAGTATGTCAATTGCGTTTTTCAGATTCAAAATTTCTGCTTCTTTTTAATCATTTCAATCTCTTTGTTAAAATTTATCTGATAGGATTCTGAATTCCTTCCCTGTGTTATCTTGAATTCCATTAAGGTTTCTCAAAACAGTTATTTTGTCTTCTCTGTCTGACAGGTCACATATCTCCATCTCTCCAGGGTCGGTCACTAGTGCCTTATTAAGTTCATTTGATGTGGTCATTTTTCTGGATGTTTCAGATGCTTGTGGAGTTTGTCAGTGACTAGGCATTGAAGAGTTAGGTATTTATTGCAGTCTTCATGGCCTGGATTTGTTTGTACCTGTCCTTCTTGGGAAGGCTTTCCAAGTATTCCAAGGGACTTGGGTATTGTGATCTAAGTCTTTGGTAACTGCAGCTATATCTGCATTGGGGGCACCCCAAGCCCAGTAATGTTGTGACTCTTGCAGACTCATAGAGATACTGCCTTGGTGGTCTTGGTAAGATTTAGGAGATTCCCCTAGATTACCAGGCAGATACACTTGTTCTATTTCCTTACTTTTCCCCAAACAAATGGAGTTTGTCTCCGTGCTGAGCTGCCCGTAGCTGGGTGAAAGGTGACACAAGCACCCCAGTGGCCACCACCACAGAGACTGAACTGGGTTGGTCCCAAAGCCAGCACAGCACTGGGTGTCACCCAAGACAACTGCCTGGCTATTGCTTATGTTTACTGAAGGCTGAAGGGCTCTACAATCAGCAGATGGTGAATCCAGCCTTGCTTGTATCTTTCCTTTCAGGGCTACAAGATCCCCCTAGCCCTCAGTGGGTCAAGATGCTGTTCAGGAACCAGGACCTAAAGTCAGGAACCTTAGAAATCTACTTGGTACTCTATTCTACCATGGTTAAGCTGGCACCCAAGCTGCAAGACAAAGTCCTTCCCCTTCTTCCTTCCCCTTTTCTTAAGCAGAAGAGTCTCTCCGCATGGCCACCACTGTCTCAGGCTCACGGAAAGTACTGCCTGGCTACTTCCAGTGTTCTCTCAAGGTCCAAGGGCTCCTCAGTCAGCTTGTGGTGAATGCCGCCAGGCCTGAGTCTCTCCTCTGGGCAGTGGGCTCCCCTGTGGCCCAGGGCAGGTCCAAGAATGTTGTTCAGGAGCCAATGCCTGGAGTCAGGGACCCCAGGAGCCTGCTTGGCGCTCTATCCCCACTGTGGCTGAGCTGGTACTCAAGCTACAAGACAAAGCTCCCTTTACTCATCACATTTTTTCCCTCAAACAGAATGAGTCTCTCTCTGTAGCCACCACAGGGGAATGTGCTGGGTTACACCTGACACCAACATATTTCTGAGTCTCACCCAAGGCCCACAGCAAATACCATCTGGCTACCACTGCTGTTTATTCAGGGACCAAAGGCTCTTTAGTCTCAGGTGATGAATCCTGCCAAGACGAGATTTTTCCCTTCAAGGTACCAATTCTCTTCCGGCCCAGAGCATGTCTAGAAGTGTCATCTGGGAGCTAGGGCCTAGAATGGGGACCTCAGGTCCCTGCCTGTGTCTTATTTCACTGTGGCTGAGCTGGTAAGATGAAGTCTTCCTTACTCTCCCCTCTCCTCTCCTCAAACAATCTCTCTACTGTGCTGCCTGGGGTTGAGGGAGGGATGAAGTACTCCCTTGGCTGCTCCAGCTGGTGTCTCACCAGGTCATGTGTACCTCAAGTCCACTGGCTCTAAGCCCAGGACAGTACCAGGACTTGTCCAGGAATTGCAGTCCTTGTGGTCTAGATGACCTTTCAGGTTTATTTAGGACTCTACAGCACTTTAGCCCATGGTGACGGGCTTCCAGAACTCAGACTCTGACCACTGAAATGGGAGATTCACCTCTGGCTATGGCTGGTCTTAACACTCTCTTCATGGGCAGCAGTTGAATTCTGTCAAATGTTGCTTTCCATTGTGAAAGGACAGTCCTGAGTTCCAATGCAAAGTCCTACAATCACTGTGCTCTCCTGCCAAGCACACAGATTCTTTCTCCATGCCATAAGGCTGCTGCCAGGGGATTTGGGAAGGGTTCTGTAGGCAATTCAAGAGTTTTAAGAGTGTCTTTCCTACCCTCTTCAATACCTCTTTCCTTTTTTTTTTTTTTTTTTTTGTGAGATGGAGTCTCGCTCTGTTGTCCAGGCTGAAGTCCAGTGGCACGATCTTGGCTTACTGAAACCTCTGCCTCCCAGGTTCAAGCAATTCTCCTGCCTCAGCCTCCCAAGTAGCTGGGATTACAGGTGCCCACCACCACATCCCCCAGCTAATTTTTGTATTTTTAGTAGAGATGAGGTTTCACCCTGTTGGCTAGGCTGGTCTTGAACTCCTGACCTCCAGTGATCTGCCCGCCTCAGCCTCCCAAAGTGCTGGGATTATAGGCATGAGCCACTGCGAACAGCCCCTCTTTCCTCAATATGATGTTAAAACACAGTGAGGTACTGTGTTCACTCACCTGGTTTTTTTGTTTTTCTTATGAACATGTTTTTTTTGTGTGTGGATAGCTGCTCAATTTGGTGTTCCTGTAGGGGGTGGTGGGGGCAATCACTGGAGGCTTCTATTTGGTCATCTTGCTCTACCTCCTCCCCCTAAATAAAAAAGTTTTTAAAGGATCTAGTTGAAAAAGTCAACAACATGTGTAAGAAGATGAGGAAACATCAACAAAGATGAAATGGTAAAAATAAAAATAAAGTAAAAATAAAAAGGGGGGTCATATCATAAATGAAGAATTACTTAGAGTTATCAAAGCTGAGGTAGAAATCTCAGTCAATTTAATGTAGGTTTAAAATTATCAAAATTGAAACACAGAAAAAAGCAAATAAAAAATGTTCATGTAAAAACTGTTGAGCAATATCAAATGACCCAACACAAACTGAAGTCAAAGAGAGAGAAGATAGATAACAGAACAGATAAAAAATTTGAAAAGATAATGACCCCAAATTTTTCCAAAGATATAAAAGATATCAAACCATAGATCCGAAAGCTCAGAGAATCCCAAACAGAGAACACACACACACACACACACCCCTCATCTAACTGCTGAAAATTAGATAAAGGGAAAATCTTGAAATCAATCAGGAATAAAGAACAAATATAAGAATTACAGCAGTCTGAAACTCTGTAAGTCACAAGACAATAGAGTGATATCTTGAAAGTACCAAAGAATAAAACCTATCATATCAGAATTCTATACTCAGTGAAAATACTATTCAAAAATGAAAGTAAGATAAAGACTTTATCAGAAAACAAAGATGAAAAAATTAATTGCCAGCAGATCTCCAGTACAAGAAATGTTAGGGGAAATTCCTCCAGCAGAAAGAAAATGACATCAGACAAAAATTTGAATCTCCATAAATTTTTCAAGATATAATCTTGCCACACAAGTAAGCACTAAATTGCATCATAATTTATTAGCAATAGAAAGTAGCTATTCATGACTGCTGTATGTAGTCATCAGAGAGAATAATATCTTAACAAAGCAGGAAATAAGCTCCTTTAGAGGGAAACTGCCAACCCTCTACTGGTGAGTGCCTTATTTATAGTGACGATGTTTCGAATAAGGAAACCCAACTACCTTCCCTATTTCCACTTCCATCCACCTCCAGGAATGCACACAGCTGACTGGACCAGGACCATGCATCTTACTCAAGTACAATAGTCTAATGGCTGGACAGAAACCTCAGCATTCTACACAATCATGTATGTGGGTGATTGTCTGGGCTACCAGATTTGCTTTCTCAAGAATATGACCTAGAAAACTGGGAACATAGTTGAGTCTACAGGGAGCCAAAGTGGAAAGATTTGCAGGGAGAAGGAGGTAATCACATGCCATAAGCCAATAGAACACCTGATTACGCAGAATCCATGCATGGGGGGTTGGGGGTTGGAATGTTTTATAGTACTGAGGGTGAAATTTGTGGCAGGATCAACAAAACAGCAATACAAAAAAGCTGACTCACCACAACAGTAAATGATCAGTTAATTTGAGATTCTGGGTCAACAAGCTGACCCTCAACTCCATGGGAAATGTTTAATTCCCAGATCACAATTTTACTCACCATGAGGCCAATTATATGAGGATTCTCACTGTTTCAGTGAAATAGTTACGGCCTACTTTAGGTCCTTGTACTTCTTTCTATTTTGTCAACTACTGGACTTTTTTTCACCATTGTGCATCCTAGTTTTGAAGTCAAAATCCCAATTTATTTGAAACACAATGTGGTTTAGCATATTAGTTTCCTAGGGCTACTGTAACAAATCACCACAAACTTGATGTCTTAAAACAACAGAAATTTATTGTCTCACAGTTCTGGAGGACAAAAGTCCAAAGTCAAGGTGTCATGTCAGCAGAGTTGATTCCTTCTGAACACTCTGAGGGAGAATCCATTCCAGGCCTCTCTCATACCTTTTAGTGCCTTCCAGCAACTTTTGACATTCCTTGGCTTGTAGAAATAGCACTTCAATCTCTGCCTCCATCTTCTCATTGCCTTCTCTTCTCTGTCTCTTTTCTCTTCTAAGGACACCTGTCATTGAATTTAGGGCCCAGCCTAACCCAGAATGATCTTGTCTCAAGATCCTTAGCTTAATGATATCTGCAAAAACACATTTTTCAAATAATGTCACATTCACAGGCTCTGGGTATACATATCTTTTTTTGGAGGGCAGCGTGAGACACATTTGACCCACTACACTCACCATACCAGCACTTAACTAGGAATCAGAAAATTTGGGTTATAGTCCTTGCTTCACAATTGACTTGCTGTATGTGGCTTTAAGCAAGTTGATTAATCTCCCTGAGTTTCAATTCCCTTACCAAAAAATGGGAATAATGTTTGTCCTACATGTTTCAATGTGAAGTAATCGGCACATAGTATACTTTAAATAAACAGCAGATGAATAAATTAATATGTGAGTAAATAAAGGAATGGATTCATCTGGAGGTGCTCAGTAGGCCATAATTAAATCAGATCTAGAACTCAGCAGACATATTTGGGCTGAATATTTACAAGTCCTCAGCATACAGGTGGCACTCAATTCCGTAGGAATAAATGAGATCACCTAGATAGAAAAACAATAAAAAGCTGAAGTAGAAGACACAATGCTAGGAAACTTTTACATTTAAGAATTGAATGAGAAGAAAAGATATTACAAGAGAAGGAAACAAAGAAGCAAAGGACCTAAGTAGTAAAGAATTAACCAACACATTCAGGAATGAAGATACATTGTGACTGGGAGCTCCCAACAGAGCAGCATGCAGAGGCTCACATTGTGAATTTTAGCTCCAGAGCGACTGCAAGAACAAACCAACAATCCCAAGAGGACCCACAGACCCTCTGAAGGAAGTAGACTGCTCCTGCAGGACCACGGAGACACCACAAATACTGAGTGTCCCAACTGTGGAAGTGGGAAAGGTAGACCCTCCTCTCTCAAACACACACCCCCCACTGGAGAAGCTGAAGGTCTGTTTGTGGAAGAGGTTTCCGAGGTTACTTGAAGCTGAGTCAATCTGGGGAGCCGAGTGAAATACAGGGGTAGAGAAAGCAGCAGAAAGGCCCTGGGAGCTCGCTGGGCCCCCAAGCAGCCCATTCCTGCCTGGCACCAAAGAGATCCATCAGGAGGGTGAACAGAGGAGCAGGGGGTAAAAGTCCACAGGAAGAAGGAACTCTCTAGTTAAACTTTGTGACAATTTGAATAGAGTGAAAAGCCTCCTGGCCAGAACTCAAGAGGAGGGCACGAAACAGGTGTGTTGACTTCACTGGTGGGGGAAGAACTAAAGCCCTTTTCTCTTGCAGCTGGTAGGTGGAAAGCCTCAGGCAACTTTTCAAGCCCCTCTCGCCCTCCTCCTGGAAACAGACTTGGGGCTGTTGGTGGGGTATAGTGGGAATGAGACCAGCCCTTCAGGTGGCCTGGGAGCTGGGTGAGGCCTGTGACTACTGGCTTTCCCCGACTTCCCTGACAACCTGCATGACTCAGCAGAGGAAGCCATAATCCTCTTAGGTACACAGCTTCAGTGACCTGGGAATCTCTCCCCAATCCTCAACAGTAGCCACAGCAAAACCCACCCAAGGAGAGTCTGAGCTCAGACAGGCCTAGCCCCACCCCCATCTGATGGTCCTTCCCTATCCACTCTGGTAGTTGAAGAAAAACGGCCTATAATCTTGGGAGTTCTAGGGCCCTGCCCACCACCAGGTCCCTCTCCACACTACTACAGCTGATGCTTCCTGGAAAATGCCACCTCCTGGCAAAAGGCCAACCAGCACAAAAATAGAGTACTAAACCACCAAAGCTAAGGACACTCATGGAGTCTGTTGCAGCCTCCACCACCTCCACTAGAACAGGTGCTGGTATCCACGGCTGAGAGACCCATAGACGGTTCACATCACAGGACTCTGTGCGGACAACCGCCAGTACCAGCCCGGAGTCAGGTAGACTCACTGGGTGGTCAGACCCAGAAGAGAGAAAACAATCACTGCAGTTCAGCTCAGAGGAGCCACATCCATAGGAAGAAGGGAGAGTACTATATCAAGGGAATACCCTGTGGGACAAAAAATTCTGAACAACACCCTTCAGCCCTAGACCTTCCCTCTGACAGAGCCTACCCAAATGAGAAGGAATCAGAAAACCAACCCTGGTAATATGACAAATCAAGGCTCATCAACATCCCCAAAAGATCACACTAGTTCACCAGCAATGAATCCAAACCAAGAAGAAATCCCTGATTTGCCTGAAAAATAATTCAGGAGGTTAGTTATTAAGCTAATCTGGGAGGGACCAGAGAAAGACAAAGCCCAATGCATGGAAATTCAAAAAATGATACAAGAAGTGAAGGGAGAATTATTTACGGGAATAGATAGCTTAAAGAAAAAACAATCAAAAATTCAGGAAAGTTTGGACACGCTTTTAGAAATGTGAAATGCTCTGGAAAGTTTCAGCAATAGAAGTGAACAAGAAAAAGAAATTCAGAGCTCAAAGACAAGGTCTTCGAATTAACCCAATACAACAAAGACAAAGAAAAAGATTAAGACGATATAAACAAAGCCTTCAAGAGTCTGGGATTATGTTAAATGACCAAACCTAAAAATCATCAGTGTACCTGAGGAAGCAGAGAATTCTAAAAGCCTGGAAAATATATTTGGGGGAATAATTGAGGAAAACTTCCCCAGCCTTGTTAGAGACCTAGACATGTAAATATGAGAAGCACAAAGAACACCTGAGAAATTCATCACAAAAAGATCTTCACCTAGGCACAGTGATCAGATTATACAAAGTTAAGATGAAGAAAAGAATCTTAAGAGCTGTGAGACAGAAGCACCAGGTAGCCTATAAAGGAAAACCTATCAGATTAACAGCAGATTTCTCAGCAGAAACCCTACAAGCTAGAAAGGATTGGGGACCTATCTTCAGACTCCTCAAACAAAACAATTATCGGCCAAGAATTTTGTGTCCAGCAAAACTAAGCATCATATATGAAGGAAAGATACAGTTGTTTTCAGACAAACAAATGCTGAGAGAATTCGCCATTACCAAACCCACCCCACAAGAACTGCTAAAGGGAGCCCTAAATCTTGAAACAAATCCTGGAAACACATCAAAACAGAACCTCTTTAAAGCATAAATCACACAGGACTTATAAAACAAAACTACAAGTTAAAAAGCAAAAACAAAACAAAACAAAAAAGCAAAGTACACAGGCAACAAAGAGCACAATAAATGCAATGGTACCTCACATTTCAATATTAACATTGAAGGTGAATGGCCTAAATGCTCCACTTAAAAGATACAGAACCACAGAATGGATAAGAACCCACCAATCAACTATCTGCTGCTTTCAGGAGACTCACCTAACACATAAGGACTCACATAAACTTACAGTAATGGGGTGGGAAAAGGTGTTTCATGCAAACGGACACAAAAAGTGAGCAGGTGTAGCTATTCTTATATCAGACAAAACAAACTTTAAAGCAACAGTGGTTAAAAGAGATGAAGAGAGACAGCATAGAATGGTAAAAGGCCTTGTTCAACAGGAAAATATCACAATCCTAAATATATATGCACCTAATACTAGAGCTCCCTAATTTATAAAACAATTACTAACAGACCTAAGAAATGAGATAGCAACACAATAATACTGGGGAACTTCAATACTCCACTGACAGCACTAGACAGGTCATCAAGACAGAAAGTCAATAAACAAACAATGAATTTAAACTATACCTTGGAACAAACAGACCTAACACATCTATACAGAACATTTCATCCAACAACCACAGAATATACACTCTATTCAACAGCACAAGGAACTTCCTCCAAGATAGACCATGTGATATGCCATAAAACAAGCCTCAATAAATTTTTAAAAATTGAAATTATATCAAGCACTCTCTCAGACCACAGTGGAATAAAACTGGAAATCAACTCCAAAAGGAACCTTAAAACCATGCAAATACATGAAAATTAAATAACCTGATCCTGAATGAGCTTTGGGTAAAAACGAAATCAAGATGGAAATTTAAAAATTCTTCTGACTGAATGATAATAATGACACAAACTATCAAAACCTCTGAGATTCAGCAAAGGCGGTGCTAAGAGGAAAGTTCATACCCCTAAACACCTACATCAAAAAGACTGAAAGAGCATAAAGAGACAATCTAAGATCACACCTCAAGGAACTAGAGAAACAAGAACAAACCAAATCCAAACCCCAGCAGAAAAAATGAAATAACCAAGATCAGAGCAGAACTAAATGAAATTGAAACAAACAAACAAAAAAAAAATACAAAGAATACACGAAACAAAAATCTGGTTCTTTGAAAAGATAAATAAAATTGACAGACCATTAGGAAGATTAATCAAAAAAAGAAGAGAAAAAAAATCCAAATAACCTCACTAAGAAGCAAAACAGGAGATATTACAACTGACACCACTGAAATGCAAAAGATCATTCAAGGCTACTATGAACACCTTACGCACATAAACTAGAAAACCTAGAAGAGATGGATACATTCCTGGAAAAATACAACCCTCCCAGCTTAAATCAGGAAGAATTAGATACGCTGAACAAACAGTGAGACTGAAATGGTAATTTAAAAATTACCAAGAAAAAAAAGGTCCAGGACCAGACGGATTCACAGCAGTATTCTACCAGACATTCAAAGAAGAATTGGTACCAATCCTTTTAACACTATTCCACAAGACAGAGAAAGAAAGAACCCTCCCTAATTCATTCTATGAAGCCAGCATCACCCTAATACCAAAACCAGGAAAGGACGTAACCAAAAAAAGAAAACTATAGGCCAATATCCTGGATGAACATAGATGCTAAAATCCTTAACAAAATACTAGCTAACCAAATCCAACAACATATCAAAGAGATTATCCACCATGATCAAGTGGGTTTCATATCGGGGATGCAGGGATGGTTTCATATACTCAAGCCAATAAATGTCATACATGACATAAACAGAATTAAAAACAAAAATCACATGATCATCTCAATAGATGCAGAAAAAGCATTCAACAAAATCCAGCATCCCTTTATGATTAAAACTTTCAGCAAAATCGGCATACAAGGGACATACCTCAATGTAATAAAAGCCATCTATGACAAACCCACAGCCAGCATAATACTGAATGGGGAAAAGTTGAAAGCATTCCCTCTGAGAACTGGAACAAGACAAGGATGCGCACTGTCACCACTCCTCTTCAGCATAGTACTGGAAGTCCTAGCCAGAGTAATCAGACGAGAGAAAGAAATACAGGGCATCCAAATCGGTAAAGAGGAAGTCAAACTGTCACTGTTTGCTGACAATATGATCATTTACCTTGAAAACACTAAGGACTCCCCTAGAAAGCTCCTAGAACTGATAAAAGAATTCAGCACAGTTTCCAGATACCAGATTAACATACACAAATCAGTAGCTCTTCTACATACCAACAACGACCAAGCAGAGAATCAAATCAAGCACTCAATCCCTTTTACAATCGCTGCAAAAAAAAAAAAAATTACTTAGGAATATACCTAACAAAGGACTCAAAAGACCTCTACAAGGAAACTACAACACACTGCTGAAAGAAATCATAGATGACACAAACAAATGGAAACACATCCCATGCTCATGGATGGGTAGAATCAATATTGTGAAAATGACCATACTGCCAAAAGGAATCTACAAATTCAACACAATCCCCATCAGAATACCACTCATCTTCACAGAATTAGAAAAAAAACCATTCTAAAATTTATATGGAACCAAAAAAGAGCCCACGTAGCCAAAGCAAGATTAAACAGAAAGAACAAATCTGGAGGCATCACACTACCTGATTTCAAACAATACTATAAGGCTATAGTCACCAAAACAGCATGGTACTGGTATGAAAATTGGCACACAGACTAATGGAACAGAATAGATACCCAGAAATAAACCCAACTATTTACAGCCAACTCATCTTCGACAAAGCAAACAAAAACAAAGTGGGGAAAGGATACCCTTTTCAACAAATGGTGCCTATGACAATTGGTTAGCCACATGTAGGAGAATGAAACTGGATCCTCATCTCTCACCTTATGCAAAAATCAACTCTAGATGGATTAAGGACTTAAACCTAGGACCTGAAACTATAAAAATTCTAGAACATAACATTGGAAAAACCCTCTAGACATTGGCTTATGCAAGGATTTCATGACCAAAAGCAATAAAAACAAAGATAAATAGCTGGGATCTGATTAAACTAAAGAGCTTTTGCACAGCAAAAGGAACAGCAGAGTAAATAGACAATCTACAGAGTGGGAGAAAATCTTTACAACCTACACATCTGACAAAGGACTAATATCCAGAATCTACAACGAACTCTAACCAGTAAGAAACTAACAAATCTAATCAGTAAGAAACAAAGAAACTAACCAAAAAATCTAATCAGTAAGAAAACAACAAACAATCCTATCGACAAGGGGGCTAAGGACACGAATAGACAATTCTCAAAGGAAGACATACAAATGGTCAACAAGCATATTTAAAAATGCTCAACATCACTAATGATCAAGGAAATGCAAATCAAAACTACAACGTGATACCACCTCACTCCTGCAAGAATGGCCATAATCAAAAAATCAAAAAACCGTAGACGTTGGCATGGATGTGGTAAATAAGAAACTCTTCTACACTGCTAGTGGGAATGTAAACTAGTACAGCCACTATGGAAAACAGTGTGGCGATCCCTTAAAGAACTAAAAGTAGAACTATGATTTGATCCAGCAATCCCACTGCTGGGTATCTACCCAAAGGAAAAGAAGTCATTACTCAAAAAAGATACTTGCACACGCATGTTTATAGCAGCACAATTTACAATTGCAAAATCGTGGAACCAAGCCAAATGCCCATCAATTAATGAGTGGTTAAAGATACTGTGATATATATATGTGTGTATATATGTATCACAGTATATATATATCATAGTATATATAGAGTGTGTGTATATATACTGCAGAGTATATATATATACACCACAGTATATAGTGTGTGTATATATATACTGCACAGCATATATATATATACACTATATATAAACATTGTGTGTGTATACACACACACACACACACAATGGAATACTACACAACCATAAAAAGGAATGAATTAACAGCATTTGCAGTGACCTGAATGAGATTAGAGACTATTATTCTAAGTGATGCAACTCAGAATTGGAAAGCCAAACATCGTATGTTCTCACTGATATGTGGGAGCTAAGCTGTGAGGATGCAAAGACATAAGATAATACAATGGACTTTGGGGACTTGGGAAGAGTAGAAGGAGGGCAAGGGATAAAAGACTACAAATCTGGTGCAGTGTATACTGCTCAGGTCATGGGTGCACCAAAATCTCACAAATCACCATTAAAGAACTTGCTCATGTAACCAGATACCACCTGTACCCCAATAACTTATGGAAAAATAAAATTTTTTAATTAAATTAAAAAATAAAAAACAAAATTAATAAAAAAATCCAAAAAAGAGTACATTGTGACTGGGATGGAGACTATGTGCATTGCAGTGGGATATTGAAAGGAGAGAGAGCGAGCTGTTGAAAAAATAGAAACCAAATCTGGAGAATTAGCACTAGAAACAATGATGATTTCATTAGTAGTTTTCCCTGAGTTAGAAGTCAACACTTAATCAAAGACATTCTGGTCAGAACTAAAGAGGGCAAACATCTTTTTCTCAAATTATAAATTGTCCTGACTGTGTAGCAAGCACAACTGGGATGCCAATGCAAGGGTTCCCTGCTCTGTCATGTCTAATATCAATAATCAGTTGTTTTCAGTCTCACCTTTTTTTCATTCTCCAAAAAGAGGGTCAATCTTATCACACACCATCTCCATCAAACCCTTGCCATTTTGTTCGCTGAATACCTGCACATCCTGTATGTCTATACTCAAATGGTACCATGCTAGACAGTCAATAGGATGACAGGCACCCACATTTCAAGAAATGTGATTAACTTATGGCAACAACGGTCAGAGATTATTCTTCCCACAAACTACTGAACGAGTCAGTCACACAAAATTTCTATTTGTACCAAGTATGTAATGTCACAAAAATAGCAAGCTTCATAATCTATAATTTTTTGTCAAGAATGGCCCTGTGCATTAGGTGCCTCAAATTCTACAAAATTAACACAAGTCACTGTTGAGAGCTCAGTACACTTCTCAAAGCTACTCAGCCAATGCATGACAGATAAAGACTCAAAATCAGGTCTTCTGGCTTCAACTCTCACAATCTTTTCTATTACTTCATTCCAGGAAATTGAATTCTAGTTACGAAGGCAAAACTAACAGGTAAGAAACAATCAAAAGCCAACCTATGCGATGGGTTTATAAGTTCAGTACAAGAGCTGGATCAGCATGGGCTGGAAGATTTAAAGGAAAATGTTTGGGAATACTTTTTTTCACATGAACTCTACATGGAAGTGTAAAACAAGTATATGAGCTGTTTTGATTGGAGCTAGGGTAGGATCCTCCCAGAGCGCCTTTCCCACTCTATGCAATGAACTCTCCTCAGTGGCTTCTCAGCCACTAGGGCTCTACCGAGTAGTTTGGAAGCCAGTGGACTAAATCAGTAGTTCTCAAAGTATAGTCCCTGGACTAGCAGTGTCAGCGACACCTGGTAACTTCCTAGAGATATGAATTCTTTGGCCCCACCCAAGACTCACTGAATCAGAAATTCTGGAGATGGGGCTTAATGAACTATGTTTTAGCATGTTCCCCAGGTGATTCTCAGGCTTGTAAAGTTTGAGAAATAGTGAACTACTTCATCTCCATAAAGTAGGAAGGGAAGCCACCTGCTTTAAAAGAATTGGGACTGGAAACTTTGAAGGGGGTAGGGAAGGTCTGGGACTGCCATTAGGAAGCCTTCTCTCAAATAGCAGAGATAGATGATAGGGATGAACGTCCTGACCAAGGCTAGAAGGTGTCAATATGCACACCCAGTAATCCTGTCTTACCCCTAAACTTCTCCTGCAATACCTAGAATAGGACAAAAGAGAGCGGGCATTTGAGGTCATCTATACCTGGATAGAAAGTTTAAGGAAAAGAGGGGTCTAGGAGGCCACGTTGAAGTGACTGGCCAGGAAGGGACCAAAATCTTGATAGAGGAAATGAGTAGGCTCAGTAATGTCAGAGAATGGGAGAAGGGGATAAGGAGGCTTAACTAAGGCTATGGGGACGGAGAATCTCTATGTCTGAGATCTCAGTGCTGACAAAATCCTAAATTATATCAAAGTCCAAGATCTGGCTCTATTTCATATTTCACTGTGGAATTTATGTTACTGAATAGACAAACTTGTATAAAAACAATTTCTATATGGTATAAAAACCCAGACAAAAGTTGCAGTTTTCTACATTCAAAAATATTTTAATTTCTTTATTTTTATCTGTTTGTGAGAATTTGTAAGATTATTTTGTTTTGTTTTTCATATGAGATGGGGTCTCACTGTGTTGCCCAGTTCAGTCTTGAACTCCTGGCCTCAAGTGATCCTCCTGCCTCAGTCTCCCAAGTAGCTGGAATTACAGGTGCATGCCCCCATACTTGGATAATTTCTGTACTTTTTATGTGTTGATGTAACATTGTCTTCATCTTCTCTTGGAAAGGGCTACATGTTTATTATTACTGTCTTTAAAATTGTGGTAAAATATGCGTAACATAAAAATTAACCATTTTAACCATTTTCAAGTGTACAGTTCAGGTATACTTTTTTAATGCCAAAAGTCATTCTTCTATAAAATAACAAATATACTGTGATGGGGGAGGGGGTTGTTTTTACTAGAAAAATTAAGAAGTTGTTACTTTTTTTGAGTCCCTAATTTGGTTTTGAAATATAACACTGGACTAAGAAATTCAGGAATCAAAGAACTACTGCCCTAAAGGAGAGTTGAGATTTACAGGGTTAGGATGGTCAGGGGTGGAAAGTGGTAAGAACAAGCCAGTAGAAAGAGGAAGGTGCAGGGCATTTTTAGGAGTGTGCGACCAGACTTGCTAAAAACAAAGTGCTCTTGAAAAGGAACAGTTAGAATTAAGTTTTGGTCCATTTTAAAATATTTAATACCTAATAATGTTTGGTTCATAGCAGAATCTCAATAAATATTTGTCAATTGAGTGTAGTGAAAGCTTGAGTGAGATTCAGAAGAGCCAGAAAATAAAGTTTAAATTTCATTTTATAGACTAGAGGTTCCCAAGAGGTACCAAGAATGGGCAGCCAATGTGCTAAGCTATCGATCACCTTTCAAAGGAATCAGGCAGAAGCCAGGGCATCTGGTCAACCCTAGGCCAGGTATGTTCTAGTATGCTGTACAAATACAACTGTCTATAGATGTCATTGGTGGAAGACAATAGGAAGCAATGGGGAACCACTAAAGATAATTGAGCAGTGGAGATATAAGATGGTAGCAATATTTCCAGGAAGACTATTGCTGTGGTTTTAATGTTCATGTCCCCTACAAAATTCATATATTGAAATCCTAACATGCAATGTGATGGTATTAGGAGGTAGAGCCTTTGGGGAGTAATTTGATCATAGGGCAGAGCCCTCACGAATGGGATTAGTGCCCTCATAAAACAGGCCCCAGAGAGGTAATTTGTCGCTTCTACCAAACAGTACACAGTGAGAAGGCACCATCTATGAGAAAGTAGCCCTTCACCAAACACCACATCTGCTGGCACCTTGATCTTAGACTTGCCTCCAGAACTCTGAGAAATAAATTTCTGTTGTTTATAAACTACCCAGCTTACAGTATTTTGTTATAGCAGCCCATACAGACTAAGACATCTATTAACCTCGTGATAGAGCAAGAGCTGGATCTCAGGCTCAAAGCTGGAATCATTGGGACTCCCGAGGTATATATTATAGACATTTGCAAATTACTTCCCCAAATTTACTCTCTCTAACCCCACTTTTTAATAATACCCTACGTTCCACAAAATGGCCTAGGTGAAATTGATTATACTCTCTGCCCCATGGGTGAGCCCTGATTGGCTTAAAACAACTAGCACCTTTTTTCCCCGGGACCCACAGACATTGGTTCAGGAATGGGTGTATAATCCAGTCAGGGATTTTTTTTTTTTTTATGAGAACTCCTAAGAAAAAGATTCTTGTATTTCTCTCTGAAGTTGAGCCAGAAAGCATGTACCCCTAAGGGCTGTTGGCAGCCATCTTTGGACAACAACCAGAGAGCCTGAATGAGAACAGAGGAGGTGCAGAGGAGAAATAGTGAAAGCAAAACTAGATCCAGGTGTCAGCATTTAAAATCCTTGATGTCTTAGCCCCGGACTCTCCAGTTACTGCTTAAATTCCTCTTTCTGCTTCAGCTAGCTTGGGTCTTGTTTTCTTTTACTTGTAACTGAGGTTAAAGTGATCCTCAGAATAAGAGGAGAAAAAGTGGAGCCTTGTGGTCATCTAGCACTCTGGGTAGACAGTAGCTGTTTAAGGAAGAGAAAAGAGGGGTGCAGGTGGCTACGCAGAAGTGACTAGCCATCAAGGGACGAGGGTGGCATTGGGATGAAAAAGGAAGGGCTGGCTCTGAGCTTCAACATGAAAAGTTCACACGAGAATGTTTTCTGTCGGGCCCTCACTTTGGTTAATTCTACTGCTTTCTCCTCAGGGATGATGAAGGCCCCCAGCTCATCCCCAGGGAAATGATGCAACCAGGTAGCTGGATCAGAAATGAAAAAGTCAGGAAAAGGGAAAGGTTGCTTGAGCAGTTACCAGGGATAAGAAAAAGAGGCTAAAAAACGGTAGGGGGTGGCCTGGAGGGAATGTGAAACATTTTTGTGCGTTTTACACACACCGAAAAAAAAGAGGACATGGACAGAAACCTAGAGAATAGGAGGACAGCATAATATAGTTACTAAGAATAAGCTAAGAGTTGGTTCCCCAGGACCAAACAGATACCATTTCCAAAACCCACGAATTACTTACCAGCTGTCTCAATTCACCTAAGCTTCCCTTTCTTGTCTGTAAATGAGCATGAAAGTGCCACCTGTATAAAATAACTGAGGCTCCCAAAATGTAACATAGGGAAGCTCCTAGCAGCGTGTCTAGGAGGAGTAAGCATTATCTGTATTTATCGTATCAAATTAAGATAGAGGAACACAGGAGGACAGGAGAGGATGAAAACAGAACACTACTTAGATCCTGACCCTCCTCAGTGGCAAGTAGTGAGCATTCACTTTGTACAGAAGTAGTACTAAGGCAAATTAAAAGAAAGGTTCACATTTCCTCTAAAAGAAATGGTTTTTGAGACATGCCAATACCACTTACTCAATGTCCTCTGTACTATACTATTCTCTGACAGAGCCACTTATTAAATGTGTGAACTGTGCTGACAACACTTGCCAACTTTCAACATGAGGGAACAGCAGGATCACTTAACAGAACAAAATCGTAAAATAATGTCAAAGCTTGATTTCAGGTGGTGAGGTGTAGCACTGCTCTTCACGAAATCAGGACTCCCCCGACCAGGCAGGGCCGACTAGGTTAGGGTGTCCTTCCCTCACTCACCTGGCAGGGCTTGGGATGAGCTGGACGTCACTGCCGCGGGCATTTCTGTTCAACCTTGAAGCCTTCGCTACAGGAGACCGCCTGGCAGTCGGGCTGGGAAGCAAATCTGAGAAAGAGAGAGAGACCAGGCGAAAAGCCCTTGGGACCAGGAAGCAGAGATGAGATTCTGGTTTGGCAGTGGCGCCTGGTACCGGCTATTAATAAATAATAGGACTGTCTGACATTTATAAGGCACTTTATCGGTAATAACAGTGTCATCTCCATAAGCCACTCTATTAGTGGTAACAAATAATAGCCCCACGCCTGCATTATCTCCTTTAATATTCTCAACGTCCGCTAAGCGCGTCTTATCACCATTTAAAGAAACCGTGGCTCCTAGAGGTAAAGTACTTCGGTCACAAGGCGAGGGGGTCCAGACTTGACCCCAGACCTCCAGACTCGAGCTGGGAGCCGCAGGGCAGCCTGCCCAGCCCGGGGAGGACCGCGTGGGAGGGCCAGGAGAGCAGGTGGCTGCCCCCCACAAGGGGGCGGGCTCAGCCGGCCAGTCCCGCCCGGAACCCCCGGCAACGCGCATACGACTACACCTGCTCCGGAGCCCGCGGCGGTACCTGCAGCGGAGGAGCTCTGTCTTCCCCTTCATCTCACGCTAGCCCGGCGTCCCGCCGCGTGCGCCCCGGCGCAGCCCGCCAGTCCGCCCGGAGCCCGCCCAGTCGCCGCGCTGCAAGCCCGGGGTGAACCCTCTGCCCTCGCTGGGACAGAGGGCCCCGCAGCGGTCATGCTTTCCGCCATCTACACAGTTCTGGCGGGGCTGCTGTTCCTGCCGCTCCTGGTGAACCTCTGCTGCCCCTACTTCTTCCAGGACATAGGCTACTTCTTGAAGGTGGCCGCCGTGGGCCGGAGGGTGCGCAGCTACGGGAAGCGGCGGCCGGCGCGCACCATCTTGCGGGCGTTCCTGGAGAAAGCGCGCCAGACTCCACACAAGCCTTTTCTGCTCTTCCGCGACGAGACTCTCACCTACGCGCAGGTGGACCGGCGCAGCAATCAGGTGGCCCGGGCGCTGCACGACCACCTCGGCCTGCGCCAGGGAGACTGCGTGGCGCTCTTTATGGGTAACGAGCCGGCCTACGTGTGGCTGTGGCTGGGGCTGGTGAAGCTGGGCTGTGCCATGGCGTGCCTCAATTACAACATCCGCGCGAAGTCCCTGCTGCACTGCTTCCAGTGCTGCGGGGCGAAGGTGCTGCTGGCGTCGCCAGGTGAGCCCCGAGGATCGCCCTGCTCTGGCACCAGGGCTTCTCGGCGCCTTGACTGACGAGCCACAGCGTGGCATAAGGGGTTCGCAGAGGGAGGTTCAGTTCGGAACTGTAGGTATAGAAAAAGGTTGGCAGTGTTTCCTTGAATCGCAAATAATGATCATTTAGGACCACCTGTTGTGGAAGCTGATTATGTGCTAGGTTCTGTGTTAAGCACTCTACAGGCAGTGTGGTTTTTAATCCTCACAATGGGTAGGATTTGTTATAGGACTTTTATAGATGAGACCACTGAGGTCCTGAGAGGTGAAGCCTCATGCCCAGCCATCTATCTCCAAATTCCAAGCTCTTAATCAATACTTATAACATCTGCATTAAAATGCAGAGGGTCTTGACTGCGAACTCTAGTGGATCCAGAGGGGCTCTTCTCACCTCTGCTGCTTGACTGGCTGTGTGATCATGGGAAAGTCACTTCTCTCTGTCCCTTGGTTTGCTCCTCTCTAATGAGGCAGCCTTCAATGTTGCTTCCAGCTCTCAACTGCTGTTAGCATCCCTGTCCCCTCCCTGCAGAACAAAGGTGACCCCACCTGATCCCCAGAGAGAAGATATTGGGGATCTGCTACAGGGCCCTTGTGAGCCCCCACTGCATCTATCACAATAGTGAGCCTTTCAGTTCTGTGGTTAGCTCTTGCCACATTTCAGCCAGACTTGAAATAGTAACTTAAGTGATGACAAGTTCAGGAAGTGACAGAGAACCTGTTACTCACAGGGCTGATGGCTTTCCCCTCCCAGAGAGCTTGTCTCTGCACTTGAATAAGGACCAAGGGTTCCTTCTCTCAATCAGTAAGAAGAGGCCTACCCAGGTGTGGGCTGAAAGACCTGGGTGACAGGGTAGGGGTCTAGGGAGCTGAGGAGCCTCAGCTTTCTAGAATGCATTTCTGTGCTAAGCCCTATAGTAGATGCTTTTATTACCCCGGGAGATAACATATCACTATCCCCACCACCACCACCACCATTATACAGTTGAGAAAACTGAGGCTTAAAATTCCAACCTTGCTCTATCCAACTTCAAAGCCATGCTCTTTCCTACATCTTTTTTTTTTTTTTTTTTTTTTTTTTTTGACAGTCTCGTTCTGTTGCCCAGGCTGGAGTGCAGTGGCGCTATTTCAGTTCACTGTAACCTCTGCCTCCCAGGCTCAAGCAATCCTCCCAGCTCAGCCTCTCAAGTAGCTGGGACCACAGGCATGCACCACCATGCCCAGCTAATTTTTTGTTATTTTTGGTAGAAACAGGGTTTCACCATGTTGCCCAGGCTGGTCTCAAACTCCTGAGATCAAGCGATCCACCCACCTTGGCCTTTGTAATCCCAAAGTGCTGGGATTACAGGTGTGAGCCACCACACCCAGCCTCTTTCCTACATCTTATTGTTTTCATCTGCATGGATGTAAAATGTTAAGTGTGCTGGAAGGGATGAAGTGTCCACTTGCTCTATTCCTTCATTTCATAGCTGGGGAAACTGAGGCAAGCTAAGCGGGTTACAGAAAGATGAAAGGTTAATTCACTTGTGAGAAACCAGGAATCTTACACACCTGCTTCATGTGGCATGAAATGAATAATCCAAAAAATATAGGCTTTGTATAAAAGTTTAAAAGCAGAAAGCCAAATTTTAGGCTGGGAGCAGTGGCTCAAACCTGTAATCCCAGCACTTTGGGAGGCCGAGGCAGGTGGATCACTTGAGGTTAGGAGTTCAAGACTAGCCTGGCCAACGTAGCAAAAACCCCGTCTCTACTAAAAAAAAAAAAATTAGCTGGGCATGGTGGCACGTGCCTGTAATCCAAACTACCTGGGAGGCTGAGACAGGAGAATCACCTGAACTCAGGAGGCAGAGGTTGCAGTGAGCCGAGATCATGCCACTGCACTCCAGCCTGGGGGACAGAGTGAGACTCCATCTCAAAAAAAAGAATAAAAAAAAGAAAGACAAGTTTAAAGGTGGCTAAATTATTTGGAAGAGATGGTCCTTTCAAGAAAATTCCCATTAATTTCTAGCTGCCTGAGAAAAGCGATAACTTCACTACTTTGTAACTAGAAGACTCTCCTAAGCCTATTACTTTACCAACTTACTTGGAGGGAAATTATTAACACAGTGATCTTTGTTCCACTTCAGGAAGCATTTAAATTCTGTTTATCACTTTAGTATCCCAGGCCCCCTGAGAGGGTGGTCACAGGGTTTGGAGTTTCGTTGACAAAGAAGTTCAGGATTAAATGACCATAATACAGTTTGGTTCTGCAATAAAGTCAGAATTACAACCAGATACCCTCTTCCCACCCAGGCAACAGTTCTCTGCCATAGAGCTATGTGTTTACATAGAGAATATATGGAAATTTCTATATTAAAATCAAACGTGAACCAGACTTTACAGTGGACCTAAGGCACTCTCTGGACAGTCAACTGACCTCTGAGGGAGGCCACATATTTGAAAATAAAGTCAGTTTTTCCAAATCACTGAGATACCTTTGCACATGTAGCAAAATTACAGTCTGTCACAGAGTTGCTTGTTTACTAAACATGCCCATGGGAAAATATGTTGAATGGACTGATTCTTAGAATTCTTTGGTGTTGGAAGGGACCTTAGAGATATTCTAACCCTATAATCCTGTAAGTTTAATGAATGTGTTATACTTTTAAAAAAAAGTTTAAAGAAGAAACTTTAATAAGCCTAAGAATCACCTGGGAAGCTTACTTTTTTTTTTTTTTTTTTTTTTTTTTGAGACGGAGTCTCGCTCTTTCGCCCAGGCGGGACTGCAGTGGAGCCATCTCGGCTCACTGCAAACTCCGCCTCCCTGGTTCACGCCATTCTTCTGCCTCAGCCTCCCCAATAGCTGGGACTACAGGTACCCGCCACCACGCCCGACTAATTTTTTGTATTTTTAGTAGAAACGGGGTTTCACCGTGTTAGCCAGGATGGTCTCTATCTCCCGACCTTGTGATCTGCCCGCCTCGGCCTCCCAAAGTGCTGGGATTACAGGCGTGAGCCACCGCACCCGGCCGGAAGCTTACTTTTAAAAACATTCTGAGGCTGGACGCTATGGCTCACTCCTGTAATCCTAGCACTTTGGGAAGTGGAGGAGGGAGGATCGCTTGAGCCCAGAAGTTCAAGACTAGCCTGGGCAACATGATGAAACCCCGTCTCTACAAAAAAAAAAATACAAAAATTAACTGGGCATGATGGTGAGCACCTGTGGTCCCAGTTACTGGGGAGGCTGAGGTGAAAGGATTGCTTGAGCCCGGGAGGTTGAGGCTGCACTGAGCTGTGATTGTGCCACTACACTCTGGCCTGGGTGATAGAGTGAAACCCTGTGTCAAAACAAAAAATTTCTGAGATCATCCCCAAAAATGCTGATTCAGTAAGAGTATGTTGGGGCCCAGGAATGTGTATTTTTATAAGAAACCCCACCCCCAACCCCAGGTGATTTTGAAACAAATGGTCTGAGGACTAGGCTTTGAGAAACAGTCTAGTTTCCCATTGTTTTTCATTGTTGTTGTTTGTTTGTTTGTTTGTTTTTGAGACAGAGTCTCGCTCTGTTGCCCAGGCTGGAGGTGCCGTAGCGCGATCTCGACTCACGGCAACCTCTGCCTCCCAGGTTCAAGTCATTCTCCTACCTCAGCCCCTCAGGTAGCTGGGACTACAGATGCCCGCCACCATGCCCAGCTAATTTTTGTATTTTTAGTAGAGATGGGGTTTCACCATGTTGGCCAGGATGGTCTCGATCTCTTGACCTCGTGATCCACCCACCTCGTCTTCCCAAAGTGCTGGGATTAGAGGCGTGAGCCACTGCTACTGGCCTTCTCATTGTCTTATAGCTGTATAAACAAAGGCCTAGAGGGATGATATGAATTGCCCATGGTCAAGTGGATAGTTAGGAACAGAAAGGTAGAGATAGCACCCAAATTTTTTTTTCTCACTTACGTGGCACTGTTTATTCTATCACACCATCTTGAACATGATACATAAATGTGAGTTTGATTCCATACTTTGAGTTTCAGCCCAGGGCTTGTGGGCTAGTAAGAGCTCTTGAGCTCCATCTGTCAAATTTCTGCAGTATATGTAAAGGACCAGCACAGAGGCATTTATCGTGAGAATTGATCCAGTTGTTATGAATTTGGGGGTTTCTTTATAAAACTTAACAGGACTCAACCACTATCAGGAATTTCAGTACTCAATTACTCCTTCCAATTTTACTATAGTTACGGAAAGTCAAGACTCACAAACACTTCCCTGAATCAAGCAGCAGCACTGTTTCCCAGAGAATATGACTTTCTCTCTATTGTACATTTCAGGATCGTTCTCCAGGGCAGGGTATGATCTAGGTAATCACATGGGAAAATTGTCTCCAAGGATAAGAACGTGTATCAATGTTGTAACTAATAAAAGCCACATGGCTGGGCCGGTAGTTTTTCACACAACTTTCCAAATACAGAATATGGGTAAAACAGTAAAACATATTTTATTTCACACAATATGAGATATTTTATAAAAACCTACAAAAGAGGCCTGAAATAGTACATTTGTTCTGTTTCCATTTATCCTAGCATCAAGATCATCAATAAACTAGCTCTTCCACTGGGTAGATAACCAAGGTCTCCTGAGGGTCCCTTCATCAGCTCACTGGCAGGGTATACACTGCCTAACTCAACACAGCCATGCGAGGCTCCCACAGTGTAGGCACTACTCTTATGAAAGGCTTTAGTAACAGTTAAAGATACTCTCTGTTGCAAAACTGAGTCCCAGGTAAGTTATAAAATGTTCCAGATTACCTTTGACCTGGTTTTGCAAGGTTGCAGAAAACAAAATTTGACCACCTTCAAACAATGTGATAAAGGAAAAATGCTTACAATAGCTTTCAAAAATATTGCATCATTAAAAGCTCTAAGACTGAAGAACTTCATTACAAAACAAGTGTTCCAACCAAGGATAACCCTTGTCATCCAAACTTTTGAGATTAGATTGAGAAAAACTGATGGTACAACAATTTGATTTTCAAAGCAAGAAACATTTAGAGGGAGGAGAGGCCACCAAAAAAAAAAAACAAAGGAGAGAGAGTCCCAACAAGCTACAAGCTAGTTTTCTCTGTGCCATGATGGGATGGAGAACTAAGAAGATGAATTAGTTCAAGGATCTTACAGTCCAGTGAAAGAACTAAACCGCATGCGCAAATGATTGTGATACCCAGTAGAATGTGCTCAGTGTGCTGGGAGAGCTATAAGTGCTATAGGAAAACAAGCAGAGGTCAAGAGAAGGCTTTTTGGGGGCACTGACTATTGAGCTGAACAAATGCAGTGGGGGAGGGGGCATTCCAGGCAAAAGGAGCACCAGAGACAATTCTGATCAGGTGCTTAAAACAGTGAGATGCTTCATTAAAGGATATTGCGATGTAAGAACAATGGCAGGCTGGACTTAAAAATAGTCATTTT
Source organism: Pongo abelii (assembly GCF_028885655.2). Classification (NCBI taxonomy): domain Eukaryota; kingdom Metazoa; phylum Chordata; class Mammalia; order Primates; family Hominidae; genus Pongo; species Pongo abelii. Next base: position 53,134,821 of record NC_072001.2, read on the forward strand.
TTTAAGCTGTTTCCTGAAGGGACTGAGGAAATGGAAAAAATAGGGACTCAGAGAGTCCAAAGAATGGCCAACAGCAGTGGCCTCACTTCCACAGAAGGAAATATTTAATTTTCTAATGCCAACTTTAGTCCAGAATCAAGGCACAGAAATAATCTAATCTACACTCTTCTCACCTCTTTGGGCTGCCCAAGGAGTAACTTAAATGAGTTGCTTCAATGCACTTTGTCTCAAAGGCTTAGAATTCTCTCATATATCTTTCAATAATTCCCTAGTAATGTCTAGCACATAGTAGGCAGGCAGTCAATAAATGTCTGTTGGGCAGGGCATGGTGGCTCATGTCTGTAATCCTAACACTTGGGGAGGCCAAGATGGGCAGATCACCTGAGGTCAGGAGTTGGAGACCAGCCTGGCCAACATGGCGAAACCCTGTCTCTATTAAAAATACAAAAATTAGTCGGGCATGGTGGCGGGCACCTGTAATCCCAGCTACTCCAGAGGCTGAGACACAAGAATCACTTGAACCTGGGAGGTGGAGGTTGCAGTGAGCCAAGATCACACCACTGCACTCCAGCCGGGGTGACAGAGTGAGACTGTCTAGATAGATAGAGAGATAGATAGATAGATAGATGGATGCATACAAACATACATACATACATAATAGATAATGTCTGTTGAATTAATGGGTTCCATTTTTCTGGTTGATTGTGACAGGCTTTCTTTCCTGAAGCTTAAGGACCACTGGGTTGGGCATGAGGGCCTGAAAAATGATGTAACAAAATCAGATGTGAAAAAATCCATTTAAACTCAATCTCTCCCGGGCCCGGCCTTACCCTACCACAGGCTTACTTACCTCCTAATCAATGACTCTGTCCAGCCCTCTGGCAGTACACGGTAGGACAGCAGTGCTCTCCTTGGGTCTCAGTGCAGCAAGTAAGCAGGTGGTGAGCACAGGATGGGCTGGAAAGGACCTGTGAGTAGGATAGTGGAGGACCCTGTACAAGGACAGAAACCCAGACACCAAATGATTAATATATCCAAGGGCTGGGATTCCCAGCCTAGTAGCCCAAGGAAAGATAGCTTAAAGATATTCTCTAAAATTTTTCTTCTTTCCCTGCTCTTAACTAAAGTTTGCAAAGGAGGTGATTGTACATCTCCATCCAAGAACAAAACTAGCACTTTGCCGGCATATATGGGAATGCACTTTATTTTCTTCAGAAACGGGGAATGAAGAGGTAAAAACAAACTCTGAATCAGGTGTTAATGTTATTGAATCTGAAAGAGGATAGAGTTCAGATTATTCTATATAATAGGTGCTAGTATTTGAAAACGACCTTCCCACAGCCTCTGAGAAAAGGGAAGTAGATCGTTGGTAGAAAGATGACATGGTTGCTTACAGATATCAAATGCTAACAATTATGTAAGGCCTTGTGTGACCTGGTAACTCATGATAAGGAATTACCTTTGATTCCAGGGCTATTTAGAAAGCAAGAGTTCATATAAGCAAGAACTTTAACTTGGAGAAATAAAAATTAACATCAAGGAGATTACTACTTAATTACATAAATGTAAAATGAGTATACATTTCCTTGTTAAACGTTTGCTTACTCCTGGTGAACTTAAACATTTTTATGACCTCCAGGCGATTTGTTTTGTGTGGGGAAGAAGGAGGAGCACATGAATGTCTCTCTCTACATATATAGTATTATAATATGCATCATCTTGCTGTACAAAATACCGTTATTCCAAACTGCCAATGATTGAGGTGCAAAATTACAGTTACAAATGGCATTTTAGGAACTATTTTTAGATTGTCTTCAAGGACTATTATTAATAGCACCAGTTTGTGTTTCAGTTGCTTTTCTGAATGAAGAAAAGGGATAAACCTTCAAGCTTGACTTGCTCATCAACCAACCATTTCATGATCAGAGTACATTTCCTTTCACTACCTTCCTTTTGGACCTTACCTTCTTGGTAAATATTTCTGGGGTGTTTTGTTTAATCCAGTCAGTTACTCATTCACTGAGGCAGTCTAGTAGCAGAACAAGCTACTAGACTGAATGTTTTCCTATTGGAAAGCTGCAGGTTTAGCCTGAGCACCTGACACCTTAGTAATGAAGATTGATTCAACCCACCACCTACCCAATCTCTCTGCCTTCTAGCAATGGGCTTGTTTATTCAGAAAATTCTTCCTTTTTCCTTAAAAAAAAAGGCAGGGGCAGACTTAATATGCTACCTTAATTTTTAAAAATTTTCTTTGAACAGACTTTAAGGGGATGGGGGAGTAGTGTTGTAATCACTTGATTTTTCAACACCCAAGTGTGTGCTCTTTCTCTGTGGGTTTATTTCAGTCTACAACTTAAAACTAGACTGATGAAGAACTGACTGATGGAGCTGTTCTACACCCTTCAGGCAACTTTCTGTGACTACTGTTTCTCATACTCAAACTTTTAATAAAGCTTGAGGTTTTGCTCTTCAAGAAAAGATCATCCATGTTACTCATTAAATGCAGATCCACATGATTGAACAAGCATTGAGTAGAAGGCCAAGCAGCCAGCCTCTTCCAAGAAATAAGGCACTTTGCTAGAACTTAATCTGAATGGCTCATACAAGGAGGTGTGACTCTCAGAAGCCCAGAATGATTCTTTTCATTTTGCATGTGACCCTCCATACACTGACTTGGTGAGCCTCTTCTCATTTGTAGAAATAAGATTACTGGTGTCTATATCACAGGGTTGTTATGAAAATTATGTGAAGTGATCTATGTAAAACTATACCAACAGTTCTATGCAAATGAAAATTTTAAATGTTTGTTATTAGTAAAGAGAGAGGTGGGTGCATGCTGTGATGTGCCACCCAGATCCCCGCTTTAGGACTGACAGACTCACTCTTCAGCTGCTGGGAGCTCTCAGCTGAGACCTCTCGCAGGACTTGTCCTTGGTTGAAAAGAGACACTTTGCCCAAGGTTAAGCACCACCACCCCAGCCTGAGTCCACTGGACTGGTCAATGGGCAGGTGTGAAGGCACAGCCTACCTCCCTTAATTTGGGACAACTCTGAAGGGCATCCCAGGTCCAGAGTCACCTTAGGATTAGAGGATCTGCTGAGGGAGGCTTCTGTTGTGACTGCATTACAGTTCAATGTCTCCCTCTATCCAGTCTGCTTCCCTTGCAGCCTCACAGGTCCCATTCCCAAGAGCACTCCTGCATGCACATCTCAGAGTCTCAGAGAACCCAACCTTGAAAAATAGAATTATAGGAGCTTATATGTTCTGGTTGATAGATAAGCAGACTTTACAATAAGAATTATAAAAGATAGGTAGATAGATATTTTATGCTTACATTAGAAAATATGTAGGCCAACCAGGCAGTGGCTCACGCCTGTAATCCCAACACTTTGGGAGGCCAAGGTGGGCGGATCACTTGAGGTTGGGAGTTCAAGACCAGCCTGGCCAAACTGGTGAAACCCCATCTCTACTAAAAATACAAACATTAGCCGGGCGTGGTGACAGGCGCCTGTAATCCCAGCTACTCAGGAGGCTGAGGCAGGAGAGTCACTTGAACCCGGGAGGCAGAGATTGCAGTGAGTTAAGATCGCGCCATTGTACTCCAGCCTGGGTGACAGAGTGAGACTCCATCTCAAAAAAAAAAAGAAAGAAAGAAAATATGTGGGCCCAAACATATCTACAAAAGACTCAAGAAAATAAAGAAAAGACTTTAAATATCAACTAGATAGTTGACAGGTAGATTCACATCCAGAATTTCCTTTCAAATTTAATTTTTTCTTTCTACATCTTTAAGGGAAGAAAGGCTTCCACAGTGTGTCCAGATATGGTTGGCAGGCCACTGGAAACTCAAGTCTGCCCAAATAACAAATCTACACCAACAGCCTAGAGGAGATGGAAGGAAATGGTGTAGGGCAGGGGCAATGGCCCTCCCTTCAGATTAGATGACTTGCATAAAAGGTCAGGAATCACAAACTATATGCCTGCAGAGGGCCAGCTGGGAACACGAATGAAGTACACATGATGTGAAGTTGCTTGGACTGTGATCAAGCATGGCACCAGCTTAATTACGTTTCCTTTTATTATTATTAATTTTTCATACTAATACCTGAGTACATTTTTCTTTTTTTTTAATTTTTTTTTTTGAGACAGGGTCTCACTCTTTGCCCAGGCTGGAGTGCAGTGGCATAATCATGGCTCACTGCAGCCTTAACCTCCCAGGCTCAGGTGATCCTCCCACCTCAGCCTCCAGAGTAGCTGCGACTACAGGTGTGCGCCACCACATCTGGCTAATATTTTTTTGTGTGTGTATTTTTTTGCAGAGGTGTTTTGCCATGTTGCCCAGGCTAGCTGTGAGTACATTTTTCTTAAAAAAAAAAAAAAAAGAAGAAGAAGTACAGAAAAACTTAAAGTCCCTTTTGACCTACTATTTTCCCCTCATTAAGATGATTACTTGGAGGTGAAAAATGAGAAAAAAAAAGACTATTACTAAGTCCTATCTATTCTGCCTACCATATATCTCTTAAATACATTCACTTCTCTCTACCCACTGCTGCCTACACAGTGTAGACAAGCTTCATCTAACAGCTGGTCTCCCTACCTCCGCTCGGTACCCCTCCAGTTCACTTGCCTGGCTTAAGCCAGGCCCTCAGGGACCTGCGCTCTAAGTCTCCAGCCTCTTCTCCCAACCTTATTCCCCTCCCACTCTACACTCCAGTCAGCTTTAACCTCTTTTAGTTACTCGGGCCCCAGGCGGCGTTGGCTCTGGGCCTTTGCATAAGCCGTTCCACTGCCCAGACTCAGGCTTAGTCAGTCCCAGCTGATCTTCATCTCCACCGTCTGCTCATCTTTCAGGTCTCAGTTTACAGGGCACTTCTTCTAGGTCGTCTTTCTGCTTCCCACCACCACCTGCTCCCCAAATACCTTCTCCTTCCCCTGTTGTGACAGCTGTGGCAATTTATTTTGATTTTTGTTTGTTTGTTTCTCCTCTATTAGACCTGGGCTCTATGAAAACAGGGAGAGTGTTTTGCTCACTGTCATATCCAGCATGTAGAGACCTGCCTGGCACACAGGGAACACTCTTTAAATAGACGTTGAATAAATGTTAGGGGGGAGGGAATGAGAATGGATCCAGGTAACTTATGAACGGATTGTTTGACTATGGACCCTGAGTCTCATGACAGGAGGAAAGAAAGGAGATTTCACAATTCTTTAGCAGTAGGAGTTGTTGTTTTAAAATTTGCCTCTGTGGGCCCTTGCTTGTAAGCAAGGCATACTTGTATCTCAGAAATTATTTCATCTTACATTATGTTTCATTAAAGGTTTATCAACTGCCAGATCTGAATCCTTTAAGCAGCTTTAGCTTATTCCTCTGTCTCTTCCACACGAACATCATATCTTGTGCAAATTTTTTTCAATTACAAACATTTATTGAGCACTTATCTAGTAGTTCTGGGGGTGCAAAGATGATTTGATTATTATCTTAATTTCAAAGATCTCCCTGTCTAATAGAGGAGAAAATGAATTAAACCACATCCGCCATGCATGGTGGCTCACACCTGTAATCCCAGCACTTTGAAAGGCTGAGGTGGGAGGATCACTTGAGCTCAGAAGTTTCAGATCAGCCTGGCCAACGTAGCGGGACGTCGTCTCTACAAAAAGTTAGCTGGGCATGGTACTCCTGTAGTCCCGGTTACTTGAGAGGCTGAAATGGGAAAATCACTTGAGCCCAGGAGGTTGACGCTGCAGTAAGCCATGATCACACCACTGCACTCCAGCCTGGGAGACAGAGCAGGACCCTGTCTCAAAAGAAAAATTAAAAAATTGAACCCTATCATACTGTGTATAAGTGCCCTGATAATTGTAAATACGGGCTCCTATGGGAGCTGTAGAAAGGAGCAGCTAACTTTGCAGAGGGTGGGAAGGTAACAGAAAAGAAGTGCTACCTACACTGAGTCTTGAAGGATAAGCAGGAGTTTTCCAGGTGACCAGGGGCTGAGAGACCATGAAACAACCTGGGCAAAAGTAATGAGACGTGAGCATATGGGTACCTTCAGGGATTTTCCATCGATCAGTGTGGTTAGAGGAAAGAGGACAAGAGGTAGAGAGTAGGAGATGACACAGAAAGCAAGCAGGAGTGGGACCGGGAGGGACCTCCGGTCCTCCCGAATAAGGAGAGTGGATTCTATCACAAGGGATGAACAGCCCTGAAGGATCTTAAACAGGGTGGCAACAAGAAGTTGGATGAGAGTGAAGCTGATAAATTAGGAGCAGGAAGAGACTCAAGGGCGGGACGTTGGTCAGGAGACTATAGCAATAATCTAGGTAGGAAATAATGAGGACGTGAGCCAAGGCAGTGGCACAGAAGTGGATGCTACCACCCCCGTTTCTACAACAGTCATATTTCTGGTAACTTTCTGGAGTGCTGAAGGATTAGAGAGCAACCAGACAAAATTTTTAAAAAAATGTAAAGGAGGGGAATAAAGATTCTTGGGGCAAAAGAAAAAAAAAGAACTGTTCAAGAAAGTACAATTATAGCACTTTACTTGGCTATGTGGTGAATATTTTCATAGTCACAATTATGTTGATTCTGATTATTGGTTTTCAGCTTCTAGAGCAAATCCATAAAGCTAGGAAGACAGAATAATGGTATCAGAATAAATGTAAATGCTATTACCCTAGACAATGTAAAGGGAAGATAATAACTGTCAGAAATGAACAGGGTGAAATGGAAGTAGGGATCAAAATTGATAGGCCAAGAACTAGCAGGAAATGCATATTTTTTGGTGATGGAGAGGTAATTGCTAGAAGAAACAGCTTTTTAAAAATTGACAATGGTGGGCCGGGCGCTGTGGCTGCTGCTTGTAATCCCAGCACTTTGGGAGGCAGAGGCGGGGGGATCACAAGGTCAGGAGATCAAGACCATCGTGGCTAACACAGTGAAACCCCATCTCTACTAAAAATACAAAAAAAAAAAAAAATTAGCCGGGTGTGGTGGCAGATGCCTGTAGTCCCAGCTACTCGGGAGGCTGAGGCAGGAGAATGGCGTGAACCCAGGAGGCGGAGCTTGCAGTGAGCTGAGATCGCGCCACTGCACTCCAGCCTGGGTGACAAAGCGAGACTCCGTCTCAAAATAAATAAATAAAATAAATAAAAAATTGACAATGATTTCCCCTAGGCATTAGCTTCAGTTGTGAGGAAGGCCTGGGTAAGGACTTGTTTATTTTCATTATAAACCCTTTTGTACTATTTGATTTATTGTTACCAGGTTCATGAGTCTTTTGATTAAAATATTTTTTAAAATTTTAAATGCATCTATCCTGGTGATATTTCTTGTCTTCATGGAGGTTTCATACACAAACATCTGAAAAACAAAGCATATCAGATGAATTAGGTGTAGCCTCCCCAAGGTAATTCCCTGGGACATTTAGTCACCTTCCTACCCAGCACTTTGGGAGGCCAAGGCGGGCGGATCACGAGGTCAGGAGATTGAGACAATCCTGGCTAACACTGTGAAACCCCGTCTCTACTAAAAATATAAAAAATTAACTGGGCGTGGTGGCGGGCGCCTGTAGTCCCAGCTACCGAGAGGCTGAGGCAGGAGAATGGCGTGAACCCGGGAGGCGGAGGTTGTAGTGAGCCAAGATCGCGCCACTGCACTCCAGCCTGGGCGACACCCGAGACTCTGTCTCAAAAAAAAATATATATATATATATATATGTATATATATATTCACTTCCGTTATCACAATTCAAGACAAGTAGGCTTAAAAGCAGTCTCACTTTACAGCTTAAAGGCACAAAATCCAAGTAGCAAGCATGAAATGTGGTTTGCATATTAAATCAGTGCCTTTAACATTTTTGACCTTACCCAGTAAGAAATACTTTTGTGCGTGACCCAGTACCCACACACCCACCTAACTGAAACAAAACTTTTAAAAATGAACAGCCCTGTTCATCTATTAGGAATAGTTCCTAAAACAGTGTTATAGGAATACTGCTATCTGGAAGAAGCAATATTAAGGGTAGTGTGTACTAGGCATTTTTCAAGGAGCTTTATAACATTTATTGATAAGATTCTGCTACCACTCTTGAGATGAGTACTATTTTTATTCCATTTTAGAGATTCAGAAAATGATGCTTAGAGAGGTTAAGAACTTCTCAAGATAAGCAGAACTGTCAGTAGAACTGTTACCTTTTACTATGTTAAGATGTGCTTCAAAATTTCTATTTCCTTCTTTTAAGTATTTTTCATTTTTTTAAATATCGCTCAGTTTAAATGATTTTAACAATCCACTACTGTAATTATGACCCACAGGTTGGGAAACACTGCTCTAAATTAATCACGCCTTTTTTTTCCCTCAGATTAGAAAATGGGCTTTTGAAATTTAGAGCTTATTTCTCAGATCAGTTTAACCTTCCTAGGAAATTACTTGTTACTGATGCATAAGAAAAAATTGTTACATAAAGTTAGCTTCTATCATCTTTGTTAATTAGCATGGTTCCCTTCTTTTCATTTCTGTTCTCCTTCCTTAAAATTTTCTCTTTTTTTCATCTTTAGTCCTGTGTGGCACATATTAGGAATAGCCAAATTTATTTCTGGAGTATATTTAGATATATATCAGTTATACACTGATATTTCTTGGGTTTTGCCCATATGTCCATTGGTTTGCACTTGCCACAAGAAGTACAGATTTCAGCCAACCATCTGCTATGCTTGTGAAACCATCAAAACCCAACCTTCCCTCAAATATTGGAATCTTGTGATTTTTTTTTCAAATGTAGTAAATTTCATGTTTAAAATGCATAATAGGGCTGGGTGCGGTGGCTCACGCCTGTAACCCCCACGCTTTGGGAGGCCAAGATGGGAGAATTGCTTGAGGCCAGGAGTTCAAGACCAGCCTGGTCAACATAGACCCCATCTCCATTAAAATAATAATAATAATATAAAATGCATAACGATAAGCATCATTTGTCATGCCCACACATTTAAGCAAAAAATTATGCTGAAAATAAAATTATGATGCTTATTGAAGCACTAATAGAACTTTAATAGACTGATTCAGTTTGTTTTGATTTTTTTCTTATTAAGAACTACAAGCAGCCGTCGAAGAGATACTGCCAAGCCTTAAAAAAGATGATGTGTCCATCTATTATGTGAGCAGAACTTCTAACACAGATGGGATTGACTCTTTCCTGGACAAAGTAGATGAAGTATCAACCGAACCTATCCCAGAGTCATGGAGGTCTGAAGTCACTTTTTCCACTCCTGCCTTATACATTTATACTTCTGGAACCACAGGTAAAAATAAAGGGGGGATTCTCCAAAAAAAAAGGATCTGAAGGAGTTAAATGTTGGCACAGGTTTTCAAATCTCTTTCTTTGGCAAAACATATTGGGTAACTAATACTTCAGGAGATTTAGTTATTTGCCTGTGGGAACTGATCTTATTTCATAGCATGTGATCCCATTTGGGTTTCTCCAAGCTATGCATATTTTCCCCCAGTTGGTATAGAACAGATAAAGAGGTTAACCAAGAACTACAGAAGTAGTTATGATGATGAATGAGATTTGGCACTGAATGGGTAGTTGGAATTTTTTTTCATGCTTGTTGTATTTTGATTATATTACATCCAGAGTCCATATAGACTGTATAATTGATTATAAATGGAACACAGGAGAAGACCAGTGAACAATGAGGGGGTTCTATTTATATAAATGTTTTAACCATTATCTTCCCGTGCAACACTGATTTGGAGCTGTTTGGTGCTATGGATGTGGGGCGGCTGTAGCATAAGGCCTAAAATACTGTATTTCATCAAATCTAGGATGCCTTCAACTGCAAGCTGCACCATTATGAGCCACTAAGAAGAAACACTGACAATTAACAATGTTATGGGAACACTGCTATATGAAAGAAGCAATATTAAGGGTAGTGTGTACTAGGCATTCTTCTAGGAGCTTTACAACACTCGTTGATAAGATTCTGCCCCCACTCTTGACATGGGTACTAGTTTTACTTCCATTTTAGAGATTCAGAAAATGATGCTTAGAGAAGTTAAGAACTTCCCAAGGTAAGCATTAGAACTGTCAGGATTCACCTTGCAGGCTGATTCCACAGCTCATACAATTGACAGCTCTACCCCAGTACCTTCTTGTTTATTCATGTGATAGATATTTAGTGTCTGCCTACTACAGGCCAGGAAGACCAAAGTGTAATAATATGAAGCCCGAGGGATATATTTAAAAGAAGGACAGGAAGCCAGCCCCAGCATGCCAATTATTATTATTATTACTGGAAAATGGAATCCATGAGTCTTTTACCTCTCTTGATTAAAATTTTAATTTAATTTAAGCAGATAATACAGGTCTTCTCCTTGTTAAATAATCAATAGACCAGGCTAAAATTTCCTTGAGCCTTTTATCTCAGCTGCAGCTGACAGGAACTGTCTCCTTCACCTCGACAGGCCCTCAGCACCCACCTGAGTTCACAGTTCCTGGACCTGAGTTTAACCTGATTGTTGACTTCACATCATACAGTCACTTTTGCTAAGTATTTAAGTAAATGAGAGGAAGCCAGGAATGACATATTAAAGCTGGTGCCCAAAACATAATGTCTGTCTTTTTTTTATTATTTTTATTGCCAGGCCAACAGAAAGGTGAGATGGCACAATTAACCAATTGCTTCTGCTGCATACAGACACTCCCTTAAGATATGGGACTTTTATCATCATTTCTTAATAGAATGGTAAAATTAAATTGTAAATGTTTATTTGGGAAAGGATTGAGCCCTTGGTTAGTGAGGAGGAATTCTAGTCTTAGTACTGTGTAAACAAGTATGAAACTTTGTTATAATGCATGTTTTCACAGTCAAATAGAAAACCCCTTTTATTGGGAGGCCGAGGCAGGCAGATCACGAGGTCAGGAGATCAAGACCATCCTGGCTAATACGGTGAAACCCCATCTCTACTAAAAGTACAAAAAATTAGCCAGGTGTGGTAGCGGGCACCTGTAGTCCCAGCTACTCGGGAGGCTGAGGCAGGAGAATGTCATGAACCAGGGAGGCAGAGCTTGTAGTGAGCCGAGATTGCGCCACTGCACTCCAGCCTGGGCGACAGAGCGAGACTCTGTCTTAAAAAAAAAAAAGAAAAAGAAAAAAAAAGAAAACCCCTTTTAGGGAGAAAAAAGAGAATGAGCATCCTCTGATTTAATCTCATAAGTCAGAATTTATATTTAATTGGAAGACAATTAGATGGGTGTTTATTTTACTTTTTTCATTTTCTCTGAATCAAATATTTGCTAGGCCAAGCACAGTGGCTCACATCTACAATCTCAGAACTTTGGGAGGCCAAGGCAGGAGGATCACTTGAGCCCAGGAGTTTGAGACCAGGCTGGGCAACATAGCGAGACCACATCTTTACAAAAACATTAAAAAATTAGCTGGCATAGTGGTACACCTTGTAGTCCTAGCTACTTGGGAGACTGAGGTGGGAGGATCACTTGAGCCCAGGAGTCTGAGGCTACAGTGACGTGCCACTACACCCCATGCTGAGTGACAGAGCAAGACGCTGTCTGTAGAAAAAAAAATTGCTAAGTTACTCTTGTAAACATTAATTAAAAGAATTCGTTTAAACAGTTGGAGAATAAATGTTCCCGTTCCTCAAAGGAAGTCATTAGCACAAAATTATATAATAGTTACCAGATATTCTCATTTCTTCATTAATACAAAACCTTAATTTAGGAAAGTTCTGAAAGTACTTCAAGGCAACAAAGATGAGCATTTCTTTTTAAAAAAATTCAGAGGCCAGGCACGATGGCTCATATCTACAATCTCAGCACTTTGGGGCCAAGATGGGAGGCTCACTTGAAGCCAAGAGTTCAAGATCAGTCTGGGCAGTAAAGAAAGACCTTGTCTCTACAAAAAAATATAAATAAATAGCCAGGCATGGTGGTGCACACCTGTGGTCCCAGATACTTGGGGGGCTGAGACAGGAGGATCACTTGACCTGAGGCTGTGATGAGCCTTGAACACCACTACACTCCAGCCTGGCAACAGAGTGAAAGCCTATCTCAAAAATAATAATAATAATACATAAAACAAAAAGCTGGCCCGTTGTCAAAGAAAATGAATTTTGAATTGTGTTTACAATAATGGTAGGTTGCTAGCCATATTTGTCTGCCTTGTAACAAGTTGCTGCTATTTGGGCAATATCTGGTGAAGGTACCATCAAGTATTGAAGAATCTGAGTCAACAGAGATCTGTCTTCCTCTTCACGAAGTCTGCTTAACCACTCAGATATTAAACTCTTAGTCCCCTTCCCAGTGACTTTATGCCCTCCCCAATTGAACTGTTCTTCCATGAGAAACAATATAAGCATACACTTACAGAAGAAAATCTTACAAAAAACAGATATAAATTATGGTTAAGAAAATGCAAGCACATTTAGTCTAATGTACTAAAACTACACTGAGATACCGTTTCTCACCTTTCAGACTGACAAAGGCCCCAACATTTAAGAGCACACATTGACAAGTCTAGGAGGAAACAGGCACACTCATGTATTGCTGATAGGAGAATGAATGGGGACAGCCCTTATAACTGGCAATGTGGAAGTTATCTATCAACATTACAAAGACTTTTTTTTGAGACAGAGACTCATTCTGTTACCCAGGCTGGAGTACAGTGGCAGGATCAGGGCTCACTGTAGCCTCAACCTCATGGGCTCAAGCGATCCTCCCACCCAAGTAGCTAGGACTACAGGTGCATGCCGCCACGCCCAGCTAATTTGTTTTACTTTTTGTAGAGGAGGGGTCTCACTATGTTGCCCAGACTGGTGCTGAACTCCTGGGCTCAAGCGATCCTCCTGCCTCAGCCTCCCAAAGTGCTGGGATTACAGAACTGGCCAACTTTTATCTTTTGACACAACAATCTCACTTCAGTGAATTTATCCAAAAGATATGGTGTCATTCATAGTGTGAATTGCCATTTGGACGAGCTTCTTTACTGCAGCATCATTTGTAACAGTGAATAGTATAAATAAATTATAATACACTTATAAAAGGACTTGAAGGAGCTGAGAAAGAGAATAAATAAATGAATAAATAAGGGAAATCTCTATGTACAAACATGAACAAATCTCCAATAAACATTGTTAAGCAGCAGAGACAAAAAACATGCAAAAGAGTGTGCATATTTCTCTTTCTTTTGAGATGGAGTCTCGCTCTGTCACTCAGGCTGGAGTGCAGTGGCGCTATCTCAGCTCACTGCAACCTTTGCCTCCCAGGTTCATGCCATTCTCCTGCCTCAGCCTCCTGAGTAGCTAGGACTACAGGTGCCCACCACCACGCCCGGCTAATTTTTTGTATTTTTAGTAGAGACGGGGTTTCACAATGTTAGCCAGGATGGTCTCGATCTCCCGACCTTGTGATCCGCCCGCCTCAGCCTCCCAAAGTGCTGGGATTACAGGCGTGAGCCACCGCGCCCGGCCAAGTGTGCATATTTTTTAATGGAAAAGGCAAGAACATATAAGCAAATGTTCATATTTGCTTTGTTTGTATAAAATAACTCTAGTATATAAGAAATCTCTCTGACTCTCAGCCTTCACATCTGTGGATTAGAGAATATAATTCTGTTTATGTCATACATAAACTTGTTATGGATTTTTAAAATGTCTTGCAAAGTGGTAGCCACAGAGCAGAAATTCAGTGGACAGTCATTCCTCTGTTTCTGTTTCTCTTCAGATTATTACTGTCATAACCATCTAACTCAGGAGTTAGCAATCTATGGCTTGTGGGCCAAATACAGCCTCCCACCTGTTTTTGTAAATAAAGTGTTATTGGAACACAGCCACACTCCATTTATGTATGTGTATGGCTGCTTTTGACTACAATAGCAGAGTTCAGTTGTTGCAACAGAGATTGTATGACCCACAAAGCCTAAAACATTTACTCTCTGGTCCTTTATAGAAAAAATTTGTCAACTCCTGGTCTAACTGGTCATGGCCCTTCCCAGTGCAATTCTCAAAACACAGGATGATGAATCTTCCTAAGCCAGATCTCTCTCCTACACTGTAAATGCCCAATCTTGGTTAACTCATGCCTTCTCTTGTATATTTGCAAAGGTCTTCCAAAAGCAGCCATGATCACTCATCAGCGCATATGGTATGGAACTGGCCTCACTTTCGTAAGCGGATTGAAGGCAGATGATGTCATCTATATCACTCTGCCCTTTTACCACAGTGCTGCACTATTGATTGGCATTCATGGATGTATTGTGGCTGGTAAGCTTTTTCTACAAAGTGTTGGAGGCGAGTGCACATTTACATTTTCTCACAAGGAACAGTAATACAAAATTTGGCTACATTGCTGTCTGCTAGGAACAGTCTTCAATTTTGCATTAACAATAAGGCTATTTGAATCACATATTACAAGCAAGCATCTAAAATAATCTGTTTTTTCATGCCTGCTTATCTAATAATATAATGCTATAATTGTTCAGTATATCAAGAGACAAACTCCTTTAAAATATTTCAGGGCTGGGTGCAATGGCTCACACCTGTATTCCCAGCACTTTGGGAGGCCAAGGCAGGAGGATTGCTTGAGGCCAGGAGTTCAAGACCAGCCTGGGCAACATAGCAAACCTCATCTCTACAAAAAAAAAAAAATTAGCCAGGCATGGTAGCTCAAGTTTGTAGTCCCAGCTACCCAGGAGGCTGAAGTAGAAGAATTGCTTGAGTCCAAGAATTCAAGATTGCAGTGAGCTGTGATTGCACCACTGCACTCCAGCCTGGGTGACAGAGTGAGACCTCGACTTAAAAAAAAAAATTTATCTAGGTTATGACACTTGAGTCTTAGATTCTATGTCATGTCATTTCCATCTTTAGAAACTTGCATGTTAATCTCCACCAGCTTTAAACTTCTTCAGTTGTGTGCACTCTTCTGTAATCTCCCATTTCCATAGCTTTTCAGCTCTACTAGAAGGAGAGAAGATGGCAACTCCATCAGAATACTTGACTTGGCTTGCCATCTCTTCTCTTTCCTTCTCAGACTTTACTATTCAAATTGGAGTTGCCATCCTCTCTCCTTCCAGGAGGATTCATGTCACTTGTATACGTTACCGCAAAGTTCAATAGCCACCTCTTCCAGGAAGCTATATGTAACTTTCTGACTGAGCTAAAAAACAACTTTTTCTCTCATGTGGCATTTCATTTTAAATAATCATATATGTATATATAAAAATATATACACATATGTATATACACACACATATATGCATGTGTGTATATGCATGCATGTTATGGATGGATATTTGTGTCCCCCAAAAATGTGTATGTTGAAATCCTAACCCCCAATATGACGGTATTAGCAGGTAGGGCCTTTGGGAAGTAATTGGGTCATGAGAGTAGTGCCTTCATGAAAGGTAGTGCCCTTATCAGAAGAGACAGAAGACAGCTTCTTTCCTGACTCCGTTCTCTTCCATGTAACGACACAGGGAGATGATGACCATCCCCAAACCAGGAGAAATGCCCTCACCAGACACCCGATCTGCCAACACCTTGATCAGGACTTCCCAGCCTCCAGAACTGCGAGAGATAAATGTTGTTTAAGCCACCCATCTGTACTATTTTGTTATAGCAGCTCAAACACACACACACACACACACACACACACACAATCCAAAAATTTAAAATCCAAAATCCTCCAAAATCTGAAACTTTTTGAGCACCAGGACACCACAAGAGGAAAATACTACACATAAGTACTTAACACAAACTTTGTTTTATGCACAAAGTTATTTAAAATATTGCATGAATGGGCCAGGCACAGTGGCTTATGCCTGTAATCCCAGCACTTTGGGAGGTTGAGGCGGGTGAATCACTTGAGGTCAGGAGTTTGAGACCAGTCTGGTCAACATGGCAAAACCCCATCTCTTCTTTAAAAATACAAAAATTAGCCAGGCATGATGGTGTCCACCTGTAATCCCAGCTACTTAGAGGCTGAAGCATGAGAACCCACAAGGCGGAGGTTGCAGTGAGCCAAGATTTCACCACTGCACTCCAGCCTGGGCAATAGAATGAGACCCGGGCCAGGTACGGTGGCTCACACCTGTAATCTCAGCACTTTGGGAGGCCAAGGGGGACAGATCATGAGGTCAGGAGATTGAGACCATCCTGGCTAACACAGTGAAACCCCTTCTCTACTAAAAATACAAAAAATTTGCCAGGCATGGTGGCACGCGCCTGTAATCCCAGCTACTCAGGAGGCTGAGGCAGGAGAATCACTTGAACCTGGGGGGCGGGTGTTGCAGTGAGTCGAGATGGCACCACTGCACTCCAGCCTGGGTGACAGAGCAAGACTCTGTCTCAAAAAAAAGAAAAAAAAAAATAGAGCAAGACTCTGTCTCAAATATATGTATATATAAAATACGTGTGTGTGTGTGTGCATATAATATATATGTATGTGTGTATATATATAATATGTATGTGTGTGTATATATATACACTTGAGACAGAGTCTCACTCTATTTATATATATATTTAGTATATATATAATATAATATATATATATTACATGAAATCTCTCTCCCTCTCCCCTCCCTCCCTCTTAGGACCTCATTTGAATCTCTTACTGCAAGCTAACTTTTATTAAAATGATCTTTGTATGAGTCTTCTCCTCCATAGATTGGAAGCCCCTATCGAACAAAACCATGTCTTACTAATTTTTTGCATTTGAATATAAGGTACTCAATACTTGTTTGCAAATATAATTTATTTTTAAATTTCTACCTTTCAAAGTTGACAAATTAAACATAATTGGGAGAATTTTTTCCACCATTTCTTTCTTGACACTTTCTATGCTTTCTCTGTAGGTGCTACTCTTGCCTTGCGGACTAAATTTTCAGCCAGCCAGTTTTGGGATGACTGCAGAAAATACAACGTCACTGTCATTCAGTATATCGGTGAACTGCTTCGGTATTTATGCAACTCACCACAGGTAACACTCCCTCCATTTTACTATCATTTTGAAATGGGTAAGATGGAAATTCAAGTCACTTTGGGTTGTGCTAGGCTTCAACTGATTTGCTTATATCAGTTTTGAGTTTAGGATACAATTATCATGATAAAGTACTTGGCACTATACCTACCATATAGAGGGGACCTAGTAGGTGGGAGTTAATATTATTACTATGATGATTATTATTTACTGCCTTTTTACTTGTTTTCACATCTTACCCCCCACCTAGCATATCCTGCATTTCCCCCTTGCTTACTAAAAGCCACTGTCAAAGCCCAGTTCAAATGATACCTCATACATTAAACCTATTTGGGTCACTCCAACAAAAGTCATTACTCTTCTCCCCTACGTCATTTTATTTCTACCCTCCGTGGCCCTCGTCATGTTGCAGGAGTTTGTGTTCATGTCTCCCGTCCTTCCTTGGCTGTAATATCTTTGATGGCTGGAACCACATCTTGTCTGCTTGTTTTCTGTTATACCAAAGGCATACAGGAAACTTTTACTTAATGTTGTTTAATAAATAAATCCCTGTGTGACTCTGAAACCAGCCAGCCAAGTCTGTCACCAAGCTGGGAACAGATGCCCCAGGGCATCTCCAACGGCCTTGGATCTGCCCTGTTTGCAGATGTTCAGCTCTCGATGGGGTTGTTCTCAAGAGCTCCTCCTGCCCAGTCCCTCAACTCTCATCAGAGATCTGGTATCAGATAGGATTTATCAATGGTGGCACTGCTGACATTTTGGGCTTTTAATTCTTTGCCGCGCAGACTTATTCTGTGCATTGTAGAGTGTTTAGCACCCTTTGGACTTTGCCCACGAGATGCCAGTAGTAACCTCCCCACCTCCCCAGGTCGTGATCATCAAAATGTCTCCAGAAACTGCCAAATGTCCCTTGGCAGGCAAATGCTACCCTAGTTGAGAACCACTGTACTAGACAATGCAGTAAACTCACCAGATTCTAATCCCTCTCACCAGATTCTAGTTCCTTTATTCAGTCAGTTTAAACTCAGAGGGTCACTAAGTTGATAAATTGCTATTGATAAGCACCTGTTGTACTCACCTTACATACCAGCTGCTGTGTGACGCAGAAAGAAGTGTCGGATGCTCTTCCCCCAGGTCTCTCTCACCTCACTTTACTCAGTCTCTGCCCAGATGTTACCTCATTAGAAGAGAGGCCTCTCTTGCTAATAATCAAACATATCATCTGCCCCTCACTGTCCAGCTTGTCACTGCATTTCATGGCACCTGTCACTCCTGACATAGTAAAGGTTTATGTGATTATCGTCTGCCCCCCTCGCCCCAATTAAATGAAAGCCGCATATGAGCAGGGGCTCTGTCCACTACCAGATCCACAGCACCAAGATCTGTAAATGACACATCATAGGCATCAACAGATTTTGTGGACTGAACCTCTAAATCCTTGCCCTTGAAAAATGTGTAGTTGAGTTGAGGGAGCTAAAATGTTTCCCCAGAATGTTTGGGCTTACCACATAGTATTCTGATTTTTTGGCATATTCAATAGATTCTTGAGAATCATCATTAACAGTGAGTTGGGTTAGGGCATTTTCCACAGCAGTTCTGTTCATGTCATTATTGAATTTTTTTCACATTAATATTCCACGTGGCCCCCAAGATAGCATGTCTCTCTATTAAAATCCAGAAATCCATATGGGGCCCTTCTGCTGGGCTTTTCTTCTCTACCTTAAAGGCACCCCTTTGTCAGTTAGAAAATCTCCTGGGGAGTGTGTGTTGTTTCTATATGTTCTAATGGGAGCTTCCTTTGGACTGGATGAAAATAAACATGTTTGTGTATAGCTGTCTTCAGGCTCACACATATCCACATATACACATGCACACATACACACACACGTGCATGCACTCTCCCAGTTTTTCTCTTACTGTTGTCTCAAATACTGGAAAACAAAGACAATTTCATTGGGGTTTTATAACTTCAAAATATGCTATGATTTAATGCATAATCTTGAATGACCCCTGGACTTCCTATTTGCCAGTGCTTCTCCACCCCTGAGTTCTGTTTGTCTGGAAAATACTTATAAAAAGTATAATAAAAGATCAAAGTTATCTCAAAAAAAAACCTTCAGTTAAAGATTTTTTTAAATTATAGGTCATCAGTCCAGGCGCAGTGGCTCACGCCTCTAATCCCAACACATTGGGAGGTAGAGGCAGGCAGATCATTCAAGGTCAGGAGTTCAAGACCAGCCTGGCCAACATGGAGAAACCCAGTCTCTACTAAAAATACAAAAATTAGCGGGGCTTGTTGGCACGTGCCTGTAATCCCAACTACTCGGGAGGCTGAAGCAGGAGAGTCGCTTGAAGCAGGAGGCAGATGTTTCTGTGAGCCAAGATTGCACCAGTGCACTCAAGCCTGGGCAACAAAACAAGACCCTATCTCAAAAAAAAAAAAAAAAAGAAAAAAGGAAAGAGAGAAAGAAAGAAAGAAGGAAAGAAAACAATCATATGTCATTAGACAAGCAAGAGATCTATGCAAAATTTTTTTTAAAAATTTAATCATAGGTCATCATAGGAAGTAGGAAGTACAGATTGTATGGGGTGTAGGGAAAGATTATATCAAAAAGACTTTGCAAAAAAAAAAAAGAACTGGATAAAAACTAGAATGAATGGGGGAAGGGCCTGGATCAATGTAATCAGGAACTTCTTCACCCTTAGAGCTGCCTAGAATACGCTGTTGCTGGAGGGACTAACCCCACCAATGACCCCCAAGCACTGGATGCCAGGGAGGCAACCTCTGCCTTAGCAGAGCAGCTAAACCAAGTGACACCCATCCACAGACGTACATGGCCCAGCTCATCAGGAGAATCTGGGGCCAGTGTTGGGAGGTGGAAGCCACTGTGCTTCTCTGCCCTCTTCTTAACCATATTCAGTAGCTTCTCTAGTAGAGCAGGGGGCTATGGAGAATGCTTCCAGCCACGCTCAGATCAGTGGTTCAGATTTGGCTCCAGGTACTTAAAGTAGTGCTGAGAGCAAGTACTCTGGAGTTAGTCGACCTGAATCCTGACTCTACCATTGGAGCAGGATAGTTAACCTCTCTAAATCTCAGCTTCCCATCAGCCAACAGGGAGATAATAGTACCTACCTCACATGGGGTCTATGAAGACAACCTGAGATGATATACGTAAACCACGTAGTAGCTGGAAATTAGTAAATGTTCAACACATGTTGCCATTATTATCATTATCATTTTCCATGCCTAACAGTGTGTAGCTCATAATAGGTACCCCATACATATTTGTTGAATGAATCAGTGAAAATTCTGCCCACTTACACAAAGGAAGAAATAAGGGAAAACATTCTACTTAGTTAATCACTCTCATCTGAGGTTGAATAGGGGATGGGATAGCAAAGCTATTGACTTAAGTGATTTTTAAAATATTATAGTGAATATTTTCTATTTTGCCATCTTCCCACATCGTATTTGGGCCTTTGCTTTCAGAGCACCTGTTTGTAATGAAAGGCCATCCTGATTCATTTCTTGCAGTGTATGGTTGTCAGCTCCCATTCGGTTTGTGTAGTTGCCTAAAAACAATGTCATCTAGGGAAAGTTATTTATTGGAGTATGATATTGCTAAAGCTCAGTGTTTCTTTCCTCCAATTACAGACTGAAGCTACAGTCTGTACTGGACAAGGCTCCAGTACGGGGTTCTCAATGAGGCTTTATGACACCTGCTGGAGTGTGGGAGGAGGAAGACAGAAAGGGAACCAAAAAAGAGTTCCAGGGGCCACATATAGAACCATGATATTTGGAAGGAGAAATAATATTGACCAGAACCCTGAAAAAGCTGAATAGACTCAACTTACCTCTAGTGTTGACTGTGTCCCCCCAGAATTAGATAACTTCTGTGGTCCCTTCTAGCCTAAAATTTCTGTCTGCATCAGCTTCATTCTGTTCAAAAAAGAGAATGGATGGATATGTTGCAGCACAGAGTGGAGAGTGGCCAATATGACTGGGGCCCAAGACAGAGGGAGGCCAAAAGAAAGAGGGAAGGGGAGCAGAATCAGGAAGGTTCGCCAGGGAAGGTGGGCTTTGAAGAGTATGGAGAAGTTCTGCAGCCAGGCAAGAAAAGAAAGGCTTCTGGCTAGCAGGAAAATCACATGAGCAGTGAGATGAAGGACCCAGCACACTGGGAACTGCAAGCAGTCTGGCAGGAGGTGAAGCTGAGGGGCTGGGTCAGGTGGCAAGGGCTTTACTCCGCTGAGACTCAAATGTTGAACATGACTAGCCATGACTAAAGGGCCTTACATGAGAGAGCACTGTGGGAGATGGCATTTTTAGACAGTCCTTTTGGCTACGATGTGCGAATACACAGAAGGATGAAGGGCCTCTTCTGTGAAGCAAACAGGTGGAGCCTTGTCCAGGCAGGAGTGTAACATTAATTATTAAGAACAGGGACTCTGGAGTTTTTCTAAGGTGATAAAGACCTTCTTCCCTTTCACCTCTTGGAAGTCACCCCAAAACAAGGCGATGAGAAAAACACACACAAGCACCATCATCTCAGAAACTAAGAGACATTGCAACCATGAACTACATAGTACAGGAAGCTAAAAGATAACAGTGACTGACATAGTAGGCTGAGAAGGGTGAAACTTAAGAGGCAAGTCCCAACAAGAAGGAAGCCAGTTGCCTTCCTGAAGGCTGAGAAATTGCAGGCTTTGAATACAGCTGAAGGTGGGACAAAGTGTCAGGCTTAAAACAGGGGAGTTATTTGAAAATCTGTGTAAGAAGTAAAATACGGAGGACAGGGGATCATGGCGAACGGGAGGCAGGACTAGATTGTGGCTCCAGACAGAGCAGCATGAGAGGCTCACATTGTGAATTTTAGCTCCAGATTGACTGCAAGAACTAACCAGCAACCCCAAGAGGACCCACAGACCCTCTGAAAGAAGTGGACTGCTCTTAGAGGACCCGGGAGACACCCCAAATACTGTGATTGCCCCAACTGCAGAAGTGGGAAAGGGAGACCCTCATCTCCCGAACACACACTGGAGAAGCTGAAGGTCTGTTTGCAGAAGTTCCCGACTTTACCTGGAGCTGAGTCAAGTTAGAGAGCCAAACCGAGCAAAATACAAAGGTAGAGGAAGCTGCAGAAAGGCCCTGGGAGCTCGCTGGTTCCCCTAGCAGGCCATTCCCACCTGGTACCACAGGGATCCATCAGGAGGGTGGCCAGAGGAGCAGGGGGTAAAACTCCACAGGGAGAAGGAATTCTCTAGCTAAAATTTGTGACAATTTGAACAGGGCAAGAAGACTCCTGGCCAGAACTCCAGGGAGGGTGTGAATCTGGCTTGCAGACTCCACAGGCGGAGAAGAACTGAAGCCCTTTCTTTAACAGCTGGGAGGCAGAAAGCCTTGGGCAAGTTTTCAAGCCTGACTCGTCCTCCACCTGGAAACAGACTCGGGGCCGTTGAGGGGGCACGGTGGGAGTGAGACCAGCCCTTCAGGTTGCCTGGAAGCTGGGTGAGGCCTGTGACTGCCAACTTTCCCCCACTTCCATGACAACCTGCATGACTCAGCAGAGACAGCCATAATCCTCTTAGGTACACAACTCCAGTGACCTGGGAATCTCGCCCCCATCCCCCACAGCAGCCACAGCAAGACCCGCCCAAGGAGAGTCTGAGCTCAGACCGGCCTAGCCCTGGCCCCACCTGATGGTCCTTCCCTATCCACCTTGGTATCAGAGGACAAAGAACATATAATCTTAGGAATTCTAGGGCCCTGCCCACTGCTGGTGCCTGTCCACACTATTACAGCTGGTGCTTTCTGGAACGTACCACCTCCTGGCAGGAGGCCAACAGCACAAAACAGGGCATTAAACCACCAGAGTTAAGGACCCCATGGAGTCATTGCATCCTCTGCCACTTGCACTGGAACAGGTGCTGGTATCCATGGCTGAGAGACCCATAAATGGTTCACATCACAGCACTCTGTTCAGACAACCCCCAGTACCAGCCCGGAGCCAGGTAGACTTGCTGGGTGCTGGGTGGCTAGACTCAGGAGAGACAACAATCACTGCAGTTCAGCTCACAGGAGCCACATCCATAGGAAAAGGGGGAGAGTACTACATCAAAGGAACACCCCATGGGACAAAATTCTGAACAACACCCTTCGGCCCTAGACCTTCCATCTGAAAGAGCCTACCCAAATGAGAAGGAATCAGAAAACCAACCCTGGTAATATGACAAGCCAAGGCTCATCAACATCCCCAAAAGATCATACTAGTTCACCAGCAATGAATCCAAACCAAAAAGAAATCCCTGATTTGCCTGAAAAATAATTCAGGAGGTTAGTTATTAAGCTAATCAGGGAGGAACCAGAGAAATATGAAGCCCAATGCAAGGAAATCCAAAAAATGTTACAAGAGTGAAAGGAGAAGTATTCAAGGAAATAGATAGCTTAAAGAAAAAAACAGGGCCGGGCGTGGTGGCTCATGCCTGTAATCCCAGCACTTTGGGAGGCCTAGGTGGGCAGATCACGAGGTCAGGAGATCAAGACCATCCTGGCTAACACAGTGAAACCCCTTCTCCACTAAAAATACAAAAAAATTAGCTGGAGTGGTGGCAGGCGCCTGTAGTCCCAGCTACTCAGGAGGCTGAGGCAGGAGAATGGCGTGAACCCGGGAGGCAGAGCTTGCAGTGAGTCAAGATCGCACTACTGCACTCCAGCCTGAGAGACAGAGCGAGACTCTGTCTCAAAAAAAAAAAAAAAAAAAAAAAAGTAAAAGAAAAAAACAAGCAAAAATTCAGGAAACTTTGGACACACTTTTAGAAATGCTAAATGCTCTGGAAAGTCTCGGCAATGAAAATGAACAAGTAGAAGAAAGAAATTCAGAGCTCGAAGTCAAGGTCTTTGAATTAACCCAATAAATAAAGACAAAGAAAAAATAATAAGGAAATATGAACAAAGCCTCCAAGAAGTCTAGGATTAAAAGACCAAACCTAAGAATACCTGATGTTCCTCAGGAAGAAGACAATTCTAAACACTTGAAAAACATATTTGGGTGAATAATTGAGGAAAACTTTCCAGCCTTGCTAGACCTAGACATGCAAATACATGAAGTACAAAGAACACCTGGTAAATTCATCACAAAAAGATCTTTGCCTAGGTACATTGTCATCAGGTTATCCAAAGTTAAGACCAAGGAAAGAATCATAAGAGCTGTGAGACAGAAGCACCAGGTAACCTATAAAGGAAAACCTATTAGATTAACAGAAGATTTCTCAGCAGAAACCCTACAAGCTAGAAGGGATTGGGGCCCTATCTTCAACCACTTCAAACAAAACAAGTGTGAGCCAAGAATTTTGTATCCAGCAAAACTAAGCATCATATATGAAGGAAAGATATAGTCGTTTTCAGACAAACAAATGCTGAGAGAATTCGCCATTACCATGTTACCACTACAAGACCTGCTAAAAAGAAGCTCTAAATCTTGAAACAAATCCTGGAAACACATCATAACACAATCTCTTTATAGCATAAATCACACAAGACCTATAAAACAAGAATACAAGTTAAAAAGCAAACAACAAAAAAACAAAAGCTCACAGGCAACAAAGAGCATGATGAAAGCAACAGTACCTCACATTTCAATACTAACATTGAATGTAAATGGCCTAAATGCTCCACTTAAAAGATACAGAACTGCAGAATGGATAAGAACTCACCAACCAACTGCTGCCTTCAGGAGACTCACCTAGCACATAAGGACTCACATAAACTTAAAGTAAACAGGTAGAAAAAGGCATTTCATGTGAAAGGACATGAAAAGTGAGCAGAGGTAGCTATTCTTATATCAGACAAAACAAACTTTAAAGCAACAGTGGTTAAAAGAGACAAAGAGGGACAGTATAGAATTGTAAAAGGCCTTGTCCAGCAGGAAAATATCACAATCCTAAATATATATGCACCTAACACTGGAGTTCCCAAATTTATAAAGCAATTGCTACTAGACCTAAGAAATAAGATAGACAGCAACACAATAATAGTGGGGGACTTCAATACTCCACTGACAGCACTAGACAGGTCATCAAGACAGAAAGTCAACAGAGAAACAATGGATTTAAACTATACCTTGCAACAAATGAACTTAACAGATATATACAGAACATTTCATCCAACAGCAGCAGAATACACATTCTATTCAACAGTGCGTAACTTTCTAACTTTCACCAAGATAGACCACATGGTAGCCCATAAAATGAACTTCAATAAATTTAAGAAAATTGAAATTATATCCAGCACTCTCTCAGACCACAGTGGAATAAAACTGGAAATTAACTCAAAAGGAACCTTCAAAACCATGCAAATAGAGGGAAATTAAATAACCTGCTCCTGAATGAGATTGGGTCAAAAACAAAATCAAGACAGAAATGAAAAAATTCTTCAAACTGAACGACAATAATGACACAACCTATCAAAACCTCTGGGATACAACAAAAGCGGTGCTAAGAGGAATGTTCATAGCCCTAAACGCCTGTAACAAAAACACTGAAAGAACACAAACAGACAATCTAAGGTCACACCTCAAGAAACTAGAGAAACAAGAACAAACCAAACCCAAACCCAGCAGAAGAAAGGAAATAACCAAGATCAGATCAGAACTAAATGAAATTGAAACAAACCAAAAAAAAAAGATAAATGAAACAAACAGCTGGCTCTTTGAAAAGATAAAATTGATAGACCATTAGTAAGATTGACCAAGAAAAGAAGAGAAAAAATCCAAATAACCTCACTAAGAAACAAAACAGGAGATATTACAACTAACACCACTGAAATACAAAAGATCATTCAAGGCTACTATGAACACCCTTACACACATAAACTAGAAAACCTAGAAGAGATGGATACATTCCTGGAAAAAATACAACCCTCCTGGCTTAAATCAGGAAGAATTAGATACCCTGGAACAGACCAGTAACAAGCAGCGAGATTGAAATGGTAATTTAAAAATAACCGACAAAAAAAAAGTCCAGGACCAGATGGATTCACAGCAGTATTCTACCAGACGTTCAAAGAAGAATTGGTACCAATTCTTTTGACACTATTCCACAAGATAGAGAAAGAAGGAACCCTCCCTAATTCATTCCATAGAGCCAGAATCACCCTAATACCAAAACCAGAAAGGACATAACCAAAAAAGAAAACTGCAGACCAATATCCTTGATGAACACAGATGCTAAAATCCTTAACAAAATACTAGCTAGCCAAATCCAACAACATATCAAAAAGATAATCCACCATGATCAAATGGGTTTCATGCCAGAGATGCAGGGATGGTTTCACATATGCAAGTCAATAAATGTGATACACCACATAAACAAAATGTAAAACAAAAATCACATGATAATCTCAATAGATGAAGAAAAAGCATTCAACAAAATCCAGCATCTCTTTATGATTAAAACTCTCAGCAAAATCGGCATACAAGGGACATACCTTAAAGTAATAAAACCCATCTATGATAAACCCACTGCCAACATAATACTGAATGGGGAAAAGTTGAAAGCATTCCCCTTGAGAACTGGAACAAGACAAGGATGCCCACTCTCACCACTCTTCTTTAACATAGTACTGGAAGTCCTAGCCAGACCAATCAGACAAGAGAAAGAAATATAGGGCATCCAAATCGGTAAAGAGGAAGTCAAACTGTCACTGCTTGCTGACGATATGATAATTTACCTTGAAAACTCTTAAGGACTCCTCTAGAAATCTCCTAGGACTGATAAAAGAATTCAGCATAGTTTCCAGATACAAGATTAATGTACACAAATCAGTAGCTCTTCTATACACCAACAGCGACCAAGCAGATAATCAAATCAAGAACTCAACCCCTTTTACAATAGCTGCAAAAAAAATAAAATACCTAAGAATATATCTAACCAAGGAGTCAAAAGGCCTGTACATTAAACTACAAAACACTGCTGAAAGTAATCATAAACTAAACAAACAAATGGAAACATATCCTATGCTCATGGCAGGGTAGAATCAATATTGTGAAAATGACCATACTGCCAAAAGCAATCTACAAATACAATGCAATCCCATCAAAATACCACCATCATCCTTCACAGAATTAGAAAAAAAAATTATAAAATTCATATGGAACCAAAAAAAGAGCCCGCATAGCCAAAGCAAGACTAAGCAAAAAGAACAAATCTGGAGGCATCACATTACCCCACTTCAAACTATACTATAAGGCCATAGTCACCAAAACATCATGGTACTGGTATAAAAACAGGCATGTAGACCATTGCCACAGAATAGAGAACCCAGAAATAAAGCTAAATACTTATAGTCAACTGATCTTCGACAAAGTAAACAAAATCATAAAGGGAGCAAAGGACACCCTATTCAACAAATGGTGCTGAGATAATTGCCAAGCCATGTGTAGAAGAATAAAACTGGATTCTCATCTCTCACCTTATACAAAAATCAACTCAAGATGGATTAAGAACTTAAACCTGACGCCTGAAACTATAAAAATTCTAGAACATAACATTGGAAAAAACCCTTCTAGACATTGACTTATGCAAGGATTTCATGACCAAGAACTGAAAGCAAATACAATCAAAACAAAGATAAATAGCTAGGACCTAATTAAACTAAAGAACGTTTGCACAGCAAAAGAAAGAGTCAGCAGAGTAAACAGCCCACGGCGTGGGAGAAAATCTTCACTATCTATACATCTGACAAAGGAATAATATCCAGAATCTACAACGAACTCAAATCAGTAAGAAAAAAACAAACAATCCCATCAAAAAGTGGGCTAAGGACATGAATAGACAATTCTCAAGATATACAAATGGCCAATAAACATATGAAAAAATGCTCAACATCACTAATGATCAGGGAAATGCAAATCAAAACTACAATGCAATACCACGTTACTCCTTCAAGAATGGCCATAATCAAAAAAATCAAAAACAGTAGATGTTGGCATGGATGCAGTGAACAGGGAACACTTCTACACTACTGGTGGAAATGTAAACTAGTACAGCCACTATGGAAAACAGCGTGGAGATTCCTTAAATAACTAAAAGTAGAACTACCATTGATCCAGCAATCCCACTTACTGGGTATCTACCCAGAGGAAAAGAAGTCATTATTCAAAAAAGATACTTGTACACGCATTTTTGTAGCAGCACAATTCACAATTGCAAAATCATGGAACCAACCCAAATGCCCATCAATCAACAAGTGGATAAAGAAACTGTGGTGTGCATATATATATATATATATATATATTTTTTTTTTTTTTTCCGTAAAAAGGAATGAATTAACAGCATTTGCAATGACCTGGATGAGACTGGAGACTATTATTCTAAGTGAAGTAACTCAGGAATGGAAAACCAGACATCGTATGTTCTTACTGATATGTGGGAGCTAAGCTATGAGGAAACAAAGGCATGAGAATGATACAATAGACTTTGGGGACTTGGGGGGAAGAGTGGGAGGGGGATGAGGGATAAAAGACTACAAATATGGTGCAGTGTATACTGCTCAGGTGATGGGTGCCCCAAAATCTCACAAATCACCACTGAAGACCTTACTCATGTAACCAAATACCATCTGTACCCCCAAGAACGTATGGAAAAATAAAAATAAATAAATAAAATCTGTGTAAGAAGTAGCTGGACCTGATATTCCCCTCTCCCACTGTGTGGGAGACAGGAGGATTTTTCTCTGGAGAGCTAAAGAAGCTTTGACTGAAGGACCCCAAGAACAGAGGAGAGCAGGGACGAGGCACTGAAAACAGAAATTAAGAAAGTATCTACATACTAACCAGGGAGACCCCCCAGCTCCTTTCTCCTGCACAGATACTGGAACTCCAGTAGCCAGGTTATGCTTGCAGGCAGGATATTGAAGGAGTGTAATTCTTAGGAAGAACTAAACTTTCCCAGAAAAGACATTGGACATGGGCTCACTGCCCCATCAACCAGCAGTGCAGCCCACCTAGCAGTAGCCCCCTTGCCCCGCCCCCACAGAACTGCCTAATCATCTTTCTATTGCATTACTCTTAAATCTGAACAAACATGAAGAATCACCAAGCACCTGAGGAAAGCCTCCTACAGGAAGGATCATCAAAAGAAAAGAAGCACCAACTCAAAAAACAGAAGAGGCCAGGCACGGTGGCTCGGGCCTGTAATCCCAGCACTTTGGGAGGCTGAGGCGGGCGGATCACGAGGTCAGGAGTTCAAGACCAGCCTGGCCAACATGGTGAAACCCCGTCTCTACTAAAAATACAAAAATTAGTTGGGCATGGTGGCGGGCACCAGTAATCCCAGCTACTGGGGAGGCTGAGGCAGGAGAATCATTTGAACCCGGGAGGCAGAGGTTGCATCGAGCCGAGATTGTACCATTGCACTCTAGCCTGGGTGACAGGGCGAGACTGTCTCAAAAAAAAAAAAAAAACCGGAAGAAATGTTTTTAATGTATCATTAATATCCTCAGAGAGACTGGAGAAGATATTGTATCCATAAAACAAGAATAGTGTACTGTTTTAAAAGAAAAAAAGAATCAGACTTGAAAATTAAAATAATGTTTAAAAATCTTTAATTCATAGAAAGGTTGGAAGATAAAGTTGAGAAATCTTACAGAAAGTTAAAAAGATAAATTGATGGGCATAAAGGGAGAGTAGATAGGAAAATTAGAGACTAATCAAAGAGGTCCCATATATATTTAATTGGAAATCAGGAAAAGAGAATAGAGAAAGTGGCGAGGAGGAAATGATCAAAGAAATAATACAGGAAAACATCTGAGGGCTGGACAGACTGAAAGGGCCAATGGAGTACCCAATAAAATTAGCAGAGGATAAATAAATTGTGCCATGATGAAATTTAAGACTACCAAAAAAAGACAGTGAAAGTATGACTGTCAGTAGCAACACTGCAAGCTGAAAAACAAAGGAATGGTGCTTTCAAAATTCTAGATACAAATTATTGCCCATCTAGAATTCTATATCCAGCCAAATCATCACTCAGGTATGCAATATTCAGATATTCCAAGTCTCCACAAAAAAATAATAAATAAAAATAAAAAAACTTACCATGTACATACTCCCCTTCGGGAAGTTACAAAGAAAATATTCCATCCAAACAGAATGAAAAAAAAGCAGAGGAAAACACAGGATCCAGGAAAGAGAGACAAAGGGACCCCCCAGGCTTAGAAAATAACTAGTCCAGATTGGAGCAGAGGAGACAAGAATAATGGAAAATAGGAAATTCCATGAGCAGATAGATTTCACCATGAGGAAAATTTTAGAGGCTGTTGGAAGATAAGGGAAAACTTACCAATAGAAACTAAGGAAATGAAGCAAATGGGAAGAAAGGCAATTAATTCCAGGAAAAATAAAAATTTGTTCATAGCATATTACTTGGCTCCTCAGTGTTGTATTATGGGCAGAATAATGTGAGCACTGAATATTGATTTAACCAAAAATTGTGATACTGGGAAAATGGGAGACAGAATAGGAAAGAACTGAATCCTCATCTACCACAATAGGAAATCTGAAATTGATGAAACAAGAGAAAGAAGTATAAGCATTTAATTTAGAAATATGCAGATAGCAAGAAGCAGCTACAAGAGTTAACTGTCTGCCTCTGGGTGGTAAACTGGGGGTAAAGGGTGGGAACAGGTAGATGGCGTGAATACAGCACTGTTCACTTAAGGGTCTTTCAGGACTATTTGATTCTCATCTTACACAATGTGTGTGGCACTCTCTCTTTGTTGCTTTTTTTCCTTTTTTCTTTTTTTGGGGGGGTGGGATTTATTGGTGGGCATGAGTGAGGAGGGGCAGCACAGTGGACGCCCTCTCAAGTGCAGGGCTTTAAAAAAAAAATAAGGAAAAGAGCTCTCTGAAGTCACATTGATTCAGATTTGAATATTGGAGCAACTGTTCTGTTACCTTTGTGATCCTGGGAAAATAATTTTAAGCTTCCTGAGTCTCCATTTCCTCAATTGTAATATGAGGCAAATACTTTTATTAGCTATCACCTTTCATAGGGTTCTTTAGAAACAGGTCAACTGCCTGACTCACAGAAAAGCCCTCAATAGAAGCTTTCTGCCTGTTCTAATTACCTGGCACCCTTCATTCCTCTCTGGACATCTTGACCTCTTGCTCTTCATCAGTCCCCCAGGTGTGTTTGCATGTTTCACCTTAGCTCTAATGTGAAGAAGAAGGTTTTTTTCTTGTTTAAAAAAAATAAGCTGGTGACCCTTGATCTAGAAATCAGTTCCTCTGAGGAGTAGCTCTGGTGATGGAGAAACACTGTTCCCCCTATGGGAAAGGAAAACTTGAGTCATACTCTTTCAGCCACTGGTGAGCAAAAGCTTAGGTGAGAACCAGACATCTTAGAAGCCTCCGGGATCTCCCATTTGTGCCCACAAACATTTCCAGCCTTAATCCCTTTTGCTGATGTAATAAGATTCTTCAGCTGGATGATGAAAACTGAGCCCATGGTGTTGTGATTATGAGCTCAGCTACCTGCCACTGGCAGGTGACAGCTGCACCTGCGAGGCTGGTCAGCTTCCCACACACCCAGGGTGCCTGTGGCCTCCTGCACCCTAAGCCCTGCCCTCACCTGGCCACTAGTTACTGAACAGGGAGTGAAGTTTCCTGGTAGAGATTATCTATTTTACTGCCAGGATTATGCTCTATGCAAAGCACAGGTCCAGGCACTGGGGATGACATAGAGATACATGTACATTTGGCCTCAAAGGAGTTTACCATTTAATGAGGGAGATAGATAATCACCATCCAATAGACAAGGAAATAAACGAAGTGGGTAGGAGAAGGGCTGCTGGTGGGCTGCATGTGGGATAAGTAAGACCTTGGGTCTACATGTGGGAATGCTGCTTTGGAGCTTCTCATGCAAGCCTGGGAGCAGGTGAGCACCCAGCTCAGGTGATTTTCTTTAAGCAAAAGCAAGTCTTCAAATATGTGTGATGTTTTATCCTTGGGGCGGCAGTGGGAGGGGGTGGTCTCTGAATACTGACAGTCCTTACGGAAGAGGATAGTGCCTTGTGGGCAGGGTGACCCTACAATTCATTATCCAAACAGGGACACTTGAGAGTGAAGGTAATGAAAGATAACTAGCATTCCAGGACACGTATAGCCAGGGCTTGCCCTGGCAAACCAGACATATGATCTTTCGACTTAACGGGAGCTTGGTAATTATAAAGCGGAGTAGAGTCAGTGACCTAGGGACCAGAAGAGAATAGATTCTGGCTGGGCACAGTGGCTCATGCCTGTAATTCCAGCACTTTGGGGGGCCGAGGCAGGAGGATAGCTTGAGGCCAGGAGTTCAAAATGAGCCTGGGCAACATAGTGAGAACTTCATCTCTACAAAATTAATAAATAAATTAGCCAGGTATGGTAGCACGCACCTGTAGTCCCAGCCACTCGTGAGGTTGAGGCAGGAGGATCACTTGAGCCTGGGAGTTAAGGCTGCAGTAAGCCATAATTGCACGAGCCTAGGCAACGGAGCAAGACCCTGTCTCAAAAAAAAACAGAGAGAGAGAGAACAGATTCCTACTCAGTCTGAATGTCTAGGTCTCCTGCAGGTTCAAAAGGCTTCTCAGACCGTTCCCCCAGACACCCTGGGTAAGAGCCACTGGTGGCGGGGTCGGGGAGGGGGCTGGTCTCTCTTGACACATTTCCTCCTCAGAATGACTGCTCAAGGGGCCCATTTTCACCAGTGACCAGCATCAGTCCACCTCTCTGGTTAGGACTCCTCAAAGAGCCGCATATGTTCTGGCCAAGCTACTTGAAGATTAAATGTATATTTTCTGCTTCCCTGGCGCCTTAGCTCCTCCTGCATGGAAACCAATTCAGAGTTTGCCTTGGTGTGGTTTTTAATTGCCATGCCCAAGTCCCGTACCCTTATAGTGCTTTTCAAAGAGTAATTCTTATTCCAAAACCACTTCACAGTGATTTCACAGTGTAAGAAATAATGTAGAAAAGGCTCTAACCAATTGCTGTTTTATCAAAGAAATTAACAGTTGATGTGAGAGGACAGCCCTAATGACCTAGCGCTTTTACCCCATTTCATTCTGTATCCTGATAGAATAAAGGTCATAGAGTAACAGAATTTACAAGGTAAAATTATACCTATTTATTTTATTTGTCTCTTTCACCAACCTGTGATTTCCTGGAGGACATAAATTGCATTATTAACATAACATATCATTAAAACCATCGCCGGGCTGGTCTGAAGGTAGTGAGTTATCTCAATTGATTGTTCGCAGTTATAGATCAAACTTCTTGTTCTACTCTTTCCTCTCTTCTCACTACTGTACTTGACTAGTCTTTGTTAACAATTAAAAATAATAAAATAAAATAAATAAAACCATCATTGGCATGGACATATTTGTGGGGTCTCCTAAATGACTATGGTTGAATGGAAGGCAGCCTGGTCATAGCCCCACCTCTCTTGCTGACACCAGAGAGACTCCTTTCAGTCCTTACACCCAAAACAGACTTTCCTTTGTGATCTTTACTTGTAGCAAATCATATTCTTCCCAGGCCACCTGAGGCAACTGGGAGGTAGCCTCCTCCTCCTCTTCCCCTCCCCATCCCACTGGGACAGTTTTGTTGTCTCGGTTCAGCTCTGCCTGATCTTATGAACACTGGGGTCTACCTGTTAAACGGGGCAGGGCATGGTCAAAACTCTTCCCTCCAGTTCCCACAGGCTCCAACTGTTGGTCTTTAATGGCTTTGTGGAAAATGGCTCTCTCTCTCTCTCTTTCTGTCTCTCACTGGACTGTGTTTCCTGTTTTCTTCTTTATTGTCATAAAAATCCTAGATACTGCTCAGGGTCCCACTGGTAGTAGATTGTGCCCATCTCTGACAGATCTTTGCCATGTGGCTCTTCCTTTCTGGAAATTCACCAATGTTCACCAGCCCCATCTAGAAAACTATGAACACATTATACACATTATTCTAACTTTAGATTGGATATGGATTAAATGTTGGCATCACCTGGTTCTGTCAGATTGTCTCATCTGGCTCCTTAGAAACCAAAATGGGAGAATTCACATGTTTTGGTTGTTAAATCATGGTTCCAGCTGTCAAACCATACTGCTTGTGCTAGAGGAATAGGGAATAATGTGTGTGGGTGCCAGGAAAAAGGCAGACACTAAGGGGCATTTATAACCAACATAAATATGTAATAAAGGCAGTGTCAGTATAAATTAAATACATACAAAATAAAGGCAATTATTAATATGTAAGCATAGGCTCCAGAGATGTTTCAGTTTGGTCTCCTTCTTCTCCCTCTACCACAGAAACCAAATGACCGTGATCATAAAGTGAGACTGGCACTGGGAAATGGCTTACGAGGAGATGTGTGGAGACAATTTGTCAAGAGATTTGGGGACATATGCATCTATGAGTTCTATGCTGCCACTGAAGGCAATATTGGATTTATGAATTATGCGAGAAAAGTTGGTGCTGTTGGAAGAGTAAACTACCTACAGAAAGTAAGTACATTGAAAAATGAGAGCATATGTAGCCAGTTTTCAGAATACAGAGACTTCTTAAAAGCCAAGTCATGATGATGTTATCAGAAGTCAGGCAGCATCAGAGCCATGGCCCATTCCTATCACCAAGAGAAGTTTTGCTCATTCTCTGTGATGATGACTTCAAAAAATCAGATCCTCCAATTAAAAACATCTCAACTTCTATTAAGAACAATCCATTGTGCCCTTGCCATCTGCAACTTAGGCGAAGTCTTCCTGATGCCGTTTATACTTGTATGTGATAAGACACCTGAAGGTTACAAGTTCCATAAGCTTATCGTACACTGTGAAACATAGTATTTCCCTTTAATTGTGTTGTGCAGCACCATCACCTGGGGAGTTTTTTTATCTGCACAAATGCAAGGCCCCATCCGCTAGGCTTTGGATTCAGTTGTTCTGAGGTGGAGCCCAGGCATCTGAGTGCTAGGATCTGGTGAACATTTATGTCCAACTAATAATTCCACCAGAAAGATATTTCTTATGTGTAAGCCAGCTCACATAGCCATCTCTTTTCCCTGTCAGTCATTTTATTGCTCGTGGGTCTCCGTTGTCTTTTTTGTACTCAAGCAGTCAGTCTTCCAGGTAACCAACTATTCTGCAAATATCCAGAAATGTTCAGCAAATGCTGAGCCTCCTTTGGCTTGAGAAGTCACTGCGGTCATTGTGCCTGTGGGCAGCTCATCCTTTCTGGCCATGAAACAGCCACACCGGAACTCCCACGCAACCTGTGTCCCCAGGGACAGACCAGCAGAATACAGAGGACAGTAGTTCATGTGCCTAAGAGCCCTGGCTGTGGAGAGCAAATCTCAGTGCCACCATATGCTAGCTGAGTGACCTTGGGCAGGTCACATATGTTCCTCAGGCCTCAATTTCATCATCTGTAAAACAGAGATAACAAGAGAAAATATTGAACCCAGTGCCTAGCCCACACTCGATAAGGGAAAAGGATTGTTGAAAGGATTAAATAGCTGGGTGCAGCGGCTCACACCTGTAATCCCAGCACTTTGGGAGGCCAAGGCGGGTGGATTATAGATCAGGAGATCGAGACCATCCTGGCTAACACGGTTAAACCCCATCTCTACTAAAAATACAAAAAATTAGCCGGGCATGGTGGCGGAAGCCTGTAATCCCAGCTACTCGGGAGGCTGAGGGAGGAGAATGGCGTGAACCCGGGAGGCGGAGCTTGCAGTGAGTCGAGATCGCGCCACTGCACTCCACCCCGGGCAACAGAGTGAAACTCCGTCTCAAAAAAAAAAAAGAAAGAAAGAAAGAAAGGATTAAATAACTTACGAAAAGGCCCTTAGAGGCTATAGCCCAATGCCTGTCATTTAATAGCCTTGAATAATTGTTAGCTGGAATGATGATAATCACTCCATTTCTTATATTCTGGCCTAATCTCAAGGTGTTCCCAAGTTCAAGGACCCTCTCTTGACAATGACAGCTCCACCTACACTACACAGGTCCCTCCACAGTCCTCTAGACCTGCGCTGTCCAAACAGTAGCCACTAGCTACATGTGGCTACTGAAGTTTAAGTTATATTAATAAAAGTTTAAATCCAGTTCTTCAGTCACACATTTCCAGTGCTGAATAGCCACGTGTGGTTAGTAACTACCGTATTGAGCAACGCAGACAGAGAATATTTCCATCATCACAGCAGATTCCTGGGCAGTGCTGCTGCAGACTGAGAATCGATCTCCTACACCCCACTGGAACTGCTGCTGAGGGTCAGCTAATGCTGTATATTACTCATTCTTTACTTTCTCATCCATTGATTGCCATATTTTATTGTCAGTTTTTCTACTTTAAGCAAAACATTAAAAAAAAAAAAACTTTTAAAACCGGATGATCCATGCAATTGATGTAGAAAAGAACATTTATTACCAACTATAAATTTTTTACATTCCTTCAAATAAGATCTACATTTGTTGACCGTAAACACCACTTGTTTTTTTTAACAAGTATTAGCTGTCTGCTAATACTAAAGCATATGATTGTTTGCTTCATCACATAGACTTGAATATAAATTTGAAATAGACACAGTAATCATGGCTAATAATTATATCCAAATACTGTCATGTTTGCATTTTTCTTCCAACAAGGAAAATAATATATTTATTATTGCTCTTACTGAATTGCTGAAAATTAAATTCTTATGCTTTGAATTATATGTTAAATATGATAGAGTTTTAATAATTTTATAGTCATGGGCATGAAATAATTACGCCTTTGATTCTAAAATATATTAGATAACATTTCCGTAGAAACATGAAAAATCTAATAGTGTCATATTAATGTAAGGTTATACAAGATTTTAAAAACCCATTTGTGATACATCCACCAAAAGACACAAGAATGTTCCTAACAGCTTTATTTGTAATAGGCCAAAACTAGAAATCATCCAAATACCCATTAACAGGAAAATAGATAAATAAATCGTGGTATATTTATACAAGGGAAAATTGCATGGCAATAAAAAACACCAACATGGATGGATGAATATTATAGACATATTGAGTGAAAGAAGCAGACACAGAAGCAAACATTTATTTCATTTATTTGAGATTTAAGATTAATTGACAGCAATATAAGTCAGAATAGTAGTTAACTTCACAGAAAAGGGCAGGAGGAAACTTTCCAGGTGAAATGAAAGTTTTCTCTGTCTCTCTCTGGGTGGCAGTTTTAAGGGTATATGCAAATGCAAAATTTCATCAACCTGTACACCTAAGATATACTTTGTGTTATACCACAATTAAAAAGGGAAAAATTGTAAAAGATTTATACTCAAAATTATTTTAATCTTGCTAGAAAATCATAACTTATGACCTGATTAAATATGATGTGGAGAAAGATGAACCTGTCCGTGATGAAAATGGATATTGCGTCAGAGTTCCCAAAGGTACAGTGGACTTTTGTTCAATCAACCTGTGCCCCTTCTTATCTTGATCAAGTGACTTTTAAGGACTAACATATTATTGCCACATGGTAAAATTTATCAGAGTGGGGAAAAGGGGGCTTTATTTAAGTACCCTCCAATATACAGGAATTCCAAAGGTGCTAATTTACCACTGCATGTAACATAATTCTAGTTTTAAACCTAGCTTAACAACTTCTTGCTTATGAGGTAATGTTTTATAGGAAGGGATATGTAATTGTGGTTGCAAAATTATAGTTTTAGGTGGCCTTTACCTTTAAGCTTTAACAACTGTGCGTTTGTGTAAGTGTGCATAAATCATTATTCAGTAAAAGATTAGCAGTAAAAGAATTACAGGCCAGGTGTGGTGGCTCACACCTGTAATCCCAACACTTTGGGAGGTTGAGGAGGGCTGATCATTTGAGATCAGGAGTTCGAGACCAGCCTGGCCAACAGGGCAAAATCCTGTCCCTACTGAAAATACAAAAATTAGTTGGGCATGATGGCACACACCTGTAACCCCAGCTACTTGGGAGGCTGAGGCAGGAGAATCCCTTGACCATGGGAGGCAGAGGTTGCAGTGAGCCGAGACTGCACCACTGTACTCCAGCCTGGGCAACACGGCAAGATTCCATCTCAAAAAAATAAAAATCAAAATATAATAATTAGGCCATATGCAATAATGTGCAGTATATGTGTGTGTGGTGTATGTATGTGTGTCTGTAATATATATGTACATATAATTCACAGGTATACATGCATGGAAGATGATACTTCCTACAGCCAGCTTGTTGCCAGCAGGTTGTATGGCATTAGTTTTAAGAGAAGGTTGATGTATAAATTTGACCTCTAGCACATAAAATAAGTTTACTTTCTTCTGTCTTAGGTGAAGTTGGACTTCTGGTTTGCAAAATCACAAAACTTACACCATTTAATGGCTATGCTGGAGCAAAGGCTCAGACAGAGAAGAAAAAACTGAGAGATGTCTTTAAGAAAGGAGACCTCTATTTCAACAGTGGAGATCTCTTAATGGTTGACCATGAAAATTTCATCTATTTCCACGACAGAGTTGGAGATACATTCCGGTTGGTTTTTCTGAATCATTGAGCCAAAAACAAACACACGCACAGTTTGGCTTACTCCTAGTGGAATCGCATTCCACTTTGGTTAATGGTGCATTTCCTTCTCTATCTTTGGCACATCAGGTCAAACTCCTGTGTTCCCAGAGAATGAGGAATGAAGTGCATGAAGTGTCACTCTGCAGTGCACAGTTAACTTGGCTGAGCAACACCAGATAAGAATAAGGCAGGAAACCTGTATCTGATTTCTGGAGACAAAAGTACATTTAACTCCTCTTGTTTCTCCTGCATTATTACTGGTCAGTCTTAGGACAGCCAAGGATTTTCACCTTTCAAATTATGGAGGTGTTTAGATAAAATCAGATGCAAATTAATGTGGAGCTGATCTAGTTGAAGAGGAAGTGAGGGGTTCGGAGGCCCTTCCCCCAACCCGTTTCATCCCCAACCAGATGGTTTCCCACAGAACCCCCAGGTCAGCACAAGGAAGTTGGAAGTCCTTCTAACAGACCATGGAATTAACTTCCAACCATAGCACAGTCCTCCAGCCTCATGACACAGCTTCCTTCCTGTGTAAACTCCCTGAGGGCAGGCCCTGTGTCTGCCTGTTCACCCCCAGCACCTACCCTGGTGCCTGGTGTCATTTTTTGCATGAATGAATGAGGAAGGGATGGAAGTTGTCTAACTGCAGTAGAAGGACAGCAGGTGGAATGAGGAGAACCAGGCTCACCTCTCCCACTGAGCAGCAGTAGTATCAAGACAGATAACCATTCTGGACCTCAGTCCTTTTGCCCTTGAGATGAGGGTCACAGTGATTCTCAGGGTCCTTCCATCTCTACTATTCCGTGTCTTAAGATCCATATCACTTTATGCCATCTACATATTATTAAGAAGATACTTCTGGGAGGGCTAAAGAATTTTTAATGGGCCAGGCGTGGTGGCTCACGCCTGTAATCCCAGCAGTTTGGGAGGCCGAGGCGGGTGGATCACCTGAGGTCAGGAGTTCCAGACCAGCCTGGCCAACATGGTGAAATCCTGTCTCTACTAAAAGTACAAAAATTGCTGGACATGGTGGCACGTGCCTGTAGTCCCAGCTACTCGGGAGGCTGAGGCAAGAGAATCACTTGAACCTGGGAGACGGAGGTTGCAGTGAGCTGAGATTGCGCCATTGCACTCCAGCCTAAGTGACAGAATGAGACTCTGCCTCAAAAAAAAAAAAGAATTTTTAATGAAAAGAAAATTTAACTCTTTATTAAGTGAAAAATAGCACCAGGTTGGGCCTTAACATTAGAATCTCCCTGTAACTAAAGTATGATTTTTTTTCCTTTCTTGTTGCCATGAGACCCTGAAATAAAATATGAAGTTCTATTAAAGAGAACTTCAGAAACTGAATTAAATAGCAACTGAGTTAGTAAATGAGAAATTGAGAGACCTAAACACAGCAGAAAATCGTTGAGATTTCTTTCTAATTTCCACTGCCTTTCTTAGCTAGGGCTATATTTTAACATTAGAACATTATTCTGTGTATTGTATTTCATGTGGTAACATTGAAATTCCATATTTTGTTATCTAGGTCTATACTTTTCCCTTTTATGCCTCAAGCAAGATACCCCAGCTAGGACTAAGTTGGGGAGTTTGAGGAGCCAAGGTGAGGAACACGAGATCAGGACCATGCAGAAATCTAAAGGAAACACCAGCTCTCCGACATTGCGACCTGGGCCAGAAACCACCAGTGACCTCTGCTAACTTTGTCCTTTCTTCCAGGTGGAAAGGGGAAAATGTGGCCACCACTGAAGTTGCTGATACAGTTGGACTGGTTGATTTTGTCCAAGAAGTAAATGTTTATGGAGTGCATGTGCCAGGTATATACAAGATATGATCTGTACCTAAACCCATAGAGTAACTGAACATAATTTTAGCCTCAAGGCAGAGTTTGTCATTGCTTTCTCCTGCCATCCAGAGTTAAACAGTTCTTTCAGCTGCCAGGGAGTAAGGAGCTTATGTCTGGCTTATGTTCCATTATAAAAGCCAACTCAGTGCATCTGAATATGACCTTCTCTTCATTTCAGCTCCCAGCCATTCTTGGGCTCTCAGGCAAACAAAGTCTCAAATATGGGAGCTCCATGCCACATTTGGCACACCTCGAGAAAAGTCGTGTCATGCTTAAGAGCTGGGAAATGGTGTCCTAGCCTCTGAACTAGGAGGCACAAAGAAGAGCCAGTGCAGTTGCTAGAAGAAAAAGCTGGGGAAAAGTGGATTTTGTACAGCCTCTTCTTTTTAAGATTTCTAAGCCCAGTTCACCCCACTAAGTTTCAGAATCATCACACAAGAATGTTGTCACCGCAGCTTCATCTGCACATCCGCTTCTGCCAGCAGAGTCAGGAGGGCCAGTGTCTGACCTTGAATCCTGGCTTCAACATCTGCTGGCTGCTTGACTGCAGGCAAATCACTAAAATTAAGGATAATGCCAGCCCTGCAGTTAAGGTTGTCAAGAGAACAAATTCATTTTAGTTACATCAACGCTAAGCATATATTTATCAAATATATACATAAGGGTTGTTGTGACAATAAATCACGTTAATAATGTCAGAGAGGATTCCAGCCTCCAAATTACTGTCCAAATATAAAGCATTAGGGGTATTATTATTCCCCCACAACTCATATTTGGGATTCCCACCCATATTCAAAGTAGAAATCCAAAAGTCCCTTTTCCCCAAGCTCTGACACTTCTACATGGCCTTGTGCTTTTTATTTTTTAAAGAATATTCAAGGCCGGGCGTGGTGGCTCACTCCTGTAATCCCAGCACTTTGGGAAGCCGAGGCAGGCAGATCATGAGGTCAGGAGATCGAGAGTATACTGGCCAACATGGTGAAACCCCATCTCTACTAAAAATACAAAAATTAGCTGGGTGTAGTCCACGTGCCTATAGTCCCAGCTACTCTGGAGGCTGAGGCAGGAGAATCGCTTGAACCAGGGAGTCGGAGGTTGCAGTGAGCCAAGATCGTGCCATTGCACTCCAGCCTGGGCAACAAGAGCAAGACTCTGTCTCAAAAAAAAAAAAAAAAAAAAAAAATTTAAGTCCAGACACGGTGGCTCACACCTGTAATCCCAGCACTTTGGGAGGCCAAGGCAGATGGATCACTTGAGGTCAGGAGCTTGAGACCAGCCTAGCCAACATGGCAAAACTTAGTCTCTACTAAAAATACAAACATTAGCCAGGGGTGGTGGCTACCATCTGTAATCCCAGCTACTTGGGAGGCTGAGGCAGGAGAATCACTTGAACCCGGGAGATGGAGGTTGCAGTGAGCCAAGATCTCACCACTGCACTCCAGCCTGGGTGACAGAGTGAGGCTCCATCTCAAAAAAACAAAAAGAATATTCAAGAATATCTCTTGCTTGTTCCTCCCCAACTCTGGGACAATGACACGAGGGGAAATATGGCCACATCTTGAGGTGAGAAGGGACAGAATGGAAGAAGGTGTGAATACTCCCGTTGGAGAACTCCCCAGGCCTTATGCTGAGTTAACACAAGGGTCTAAGTTGTGGTTGTCAGCCATTGTGCCACCCTAGGCTCTTGCAGACCCTTCCTTAAATGTTGTGTATGCATGTAAATGCTTGATTTTAAAAAGAAGACTCATACAAAAGAGTATGTATGAGGTGAGAGAATCTAGAAGATGAAACAGAAGGATCTAGCCTAGTGTTCCTCAAAGTGGGTCCCCAGATCAACAGTGTCAGCACCACCGAGGAGTCTGTTACAAGTGTAATTTCTCAGGCCCACCCCGAACTACCAAGTCAAAATCTCTGGGGTAGGCCCAGGAAACTGTGCTGGCACAAACACCCCAGAGATTCTTAAAAACACTGAAAGTCTGATTTAGGGGGTGATGAAAATGCACTAGAACTAGATCCTGGTAATGATAGTACAACATTGTAAGTGTATAAAATACCACTGAATTGTACACTTTTTTTTTTTTTTTGAGATGGAGTTTTGCTGTCATTGCCCAGGCTGGAGTACAATGGCGTGATCTCAGCTCACTACAACCTCTGCCTCCCAGGTTCAAGCAGCAATTCTCCTGCCTCAGCCTCCTGAGTAGCTGGGATTACAGGCATGCACGACCACGCCCGGCTAATTTTGTA
Source organism: Pongo abelii (assembly GCF_028885655.2). Lineage (NCBI taxonomy): Eukaryota > Metazoa > Chordata > Mammalia > Primates > Hominidae > Pongo > Pongo abelii. The sequence continues at coordinate 53,177,501 of NC_072001.2, forward strand.
TTTTTAGTAAAGATAGGGTTTCACCATGTTGGTCAGGCTGGTCTCGAACTCCTAACCTCAGTTGATCCACACCCCGACCTTGGCTTCCCAAAGTGCTGGGATTACAGGCGTGAGCCACCACGCCCAGCAAATTGTACACTTTAAAATGAGTTGGAATGATAAATTTTGTTATGTGTTTATCACAATTAAAAAAAAAACACACACACACTAAAGTCTGAGAAGCACTAAAGCCCAGTGGTTCCAAAAATTTGGCCAATCATCAGAACCATCTGGGAAACTTTTTAAAGCCTGGATCTAATGGACCAGAAGCTCTGGAGTATGGGACTCAGAATCTGCATGTCTTTTTTTAATTCCCAAGTGAATCTAATGATCAGTGAGTTCTGGGAGCCACTGAAACAGAACAAAGGGAAGGAGGCTGACAGTCTTACGGTGTTGGCAGACAGTCAGATAGGATGAGGAGCAGGTGTGTTCTGTGCTGCTCCAGTGATCAGAACTAAAACCAATGGATTAAAATGACCAGGGAGCCAATTTTAGCCTGAGAACTCCCCTGTAACCAAAGGAACCATCAATAGAATGGGCTTGTCTCTCAGGATAGGAAATGCCCTCACCAACTAGGGCACGTAAAGAGAGGCTGGATGTCCACCTGGGATCCTGGGAGAACTCTTGCAGCAGTGAAAGATTAGAGATAAATTCTAAAGTCCCTCCCAACTTTCAGATTCTGTGATTCCCAGTGCCACAACTGCTGCTGTCTGGCCCCCCCATCCACAGAGGCCAGTCCCATTCCAGACTAGAAATGCAGCAGTACTGTCTGAAGTAAGGCATCATTCCACTATGGGTGATTCTGCACAAGGCAGTCACACATCTCGGCTTCGGACCAGGAGAGAATTTCCAGGTTTGGGCCTGGAGTGGAGTTCACTTTTTCTAGGTGTCACACCTGAACTGCCCAACTACTCTGTAGAACTTTCTGCAATGATGGAAATGTTCCATATCTGCACTGTCCAGTACGATAGCCAATAGCCACCATGTCACTATGGAACACTTGAAATGTGGCTAGTGCAACTAAGGAACTGAATTTTTCATAATATTTAATTATAATTGATTTTAGTTTTAATAGCCACAAATAACCAGTGGGTGTCATATTAGACAGTGCAGCTCTAGAGAACCCTTGGCCAGAATTGACCTTTACAATTAACCCAGAGCTCCTATAGGCTGGAACCATCCCCCCCGAAGCTGAACTAGTCCCAAACCACCCTCCAAGAGTTGGGGCAGAGGCCTGAGACCTGACAGGCCCATTTGCCCCTAGGTCCAGTGTCGCTACTACCAGAGCAAGAAGCAAGGAGACGGTGAATGCGGAGGATTTCTGTCGCCTGAGCCTTAATTCTAAAAGGAGCTTATTGGAGACACTTGAGATTTCTAAGACAGGTGCTAGGGACCCTAAACTAAGAGGATCTGGTGCCAGTGCCTCTCTCCCTCAGACAAGAAGCAAACCAAATGAGGGGGCATCTTTTTTTCCTTTTGTTGTTTGCCTTCTTTAGAGCTATAGGTAAACACACAATCACCATAGGAGAGATTTCGAAAGCTGGGGCCCAGGTAACCAAGGGAGGCTCCTGTCTTCTCTCTGATTACAGCTGAGTAGTTTAGGGAAGTGGAACTGGACTCCCGCTGGGTCTGCTGGATCAGGTAGAAGATACATTAATACCTAATTACCACTGTCCTCACAAGAAGGCAGTGGTAATTGTTGGAAACTGCTCTGGGCTAAATTCCCTGATGTAGGATCTGTTCTCTCTGGGTAGAGCACATCCTCTTGGGACTAATGGGCCTTAACGGGAGGGCACAAAACAGCTCCTCCCTGTGCCTGCCTTCACCTCCTGTCCCACATCCTCTCCAAAATGCAGACAAGAAAAGCCATTAGAACCTTGATTAGATAAGTAGGTCTCCAAGGTGGTATTTGTGCCCAGAAGTGCAACAAACCTGACGTTGCAACCTGAAGAACAACCCAAGCTCAGCAAGTCATGCCTGACGGTGAAGCAAGGACTTTCACTGGAGTCAAAAGTAACTTCCTGTAGCCACCAGTCCAACCTGCTCTACTCAGATGTGTTTGTATAGGCTGCTAGAAAGAAGGATGATGGTTATAAGCACAGGATCTGGAGCCAGGCTGCCTGAATTCAATTCCGTACCCTGCCTAGTATTTGCTGTCTGACCTTGAATAAGTCTCTTAATGTCTTTAAGCCTCAGTTTCTTCATCTGTAAAATGGAAATAACATCTACATCTCTTCAGAAGGTTGTTGTGAGGATTAAGTGAGATCATCAATACAACACACTTAGTATAGGGCCTGGAATATAATAAAGATTCAACCAACTGTTATTATTGCTATTAGTATTAGTGCAATCACTTTACAGTATCTTCGACATGTATTTGTAATAAAAATGCCAGCTATCCAAATGAAACCCATGCTATAAATGTTGTCTGAGCCCACAGTTCTTTGAACTAATAAAGCATCATAAATAACCATAACACATCTAATTTTTTCTCACTTTATTTCTAGATCATGAGGGTCGCATTGGCATGGCCTCCATCAAAATGAAAGAAAACCATGAATTTGATGGAAAGAAACTCTTTCAGCACATTGCTGATTATCTACCTAGTTATGCAAGGCCCCGGTTTCTAAGAATACAGGTGAGATCTCTTATTATCAAGTTCAATGATCTGCCCTCTTGGAGATTCCTACCTCTTAGGGAACAACTCGCCTTCTCCCAGGATGACTACATTTGCCAAATTTTCGCCACACTTTCCAGGAAGCTCAGAAAAGTGTCATAGACCAATAAGGAAGTGGTAATATCAGGCTGGGTGCGGTGGCTCATGCCTGTAATCCCAGCACTTTGGGAGGCCGAGGTGGGAAGATTGCTTGAGCTCAGGAGTTTGAGACCAGCCTAGGCAACATAGTGAGACTTCATGTCTACTAAAAATGAAAATTTTTAAAAAAGGCCAAACGCGGTGGCTCACGCCTATAATCCTAACACTTTGGGAGACAGAGGTGGGTGGATCACCTGAGGTCGGGGGTTCGAGATCAGCCTGGCTAACATGGTGAAACCGGGTCTCTACTAAATAGACAAAATTAGCTGGGTGTGGTGGTGCATGCCTGTAGCCCCAGCTACTCGGGAAGCTGGGGCAGGAGAATCGCTTGAACCTAGGAGGAGGAGGTTGTAGTGAGCTGGGATCACGCCACTGCACTCCAGCCTGAGCAATGGAGTGAGACTCCATCTCCAAAAAAAAAAAAAAAATTGGTCAGGCATGGTGATGTGCACTTGTAGTCTCATCTACCTGGGAGGCTGAAGCAGGAGGATTAGTTGAGCCTGGGAAATCAAGGCTGCAGTGAGGTATGATTGCACCACTGTACTCCAGCCTGGGCATCAGAGCAAGGCCCAGTCTAAAAAAAAAATTTATCAGAAAACAGCTAGAAGAAATCCAATCCTAATCCCTTTCTCCTTACGATGACAGGCCAGTTCATTCAGCAAGAGTCTTAGCACATAACTCACAAAGTCTGTTCGGTGAGTCCTGACAGACATCGCAAATAGAAATGCTCTGACCCTGTTTGTTGTTTCCAGTTTTAAAGAATACAGAAATCCACAGAAGTTCTACACCTTTCTATGGTGTGAAATTTAATTGGACATTAGCCAGCTGGAATTGCCTGAGACTTAACTATCACCGCTAGGGGGATTTTTTTTCTTCCTCCAACATTAACCCTTTGGTTGGTTTAATACTCTCACTTTTAGACTTTGAGCTCTGTGATTCTGTAGCTGAAGACTTGACAAAGGAGGTCTTAAGATTCCAGATATTGTGCGTACAGGATTATTCCTGTTGATGTTCATAGGGCACCAACATTTGCTTTGCAAACAGATGGTAAAGAGGCATGAAAATGAAATATCCTGATATTTTGATTAACACATTAATTGAAGGAAAAATCAGTCTTCAATCTAATAGACAAGCAGACTGAGAAAACAGAGTTGTCTGTAAATGATCCCTCCTTCTCCCATCATGTGTCCGGATATCCTAGTGGTACCTGAAGCCTTACCAAGAAATAGGCACCACCCCTCTGCTCAGAAATCTATGCACAGGTATCGATCTCATCCTTGGCAGGTCCTCCCTCCCCACAGGTGATCCTAAAGCTTTAAGGGAACAAAAAATACCTCACAAAGGGCTCCCTAATGGAGATCCTGCAAACAGAATGTATGGGTATCATATAAAACTTTCACTTCACTAGAAAATGTAAAGAGAGTGGATGTTACTTGCCCCACCACAAAAATGATATCTATATGAAGTAATCCATTTGCTAACCAGCTAGATTTAACTATTCCACGATGTCTATGTACTTCAGCACATCATATTGTACATGAGAAAAACACACAATGTTATCTGTCCATTTAAAAATAAATTAAAATGGAAAACTTTTTTTTTAACTTTCACTTCCCAGCTCTCACATGAGCCAGGGATGCTAATGATTTGCTAGATCCCCATGCCCCACCCCTACCCCTTGCCCTGCATCCTAATCTATTGCAAAATGCAACCACAATGTGGATTATTTGATGTTTTTCAGGACACCATTGAGATCACTGGAACTTTTAAACACCGCAAAGTGACCCTGGTGGAGGAGGGCTTTAACCCCGCTGTCATCAAAGATGCCTTGTATTTCTTGGACGACACAGCAAAAATGTATGTGCCTATGACTGAGGACATCTATAATGCCATAAGTGCTAAAACCCTGAAACTCTGAATATTCCCAGGAGGATAACTCAACATTTCCAGAAAGAAACTGAATGGACAGCCACTTGATATAATCCGACTTTAATTTGATTGAAGATTGTGAGGTGCAGTTTTTGTAGGAAATTATGCATACCAGTAAAGGGAGACTTTTTAAAATAACAGTTGAGTCTTTGCAAGTAAAAAGATTTAAAGATTATTATTTTTCAATGTGCACCTACTGTTTGTATTTGCAAACTGAGCTTGTTGGAGGGAAGGCATTATTTTTTAAAATACATAGTAAATTAAATGAACACCAACATGTGAGATGCCACTGTCTCTGTGTTCTTTCCTCACTTTATTCTAAATACAAAACCTGTGTCAATTACTCCAAAGCCTGAAGTCCTCACTGGTAACTTTTCATAGGTGTCCCATTCATAAGAGTAAAGACGTTCTAGGTAAAAATGGCTGGGAACGGGGGGTGGGGTGAGGGATGGTAGGGTGAGGAGGCTAGATCAGCAGCAGCCAACACAATGGAAATCTACTCCAATGTGAGGAGGCCAACTTTCCCTACCCGGAGGCATCCTGTCCACTGTGTATAGGTAGCATTATCCAACAGGTAATAATGCCATCTATAGTCCTTACAGGAGCCTAATTCTATGGCATCAGAGTTCTGTACACAAAAGGTGTTCAGGCCGGGTGCAGTGGCTCACGCCTATAATCCTAGCACTTTGGGAGGCCGAGGCAGGTGGATCATGAGGTCAGGAATTCAAGACCAGCCTAGCCAAGGTGGCGAAACCCCATCTCTACTAAAAAATACAAAATTAGCCAGGCACAGTGGCAGGCGCCTGTAATCCCAGCTACTCGGGAGGCTGAGGCAGGAGAATCGCTTGAACCCGGGCGGCAGAGGTTGCAGTGAGCCAAGATCGCACCACTGCACTCTAGCCTGGGTGACAGAGTGAGACGCTGTCTTAAAAAAAAAAAAAAAAAGGGGGGGTGTTCAATACATTTTAGCTACATCAGGGGTTGCAAACTCAAGTGTCTTCAGAATTCACATAGGTAATGTGGATGAGAAAAGCAGGTCACAAATGAATGTGGTAAACTTGGGGACAGCCACTAAGCTTAGTCAGCTAAATACAGGTCAAGTATTGCTGGAATTTTCTAATTATTCAGAAAACAGAAATCCATCAGAACTTAACATTAGTGTCACTAAAGTTGATCTACAACCCCCCCCCCCCCACACACACACACACACACTCTCACAACTACTAAGTTTGACTGGCTTTTTAAAAAGAAAACAGAAATCCAGATACGTATGTGAATCTCCCAATTTTTGAAATCTGAAGTCTCAAAATTTTTAAAACTTCTGTGCATCCCAAACAAAATGTGTCTCTGGGCCAGATAAGTCCCAGCTGTCCAGTTAGCACCCGAGTCCCACTTACATGTGCCGCTACTCCTCAGATGGCAACTGGTTTCACTCCAAAGCCAGTCTCCTGCCCACAGACCCTTTTCAAGGACTGGAGGACCTTTAGGGTGGCACAGGAGGCTTTGGGAAATTCTGAGGAGCTCTTTCACATAAGCCCTTTCTCCTTAGACCCAGCTGCCTCCCTTCCTTGGTTTAATTGCTTTACTTCTGCATGTATGAGCAGCAACAGAATTCCAGGAGCAGGTCATGGGTGGCAGCATTCAAGATGACATGTACCTTACCTAGAGCTTGTCCTAGGCATGGACAGACTTTTTAAAATAACAGTTGAGTCTTTGCAAGTAAAAAGATTTAGAGATTATTATTTTTCAATGTGCACCTACTGTTTGTATTTGCAAACTGAGCTTGTTGGAGGGAAGGCATTATTTTTAAAAATACATAGTAAATTAAATGAACACCAGCATGTGAGATGGCACTGTCTCTGTGTTCTTTCCTCACTTTATTCTAAATACAAAGCCTGTGTCAATTACTCCAAAGCCTGAAGTCCTCACTGGTAACTTTTCATAGGTGTCCCATTCATAAGAGTCATTGAGTTCACATCCAGAAAGCATGGCCCAAGTTTACCACAGCCTCCCTGGAAGTTTCTGTCATGGAGTTTCCTTCCCTAAAGGACATCTTCAGATGACCAGGAGCCGGTAAGGCATGCTAATTCTCCCCCAGTTTAGTCCCCATAAAGCCCCAGGCAAACATTTCTAGGACTTCATTCTCCCCTAGTTTAGTCCCCATAAAGCCCCAGGCAAACATTTCTAGGACTTCTCGATGATATATGATGAGAGGTGTTGCCACCCCCAGCCCCAACAGAGTACTTGCAATATTTTTTTAACTCTCTCCACTCTTTTGGGTGACTTTAAGAAGAATCATGACCAAAATCCTTGCCCCCACTCATTATACCTAACAATAAACATTTCCTGAGTGCTTAATATACACCGAGGACTTGAGGAGGGTCTAAAGAAAACTCTAGATAGGCTGTACCTTTGTGAATTTTGCCAGTAATTACAATGATTATTGTTTGTGGGTCAGCACTTGGGAATTTTTGCAAAATTCTCTCTGCCTTTGAGTTACAGGAGAATGTGAACCTAAGTAGTGGGAGATAGGACAGCCTTTGAGTATCACATTGTGCAATTGTGTTACCTGGAATCTTGTCAAAGGAGAAGCAGGTTGTCAGCAGGGGTCATGTTAGAGCAGTGGCTTCATTCTGTGTCACAAGGGGTATCTTTTTGGGTAAGAGGTCAGCATTTACACTGTTGGCCAGAATATTCGTGTTATATTAACCAGAGCCTGCTTGCCCTGATCTTATTTGACCCATGTTTTAGACCTTCCAGTCAGAAACTCAGAGACCCAGGTCCTCACATCCACACCCTGCCCAGCTCTGCCTCCCAGCCTGATGGTTTCCTCAGTCTCCCACTTCCCCACACCTCCCTGAATCTGGCCAGGTAACACAGCTCCATTAAGATAAATAGAGACACCCCCACAATGTCCTCAGCCCCTAGGTTTGCATGTATGTAAACAATTTTAAGCCATCACTTGTGAGAGATAATACCTTAAAGACTGATTTTTCTCTTTTAAAAGGGTAAGAAATTGTGCCCAAGAAATATCTGCACAAGTCATTCTCATTTGAAAATATAAGTGAATTTAAAAAATAAGCTGATATCCATGTAAATTATCCAACAGGGCTTTGATTTCAAATATATTGTTTGGAAACCTGTTATCAGTGCATAGTTGGGATGCTATAGGCACCAAAATAATTTGGGGATAAAAGTAGGAAATGTCAGCCTCTGAAATGGAAGCTAATGAGAATCAGTATTAAACTGGGTAAAGTTAGCCAGGCATGGTGGGGTGTGCCTATAATCCCAGCTACTTGGGAGACTGAGGCAGGAGGATCATTTGAGCCCAGGAGTTTGAGTCCAGCCTGGGCAACATAGTGAGACCCCATCTCAAAAAAAAAAAAAAAAACCATAGGTTTAACTAACTGCAGTGACTCAACCTAAGAGATAATTTGCTAAATGTGTCGCTCATTCATACATCCACCCTACAAGCACTTAGTGGGTGCCTGCCACGGACCAAGAAACGTTCTCACCACAAGAGTGCTGAGTCCCATCCCCCCAAACTAGAATTACAGTTTGCATTTCTAACAAATGCCCAGGTGAGGCTAATGCTGTGAGACGGAGGCCACATTTGGGGGATCACTGACATCCTGAGTTATACATCATGCGCACTTACTTAGTGGGTAACTCAGTTCCTCAGAGCCAGGTCATCCCTTACTAACTGAGGCTCAGCTCTTAGATCAAGTGGCTCAAAGTGCAGCCCCCAGGAAAGGCCCAGCATCAAGAAGCACTTTGTCATCACAAGCCTGTAATTGCTCTTGGAAATTTACATCAATTAGAGCTTATATCTGCTTGCTAGATACATACACGTATATTGTGATTTGCTATAGCAAACGAAAAGCAATCCTAGAGAGTAGCTAGTCAAACCTCTTTACTTGATAAATGAAAAAACTGAGGCCTGAGGTTAAGTGACATGACTAAAGTCACATAGCTAATTGGCATCACTAAGCTCTCACCTAGTACTTACAGGAAGAGAGTATCATCATAGACCAGTAGTTCTGAGTGTGGTCCCTGAGCCAGCAGCATCAGCAGCACCTGGGAACTTGCTGGACCAACAAATTCTTGGACCCTGAAAAATTCTAGACCTACTGAATCAGAAACACAGCGGGTAGGCCCAGACATCTCTGTTTTGACAAGCCAAAGCCCTCCTGGTGTTACTGATGTGGACTCAGTTTGAGAATCACTGGCTTAGAGCAGTGCACAAGCTTTACTGTGCATGAGAATCACTTGGGGACACCAGTGCTTTGAGTGCTTGGAGTGCAGTGAGTGCTTGGGGCACACACACTGCTTTGAGTAGCATGTCAATCTAAAGCAGTGATTCCCAGATGTCACTGCACATTAGAATCATCTGGGGAGCCGTCAGAAATCCCAAAGCCCAGGCCCATGCCATATCAATTAGATCAAGGATTCTGGGAGTGGGAACCAAGCATCAGTATTTTTTTAAGGACCTCCAAGTGATTCCAGTATGCAGCAAAGCTCAGGGATCACTAGTAGAGAACAAGGGGCAAGTTTTCAGCTTTTGGCCAGATGCAGTGGCTCACACCTATAATCACAGCATTTTGGGAAGCCAAGACAGGAGGAGCTCTTGAGCACAGGAGTTCACAATCAGCCTAGGCAACATAGGGAGACCCTGTCTCTACAAAAAAATTTTAAAAATTAGCCAGGCCAGGCATGATGGCTCACGCCTGTAATCCCAACACTTTGGGAGGCCAAGGCAGGAGGATCACCTGAGCCCAGGAGTTCCAGACCAGCCTGGGCAACATAGGGAGACCCTGTCTCTATAAAAAGTTATAAGAATTAGCCAGGCGTAGTGGTGTGTACCTGTAGTCCCAGCTACTCGGGGGACTGAGGTGGAAAGACAGCTTGAGCCTCAGAGGCTGAGGCTGCACTGAGCTGTGTTCACACCACTGCACTCACAGAATGAGACCCCATCTCAAAAATAAATAAATAAATAGCTACTTGGGAGGCTGAAACAGGAGGATCGCTCAAGCCCAGAAAGTCGAGGCTGCAGTAAGCCATGATCGTGCCTCTGCACTCCAGCCTGGATAAGAGAGAAAGCACTAGTCTCCAAAAAAAAGAAAAAAAAGCTTTAAACTCCTAACAAAGATTCTTTTCTTGACCAAACTCTAGCTAAGCTCCTCTGAGCCCCCTTCTCAACTAGGCCTCAACTTTTGCCTATAAAGACTTGAACAAACACTAACATAATTTCTCACAGCTCAAGGTCACATCCCTAAGATGATCCTAGCTCACCTTAAAGTGCCTGCTTAAGAAAACTCAAAGCTGCTGAAAGAATTAACTGTTTGTTCCAGCCAACCCCTGAACACAGGGCCCTGACTCCCAGTATCTGTGGGAGGGTAAGAGTCTTACTTCAAAAAGCACCAGTCAGCAAACCCAGAGGGGTTTCACATCAACCACTTTCCACTTTTTGTAATTTTTCACATTCCTGACTCTTCTAAGTCTAGGCTGGCCTTCTCCCTGTTCTCCCATTCACCCTGTGAAATGCCTAGTCACCTTTGCACAAATCCAAGTTGAGTTCAATTCACATGGGACCCTTTTCCCTATTGTGATAGTATATTACTGTTTAACATCTATCCTTAAAGTTCTAACTAATGTCCAGCTTTGTCTTTAATACTGTTTACATAACCCATTTCAGAGTCACAACCTATCAAAGTACCATCTGAAATGGAAATAAAATTATGTATTTGGCCTCTGAACTAATGATGGGCAAGCCACTTGTGAGCATAGCTTTTATTTGACTACAGGGTCCAGGAAAAAAAGGGGAAAATGCACAAGTTCCAAACCTAGACAGGAAACATTTAAATGTACTGGAGGACCAGAGCGGCCTGCTGGGCTGTGAGCTCCTGTTCAAGTCCAACCTTGAGCAGTACTGCATGGTGGAAACAGCCTGGGCTTCACTGGAAGCCAGGAGACCTGGGTTTGTCTATTTAAAGCTGTGTGACCTAAACGTTGGTTTCCTCATTTATGAACCAAGAGCCACAGTGCCTGACTCATAATTGATGCTTCAAAAAAAGTACATGCGTTTAAGCTCCCAGACTGGTTAATTAATCAATGTTTCAGCAGCCAATTAAGTGACACAGGATATGTTTTGTTTCAGGGACAAGCATAATTTATTTCGGTGTTATATATCATGTCACAAGCTGAACCACAGAAGCTGCCTGTCTACCCTCAGCCCTTTCTCGCTGACCAGCCTGCTGAACCCATCTGGATCATGCTGGCTTAAACTCTTTGTTTGTATCCTATTGTGGGTCATGAACCCCTATGAGAATTTGATTAAAATTATGAACTCGCCCCAAGAAAAATGCATGTACACATAAGCACACAAAGTTGGCATACAATTGTGAGGGGTTCACAGAGTCCCTGAAGTATATCCTCAGACTCTGGCTGAAGACCCCGGGTCTAAACCATGGCCTGCAGAGGGCAGCAGGGCAGCTGGAGCCCACATTGAGAGCTGCATTCAGGAAAGCTGGGGACGCTGTAGAACTTGATGAGTTTTTTGAAGGCACTTTTCTTCAGCATCATCATCTCTTCTGGAAACCTGGAAAAGATTCTGACCCTGGAGGAGCCCCCATTCTTCACAGAGGCCTCTGTGGGCAGTGGCTTCTGAGCACTCACTGGCACGCTGTTGCAACTGAGGGAGCGCACCGTCTTCTTCTTAGTCTGCACAGACAAGTAACTGAACAGGAAGGAGGACAGCTTGTGCTTGGTGGCATCCGGGGCCTCTTCTGAAAAGCAGTCATCAACTGGGTCCAGCAGGGTTTCAAGATGGAGGCCGTTTTCCCTTCTCATGGGACCGGCTCCCATACGCTGAGGCTGCTTGATGATCTTCCTGGGCTGGACTGGATCATCTCCTGCCCCACTGACAGACTGAAGGGACGTTCCACCGGCCCAGGCTCTGGCGCCCCTGATTTGGGGGATGAGGTTCCCAACCCGAGGGCTGGGTTGGGAAGTACAGTGCTGACTCAGGATGAGAGTGGCAGCATCTCGAATGAGATTCCAGTCTCTCAGGATGTCATCCCTAGTGGTAAACTGGGATGTCACAGTGAAACGGATGATTAACTTGTCCTGGATAGTGGCCGGGATGAGGAAGAGACGGCCAGCTTTAGCTATTTCCTTTAACACATTTTCTGTGAGACAATTAGGACCCTGTTTGAAAAATAAAGAGAAGTGAAGTCTCCATCGCACCCCCTGTCAGCATCCCTAGAGCCCAGCATTTGTGTTTCCGAGAGGCTCTGGAGCACCACATAACATCATTCACAGAGGGGCTTGGAAGATGGTATTACCTTTAGACGAAAAACCACCAGGCCAAGGTGCCTCTTGGCAGGAATTTCAAAGGAAGGGTCGTTTCTGACCAGAGATTCAAAATATTTAGCCATTTCAGTACCCTAGAATTAATTGCAAGTATAAAGAGAACTGAGATTAATCATCAGACAACAGACTATGCATAAACTTTCAGACTGCTAAATGGTTTTCAACCAGGGCCACCTTCCCATCACAGAGACCTAAGCGGCTTCTGCCTCATTGTCATCTCCATTTGATTTTGCTCATATTCCAAGCTGGAAAATCTCCAATGGCTCCCTGTTTCCTGTCACATCGGATCCACGTCGAGAACTCATTTCAGGGCCCTCTTTCAACTCAGCCCCAGAACCCAGAAGGCATGTGCTTTGCAGTCCAGGCAACCTGGCCTCAACTCCTGGTTTCACAGCTCCTTGACTGGCCAAGTGGGCAAGTGAGGGCCAAAACCCAGTCCATGCTCCGCGTTCCCAGCCAGGTGCCTCATGCGAGCTATGTGTGCCTAAAGGAAGAGATGCCTGTTTGTAGTGCACATCAAGTTGCCATATGGGCTAGTGGCGGCCCTGCCCCATCCTAAGCCTACATGCTTCACTTGCCTCTCAAACCTCTTCTCACCCTGTACCCCAAATGCCCGTTTCATCCCGTTTCTGACATTCCATAGAGAACATATTTTCACATCTTGTCCCCATCCATCATGGAAAGGTTTTGGACCTGGTTAATGGATACAGAGTTTCTGCTCGGGATGATGAAAAGGTTCTGGAAATAATGGTGATGGTCACACAACATTGTGAGTATTCTTAATGCCACTGAACTGTACACTTAAAAATGAGTAAAATGGTACATTCTATGGTATGAATATTTTGTTACAATTTTAAAATGTTAAAGGCTTTGTATTATATTAATTTTCCACTGAAGTTCATACCATCTTTTTAAATGTCCTGGGGTTTTTTGCTTTTTGTTTTTAACCCAGGATTACTAACTAAACAAGGACAGGATTTGCCTTTTCTTTTATTTTTAAAAATTTCTCCAAGCATCCAGAAGATCTCAATAAAATATTTGCCAAGTAATTCTATCAGTTAGTTCTCATACTTACTACTCTATTTCAAGAGAGAGCAAGGGAGTTAGCTGATCCTCTTTTTTTTTTTAAGAGAGATAGGGTCTTGCTTTGTCACACAGGCTAGAGTACAGAGGCATGTTGCACAATCAAAGCTCACTGCAGCCTTGAACTCCTGTGCTCAGGTAATCCTCCCACCTTCACCTCCTGAGTAGCTAGGACTACAGGCATGCACCACCATGCCAAGCTACATTTTTTAATTTTTTTGTAAAGACAGTGGTCTCACTAGGTTGCTCACCCTGGTATCAAACTCCTGGGCTTAAGCGATCCTCCTTCCTAGGCCTCCCAAAGTACTGGGATTACTGGCATGAGCCACCATATCTGGCCCTGAGCCTGTCTTTTGACCATAATGAAATGGGTTTCTCCAAATCTTTCTCAGAGCCCCTTTCTCCCCTGCGTGGTCAGTTTCAAACAGCACAGGAGTTTTGACCTGCTCCATTTCTAACCTGGGACCCTTCACTCCTCCTTAGGCAACCTGATGATCCCTTGCTCCTGGGAGGTCACCATATCGATGCCGAACTTAGTGCGGACACTCAATTGGCACAGCACACCATGGCCCAGAACTCCTGGGCTCAATTGAGCTTCCCACCTCAGCCTCCCAAGTAGCTGGGACTACAGGCATGTGCCCCTGTGCCCAGCTCAATCTTTCCATTTTTTAGAAGGAACCAAGGGAAAGTGACTTTCCTAAGGTACAAGTGACAGTAGGTAGATCTCCTCCCACTGTGCTTTTATCCCTCCTACAACACATGCTGTTTGCAACAACAGAAGCAGAGGTTAGGGGAGAGGAGAACACAGAGCACAGGCAGCACTGCCACCTCCAAAGCCCCACTTCACAGGTCATGAAAGCAGAGCTGCTGCCAGTGCCCTGCACCGCTCTAGGTCAAGGGCAGGCACAGTGCAGCCATGGCCAAATATAGCCCCCACCTGTGTTTGTAAAGTTTTTTTGGAACACAGCATTCCCATTTGTTTACATATTGTCTATGGTAGCTTTTGTAGTACAGAGGTAATTACAACAGAGTATGGCCCACAAAGCCAAAAATATTTAGTATCTGGCTTTTTATAGGAAATGTTTACCAATCCCTATTGTGGGTGACAGGACATGAGGAGGATGATGAGGATGATGATGATGATGATGATGATGATGATGATGGTGATGATGATGACAATTTATTATAATTAGATGAAGAAGGAGATGATGAAGGAGGGGAAGACGAGAAGAGGAAGAAGTACTTATTGAGTACTTAACTGAGTAGTAGGTAGACCCTGTGCTAAGGGCTACATATATATTATCTCATTTAACTTGAGAGAGGTAGCATCCTTTTCTCATTTTTATAAATTAGGAAGGCATGGCCAGGGGTGGTGGCTCATGCCTGTAATCCTAGCACTTTGGGAGGCCAAGGTAGGCAGATTGCTTGACCCCAGGAGCTTGAGAACAACCTGGGCAAGATGACAAAACCCCATCTCTACAAAAAATACAAAAAATTAGCCAGGTATGATGGTATGCGCCTGTAGTCCCAGCTACTCAGGAGGCTGAGGTGGGAGGATCACCTGAGCCTGGGGAGGTCAAGGCTGCAGTGAGCTCTGATGGCACCACTGCACTTCAGCCTGAGCAACAGAGACCTCATCTCAAAAATAAATAACAATAAATAAATAAGGCAGACAAATATAGAAAGGTTAAGTAATTTCTCTAAGGTCACCAAATAGTAAAGGGTAGAACGAAAAATCCATTCTTTAAAGCACTTCTCTGTAACAGAGAAATATGAAATTTAATTTTATATAACTTTCCAAGAGCTCAGTGTAGTAGAAAGCAGCCCAGAACTATGAAGAAAGGATTTGGAATTGGGAGGCTTCAGGGAAAGTCCCGGGCCTTCTTCCCTCAAGCAGGGCAATTACTCCTTCTGAGCCTTGCCAGGTTAGAGTGACCACCCCAAGCACTGTGCTAAGAATCTAATGAAGAACTAGAATTTATTTTTGTATTGAAGGCATTATGCAAGTGTCAATAATTACCATCACAGTCAAGCTGAAGAGATAAAATTCAATCATATCAAACAACTTTAATTCCATTTCTTCTATTGTGGGACATTGGAAGAACTTTGAGCACAGTTTTGTAAAGGTGTTTGAGTAGGTGATCATAGGAATGCTAATGAAGCAGAAACCAGAACAGATGGAATAGGCAGAAAAGCTTCTAGTGGAAGCAGAATTTAAGCCATTCACAACATTTGGAGAGGAGAGGGCAGTTCAGGTGAAGGACACGGGTGAAGGTGCAGAGATGGACTGAGCATGGGGTCTGGATGGGTCGATGAAATGCCCAAGCTAAGGTAGGAGCTAATCATCAAGTCCTGGAAAGCCAGGCCCAGGAGTGTGGGCCTCATATGGTAGGCAATGGGGTTGCTAATAGGAATTCAGGGGTTTGACTCGCAAACAGAAGTGCTAAGGGAGGTTAGTCAGGATCTGCACATTGAATGTCCAGTCCCAAATTGTAAGCAAAAAAATTTTCCTAATTACTTGTAACCTCCACCAACCATTCCCCACCCACAACCCTCCAGTCTTGAGTCTGCATTTCTAGAAACAGCACAAAGTGCCTAAAGTTCCTCAATATTGTTGGTGGCAGCTGCTTATTGGTAAACAACCAGTGGTGATTACAAAGGTAAAATTACCAACATTAAAACCAGTCATATGAAACTGGAGAACATTATGTTAAGCAAAATAAGCCAGGCACAGAAGGACAAATTTCACATGTTCTCACTCAAACGTGGGAGTTAAAAAGTAAGCAAACTGAGCTCGTGGAGACATACAGTAGAATGATGACTGGCAGAGGCTGGGAAGGGTAGCAGGGAATGGGGGATAAAGAGGTGATAGCTAACGGGCGCAAAAATACAATTAAATAGATCTAATGTTAGGTGGCACAATAAGGCAACTATAGTTAACTATAATTTGCTGTACATTTCAAACTAACTAAAAGAATGGAACTAGAATGTTTCTAACACAAAGTAATGATAAATGGTTGAGAGGTGGATACCCAGTTACCCTAATTTGATCATTGCACATTGTATGCCTGTATCAAAACCTCACACATACCCCATAAATATATACGTAATTATTACGTAAGCATAAGAATTATTTTAAATGTTAAAAAAAAGTCATAGTTACCGCTTCCACCACTTCATTTTGGTTTGTGTTTGTTTAACCAAGAAGGAATTCCCTAGAGGAAAGGTGGAAGGACAAAGACACACATAGGCAGAAAGGACAGTGTCTTCAGCTTCCCCCGCTGCTTTTATCAATGGCTTTGTCTTGCATGTGGACTCTTGTAGAAGTGGGAGAACACCACCAGTGGCCAGAGTTCTTAGTTAAGTCCCCCCTCTTCCATGAAGAACATGGGAGAGAGGCTGCACCTGTCTCATTTACCTCTGTGTCCCTTTCTTAGCACAATACCTTGTAATTGCTGAATTGAATAGAAATAAATTAAGCCAAATAGGCCTTCAATAAATGCCTGTCGATGCAGGGAGGTTTGTTCCAGACTTGGTAGGTCTAACTGTCCAAGCCAGGAGAGCTTTATTTCAGGAATAATCATAATAGTGCTAAAATATTCAGCCAGCTGTGACCATTGAGGTAATTCCAAAGCAGATAGGATCCTATCCTGGCCACACACACTTCTGCTTGATTTACTTTCTCTTTCTCTCTCTGCAAACCAGACTCTGGGGCCATCCCTCCCCAGTGCTCAGTGACAGCAAGGGGAACGGTGAGACACTCAGCAGAGGACAGGCATCAGGCAGCCCTCAGGGCATGTTGTGCTCAGCGCTCCTCTGATTAACAAAGAGAATCAAGTCCCAGGAGCTGAGGAACAGGCCCAGACACCTGAACCACACACCGCAAGTCTCCTGGGCACATCTGCAAAGTAGAAACCAGCCATCCTCGCCATGAGAAAACAGAGGAACATAGGCTCAGCCCCCACAGTGGCATGCTACATACATGTCTGACATGTGCTTGAAGATTCTTCACCCCGAAGGACCGAATCACGAACCAGAGTTTAATAGAGCGAAACCGTCGGCTCAGGGGGATCTGCCAGTGCTAGAAACAAAGGAACACAGTGCCCAAGGTTAGAGACAAGGGCGCCCCACTCCCTCGGGCATTTCTGGGCATTATCCGTTGCCTGCCCAGCCCTCCAGGGATGGACGGTGTCACCATGACTCTGGGAGCTGTTGCTAAGGAGTAAGCCAAGCTCCCCAAGGGTTGCCCCATCGTGTGACCAAATCACTGATGAAGGTGGCCAATAGTCACTTGTCTAAGAGCCAGACAAGTGGAAATCAAGTCCATTACCCTGAACCAATGAGAAGGACACTTTGCTTTAAAGTGCTGCTTTAAACATTTCATCCCGGCCCAGAAATTCAACATAAGGGAAATACATTTTTACTCTAAATGAATCTATATTCCTTGAATAGCAGAAAATAAAGTTCTATTTTTATTCCTCCCAAAATGTAAAGTATAGTGGTTAGAGCGCAGACACTAGAGCCCTGCAGACCTAGGTTTCGCCTCCAGCTGTGCCACTTACTAGCTGTGTGACCTTGGGTAGTGCCACCTCACTGGCTCATCAGTCCAGGACATAAAGAACCAATTGCCCCTCCCGGGCAAGTGGTGTGAGGACAAAGAACGCCAAGAGCCTCAGAAGAAGTTGTCAGTAGGTGTTGGCTATTTAGATTATTTTAAAATGTGAGCTACAAATCACAGTAGCATTTCAGTCTAGAGCCAAGATGATCCCTATTTAACCTCACACTGCCTTGTTCATTTTCCTGTGAGATTCCTGTGATCTGAGAGGCATCACTCCAGCTGTCAGATTTCAAATGAGCACCCAAATTTCTGCCGCTGTTAGATGAAAATTGACCCTTTGCTCCTGGTGGCCAAATTCAACAGAGCTTAAAGTTCAAGGCTGCAGTCACCATACATCTGAAAATTTCCAAATCAATTTCAGACTGATTTCTCAGATCTGAAAATAAAGCAGAGGATTTGGAAAACATTTGCAGTTATTCTAATGAGTCATGTGGTTTCCTAATGACATCTCCCTCAAACGTCAGAAAGTTTCTTTTTTTTTTTTTTTTTCTTTTATTATTATTATTATTATACTTTAGGCTCTATGGTACATGTGCGCAACGTGCAGGTAAGTTACATATGTATACATGTGCCATGCTGGTGCGCTGCACCCACCAACTCGTCATCTAGCATTAGGTATATCTCCCAATGCTATCCCTCCCCCCTCCCCGCACCCCACAACAGTCCCCGAAGTGTGATGTTCCCCTTCCTGTGTCCATGTGTTCTCATTGTTCAATTCCCACCTATGAGTGAGAATATGCGGTGTTTGGTTTTTTGTTCTTGCGATAGTTTACTGAGAATGATGATTTCCAATTTCATCCATGTCCCTACAAAGGACATGAACTCATCATTTTTTATGGCTGCATAGTATTCCATGGTGTATATGTGCCACATTTTCTTAATCCAGTCTATCATTGTTGGACGTTTGGGTTGGTTCCAAGTCTTTGCTACTGTGAATAATGCGGCAATAAACATACGTGTGCATGTGTCTTTATAGCAGCATGATTTATAGTCCTTTGGGTATATACCCAGTAATGGGATGGCTGGGTCGAATGGAATTTCTAGTTCTAGATCCCTGAGGAATCGCCACACTGACTTCCACAAGGGTTGAACTAGTTTACAGTCCCACCAACAGTGTAAAAGTGTTCCTATTTCTACCACAATTTCTGTTGACTAAAAAAAAATGTTTGTCCCACTGCATATTTATCTGCCCATACACAAGATTATCAAATCCTCACAAATGTCCTCACCTTCACCCTTCACCCCAGTTTCCTGAGCCAGGCACGGTTGGGACATTACCCCTTTGTTGATGGACAACGTTTCCCCAGCAGAAAACTACTAAGCCTTTGATTTCCAAGCAAAACTCTGTTGTGCTGGGGAGCAGCTTGGGGGCTTTTGTGCCAGCAGAAGGCATCAAAACCTGAAAATGGAACAAAATTGCTGTAACAGGGAAAGTGTCAACTCTACCTCTTGTCCAATGGACACTCCAAGAGAATAATGAATGGATGATAGGGATCATCTCTTAAAAGGTTCTGGTTTCCAGATAGTTATAGCCAATTTATTTCATCTATAGAGAGAGCTACTTTATTTTACCAGCAAATAAATCAGGATAGGCAGAGGTGATTTTATTTTGATTTCTTCACAATCTTCCTTATTCCCAGTTGCTCCTTTTCTTGTCACTATTCCAAAACTGATCCATGCTGTCTCAGCAGATGTTGGTTCTAGCCAACATTTTCTGTTGGATCAAAAAATCTGGACATATAAAGCCTGACAGGGCTCTTCTTTACCTTGAGGCATCCCCAGCCTCCTCTGTGTCCTTGTAAGGTTTTGCAGGGCTCCCTTGCCAAGGCTAAGGTAATGCTCCCTCCACTGGTGCTCTCTGTCCAGTGAGAAGCAGAAAACAGGGAGCTTCTCCGCTGTCAGAGAATCTAGCCCTGATTTTAGGTGATTCCAGGACCCCAAGGATTAAGCACCTAAGTCTTCTCTCCTGGGATGCTGCCCTATTTCTGGCTCATCTCAGAGCAGGACTGAGCTTCTGTTCAAAGCTGCAGCCACCTGGATGGGAAAGACATTGGGCCCAGGTGAGAGTAGCTGTGAGGACCCTCAGGATCATGAAAAAGATAGTAACTTCACTTTTCTAGGAGTTTCTTCATGGACTTGAAAATCAAATCCATAGGATTAAAGGTGGGGGAAGGATAAGTGTAAGGCAGCGCCTTCTGGGTGGAGAGGTAAAAATAATAAGGTTCCCCAGAGCAAGGCTGGGAAGAGTTTACTCTAACATGTTTATGAGTTATCTGGAAGACAGAGAGCACTGTAAAATCTCCAAACTCCTGGGAATGAACCCCGGGAAGATCCTGAGGCACTGTGGTAAATGAATTTAAACAGTAACATGAAATTCAAAAGGGCAAGGGTGAACATAATGCTCCTCAGTTATGATGACCCAAATGCACTCATAGGAGAATGGGCATCAATTCACATTCAGGAAGCAAACCTACAGTTATCCCTAAAGATATCTGACCCTTGGGCTGTTCTGGAATTTTTTTAATTTTTCATTAAAAATCTCTGAAAACCTACCAGAAAGAGCAGTGGAGATAAAGAACCATTATTTTTCTTTCTTTCTTTACCTCTAGAGGGTCTTCTGTCACCACCAGTAAGCCATGAGGCTTACCGCTGCAGTTCTAATCCAAAAGCTTCAAAAATCTAAAGAGGGTGTGGGCTGGTCCAAGGGAAAATAGCCAGTAGAATCAAGTGATGACGAAGCTATTATTTTAAGACTAAAAGGGCAAGACACTTCAGTTGTCCAAGAAGATAAGATAAAACCATCTCTTCACAAGGAAGGACACTTACAGGGGTCAGACACTGCTCTCAGCACTTCAGTGTATTAATTTGTATAATCCTCACAGCAAGCCTAAGAAGCCAGAACTGTGGTCATCAGCCTCATTTGACACAAGAGGAAATCTAGACACAGAGTTTAAATCACTTGCCCAAGGTCACACAAGTTAGTAAAGAGAAAGCCAGGACTCCAACACATGCCATCTGGCTTTAGCACCTACATGCCTAACCACTGTCATAACAAATCTCTGCAGCTTCAAAGAAGAGCTTTCAGAAATACTATGCCTACCATATATTGAGCACTTGCCACACGGCTATTGTGCTAGGTGATCCACACGTGTTCTCATTTAAGCTTCACAATACCCTATGAATCAATGCCACTATTCTCATTTTACAGATAAGGAAAGCAAGGCTCAGACAGGTCCAGTTAGTTTCCCAAAGGGCCACTGCTGGAATGGAATTCCAAACCAAGCTTGCCCCCACTCTGCTCTGCTGCCTCCGTTGGCCAGATTATGCGTAATAACATTCGTTTACATCCCTGTCTCCCCTACAAGTAAAGGAAGGGCTCATCCTCAAACTGCAGAGTCAATTTGTTAAGAACTCGTTTCCCTAAGGCAAAATACTGGCTGAGGATGTGGGATCAAGAGAGTTGAGGTCTGCCGGGCGCGGTGGCTCACGCCTGTAGTCCCAGATACTTGGAAAGCTGACGCAGGAGAATCGCTTGAACCCGGAAGGCGGAGGTTGCAGTGAGCCAAGATGGCGCCACTGCACTCCAGCCTGGTTGACAGAGCGAGACTCCGTCTCAAAAAAAAAGAAAGAAAAGAGAGAGTTAGAGAGTTGAGGCGCAGTCAGTTGGGAAAGTCAGGAATGCTTGGAGGCTTCCAGTACCTCACACAAGTCCCGCAGCCCATCACTACCACAGGGCTGCCCCACAGCGCCTCTGCCAGGGACAAAAAAACAAAAGCAATTTCAGCAAGAAGGCTGTTTCCCCACCGGGGAAATTCTCCACCCTGCCCTGCTGCTGGGTAAGAAACAAAAAAGATGACCCGAGATGGAGGCAGAAGGAACTGGTCCACCTGTGGTAGGAAGAGCATTTCTGGGAATTAAAAAATGCCACAAATATTCAGGAAATTTGCACACTGCCTCAAAGGCTGGTCTCATTTTCTAGGGTTTTTAACCATTTTCTGGGTTTCATTCTATATACTTAGGCACAATTAGAAACCAAGGTATGCATTGGCAATATTATGAGATGAGCTCATAGTGTGCTGCCTTCTGAAGGGAGCCACCGTACAGATTTTGGGGGGTCCGACGCCTACAGTTCCCCCTGGCCACCCGAGACCACTAGGCTGCCCATCCCTGGCCACTTACCATGAAGTCGGTGGCCACGCCTGAGTTGGCATGCCTGAGGTAGATGGGATTCACACTGAAGGTCTGCTGCAGCTTGTACTTGTCCTTGACCCTGTGGGTTTCCAAATGGGCATTAGTGGCTGAGGTCTCTCCAGAGGAGGCAAGGCGTTCCTGCGTGCTCGGAGCTGGGCTGCTACACTCACCAGAACCCAGTACAGTCAAAATGCACCATCATCCACTTGGAAGGATTAAAGGTGAAGGAGTCGGCATACTCAATCCCCTTCAGAAACCCCCGGAACTCGGGGCACAGGAAGGCAGTGCCTGCATAAGCAGCATCGATGTGGAGCCACAGCCCCTCACGGGCACCTGAGGAGGCAAACATCACCTGGCCGGAGGGGAGGCGTGAACTGGGGAAAGGTGTCTCGCACCTGGCCCAGCTGAGTGGTGGGCTGCAAGGATGATGTGCTTTGGCTAAATGAGAAATGGAGGGGGTGTGGAGATGGGAGCAGGTGGAGTCAGTTTGAAGAAGTGGGGCTGAAGGAGGCATCATTACCTCCTAACGGGAAAGTCTACCAAGCCTCACCCTTGCCTTTTTCTTCCACTGGGTAAAGGGCCAGCACCCTCTTGGCCTCAGCCTAGAACATCCTGGCACAGAAATCAATTTCCCACCAGCACAGAGAGCAATGTTAGTGCACCGAATACAAAAGTTAGAGGGAAGGTATCTCTCTTTCCTAGTGGTTTCTTGCTTGGGGATTAAACAGTCCCATCTGGGTTTCCTCTCTGCCTTTAATCTCTCCCATAATTTCCCCTACCCTACCCTACCCTTTTCCTTTTCTGAAGCTAGAATAGAAAGCATTCCTATTCTAGCCTAATTCACACTGTATTTTGGATATAGCCTGCATTAAGTAAAGTTCAACATACAAGTAAGAGGATGAGAAAACCGAAGCCTCTCCTACTGTCACCTCCTAGGACAGGAGGCAAGGTAGGCCACCTCTAACTCTTGTCACACCACTGGGAAAGGCAATGTCCAGGGATCCCTGGAAGAGACCCTCATGACCTTTGGTGGGTCTTCCCATGTCTCTGCATTGACCAAAGAGGAACAAGAATAATCCCATAGAGCTGGTTTCAGGTCCTTGCTTTAGGAGACATTTAAAAATGTATTCCTTGTCTTCCTAGTCAGAGAGGGAAGATACTTACAGATGGGGCCCAGCTCTGACAGGCAGTCAAATGCACAGACCCCAGTGGTCCCTAGTGTTGCACAGACCTAGGGGAAAATGAAGGCAAGTTAACATAGGAGGGTGGGCTCGTGTGACACATTTGGCCTGAGAAAGATTTCACCACAGATGTGATCTACTCCCATCCATCCCACCAGAACAGTGTATATTTCAGACTGTGTTTTACCATGGCTCGTAAGAAACACATTTTTTTATAACAATCTAGTACATGTGTATGCGTGTATTTGAAAAAAAAGTTTCATAAAACAATACATACTCTGGCTATATGTGTGCACTCTAATATTTTATACTATATTTCTTTTTAATGCCGGTTATGACCCACAAAATTTATTCCATAACACACCTATGGATAGCACCTCATGATGTGTAAAATACTGTACGGGAGGACCTTTCTGCTTTTGTGTGCAGCATGTTACTTACCTGAATTCTGTCAAAATTCCTTCCTCACATCCAAGTTCTATCATTCTAAGCTTAGGCACATATCCTGACTTACAAAGACAGGCACCAAGCCCCGCTGCTTGTCTTCCTCGATGGCCTTCTGAAGAGCTTCCCCTCGGAGTGAGAAGTTGTCATCCACAGGCAGAAATTTCATCTTCACAAGGGAAATCAAACCAGCCTTTTCCACAGAGGAGTGAGCCTAGAAGGGCCACAGAAACCTGTCAGCAAAGAGTCATCCTGGAATGATCACTCCCCAGAATCTGCTGAAGCCTAAGACTCGGGGAACCAAATGTGATCATTGGAAGCTTGTCTTCCCTACAGTTGCTGGAGACAAGCTCCCATGTCTGAGCTGCCCGGAACCCCAGCATACTCACGTCTAGAAATAAATTGCTCAAGGACCAAGATTCCAGAAGCCAAGCACCAACCCGAAGGGCTGTCCTGCGTCGGGCAACTCACCTGGTCAGAGGCATAGGCCACGAGTCGGGCATTCAAGCAGGACTCATCAGCATCGGGCTCAGACGTTTTCATTTCCAGGATTTTGTTCTTCCTTGCTGCCAGCAGGGCAATCAAAGTGGATTCACTGACCGTGCTCTGCAGGGGAAAAGAATTATCATGGCAGCCTTTCTGTATTCTCTTGCCAAATTTCCCCATGTTTTATAGTTTCTCTGTGTGTGTGTGTGTGTGTGTGTGTCATAGCTATTCACAGAAGGAAATACACAGCTCCTCCTGCCCAAGGTGCCCATGTCCCTCCCCAACTTGCATTCCTGTTCTGCCTTCTGAAATAAGCTTGCACCTAATACCACCCTCTCTATTAGAGAGGCCACAGAAACCAAAAAGAGAATGTTCTGTCCCTCCTGGATGTGTTTGCTCCCCATGTAAAACATATTTAAAAGAAGAACTCTCAGCTTATTACACAAATGGATATGGAGTTTGATTCCCCAGGGAGAGAGGATCCTGGCCTGTGTGAGAGGGTGGTGACTTGGGCCCATTTAGTTGTCAATAGCTCTTGTGACCTTGGGCTAACATTTCCCCTCCAGAAGATTCTTTTCTGTCTATGAAATGGAGAGCATCCCTTTAACTGCTTCCCAGGATGGGAGTATAGATTATCCAAACAAGGGTTGGGTAGGATTTTGCTCTGGCCATGATTGTGGAAATCTTCAGGGCCACCTCAGAAACTTCACAGGAGTCTTTATGGTTCCTCATCATTCATTCACCCAGTCTTTGATGTCTTTGCTTCTTGAAATCTTCAAGTGACCTACAGCTGATCGAATCCTGCTAAAAATGCCTGGCAGACACTGTCATGGAGAGTGGTGTGGACCAGATCCCACAGATATTAAGTGCCTGGGAGTTACTCCATAACGAGAAAGCTATTTATGTAAAGAAGTACATAGCATAATAATAATAATAATCAGCTGGGTGCAGTGGCTCACGCCTGTAATCCCAGCACTTTGGGAGGATCCCTTGAGTCCAGGAGTTTGAGACCAGCCTGGACAACATAGTGAGACCCTGTCTCTACAAAAAAAATAAATAAAAGCCAGGTGTAGTGGTGCACACCTGTAGTCCCAGCTGCATGGGAGGCTGAGGTGGGAGGATTGCTTGGGCCCAGGAGGTGGAGGCTGCAGTGAGCCATGATGGCTCTACTGCACTCCAGCCTGGGCGGCAGAACCAGGCCCTGTTTTTAAAAATAATAATAATAGTAACAACACCTTCCATCTGTATTGCAATTCATAGTTTACAAAACACTTTCTGGCATTCTACTTGCTCCTCACAACACCTCTTTGAGATAATTATGATTCTTGTCACACTAAGAGAAGGAGAGTGATGCTCAGAGAGGTGATGGGACTAACTCAAGTTCACATGGCTGATGATACAGGAGAAAGCATGGTTTGGATTTAGACAGGCATCGGTTTAAATCCTCATTCTTCCGCTTATCAGCTGTGTAAGCCAGGGCAAGTTATTTAATTTCTCTGAACTTCAGTGCTCTTATCTCAAACACTGGGGAATGGTACTATTCACCTGTAGGGTTCCTGAGATAATTAGATGAAAAGTAAGATCATGTACCATAGACATTTAGCATGTTCTCCCAAATATGATATCTGAAGTTGTAACTATTTGCTGACAATCCAAAATGTCCACAACATGCAGCAATTTGTCTTTCTTCCGAGGTTCAGATTTTAATCTTGCTGCAAGGCTGCAGTGAGAGAGGGAGTCACTTAGCTAGCAAGAGGACCCAGTGAACTTCCTGGTTCTCATCTCAGAGCAACATGGCAATTTTTTTATTTTTTGAGACAAGGTCTTACACTGTCGCCCAGGCTGGAGTGCAGTGGCACAATTATAGCTCACTGCAGCCTCAATCTTCTGGATTCAAGCAATCTTCCTACCTCAGCATCCCAAGTACCTGGGTCTACAGGCACATGCCACCACATCCAGCTAATTTTGTTTGTTTGGAGAGATCAGGTTTCACCATGTTGCCCAGGCTGGTTTGAACTCCTGGGCTCAAGTGATCCATCTGTCTCAGCCTCTCAACGTGCTGAGAATACAGGGGTGAGCTACCATGTCCAGCCACAATTTTTATTTAAAAAAAGAATTCATTGAATCCTTGCATATACTCTTTGAGGGAAATAGTATTATTATCTCTGTCTCGTAGATTATAAAACCAGGAAACATACATTAAAGTAGAATTCAAGAATCTGAGGAATCTCAAAGGTCTCAGAACAAAGCCCTCATGAACGTCAAGGATTTATAGATGCAAAAGCACCTAACAATGTGTGTGGTCTGTGGGAGGCACCCAGAAGGAAAAAAAGAAATATTTGAAGAACCATAATTTGACAACTATCCAGAAGATAGGGTCAGAAGATACCATTAATCAGTTTATGCTGTTAATTGCTCTCACTGAAAGGGATCTCCTGAACCTAGCAGGGAGAGAAAGAGAAGTCCTCTCCTTGCCTTCTCCTTTCCCCTTTTACCATGAGATACAAAATGGGACAACAAAAAGGAATTGTCAGATTATAGACTAAGAAACCTGAATCAAGTCATACTGGAAATGTGATCAAGTGTTGGCTCTTTAATTTCTTTCAAAGGAAGTAGCAGTACATGTGAATGAAGCAGAAACTGAGGTGGGAGTAGAGGTGGAAGCTGTGATGATGGTGGTGTTGGTGATGACGGTGTGGGTAATGTGGGGGAAACTCCATGGAGAATGGGAGCATTGCCAGGTTAGGGTTTGGCTTGTCTTTCGCTACTTAGCCCCCATGCTAGGTGAAGCTTTGCCAAGGGAGGTACCTGCAGGACGCCTCCGCCCTGGCTGCTGGGGTGGTGGTGCAAGAAGTGCTCTGGAAGTCCCAGCATTTTTGCCAACCAGTCCATGACGTTCATCTCCAGCTCTGTACACGCAGGGCTGGATGCCTGAGAAAGGAAAAGGAACTTCAAACTGCACAGCCCCAGGGCACTGAGGTGCCCCCACGAGCTCCAGAAACATGTCTGCCCTGATGGTGTCAATGGGAACCTTTCTGGAGAAGGGGTCAATGTTAGGCCATGTGCCTCTCTCCTCGTCCACTCTCTGTCAACCAAAAAGAGAAAATAACGTGGGGCTTTGGATTCATGCTGCCTTCAATGAGGCGAATTCTCCAAGGCTCTATGGAGAAACGGCCCTAGAAATGGTTGGCTTGGATTTGGTTCTCCAAGTCCCTAAAATACATAGCTGAGAAGTCCTCAAATGCCCAGGGGGAAGTTTTCCTAGAAAAGATATGAATATCCCCGCCCACCCACCCACACACCCATAGGAGTTCAGGCTTAAAATAAAAAGATGTTCTAGAAGGCTTTTGGCACCATTTAAAGCTGAGTGGTGCTTAAGGGGTTATTAAGGGAAGTCTTAGGACATATCTCCAGCTACTCAAATACAAGAGCACAGAGGAAGTGGTGACTCAATAGGCATCAAATTGCTTAGTTAAGGTCACAAACTGTGGCAATAACTGGATCTGTATCCAAATCTTATCTGTTTCTCTATGAGCTGTGTGATCTGGGGGAGATAAGTTGCTTAAGCCTCGATTTCTTCAACTACAAAATGGGATCAATACTCGTGATTCCATAGGGTTAAAGGATGTGATGAGAAAATTAAAATAAAGCGTAAGCTTAAAGAATATAGCCCTTGTTAACATTTATTGTGGAGCCATATTCAGAAACCAAGACAAAATATGTCTGCCCTAGGATGCCACTCCCTGCTATGTTCTCCATTGCCGGTAGTTACAGCCGTTGCTACTCACCCAGGTGAATCCCAAGCAGTTGATGGCATCAGCCAGCATGTCTCCTAGCAGGGAGGGCCAAGAGGTGAGGGCTGGGTAGTAGGCGTGCATATGGGGGCTCTGCCAATGTACCACCTGGAGGCAGAGCATGCACACAGTTGGCACCAGGAGGCATTTCCAGCAGGCTTGCTTTCTCCAGAGACCATCTCTGGCAAGGTAAAGTGTCACTCTAGAGATGGGCTGACACTTTTAAGCAGAAATAAGTGACATAACTCCATGAAAATCAGACTTGTTCACTGGTGTTCTTGCCACTCACGTCCTATGCTAGATCATCAGTGGAGCCTTTTCACATATGCAAAGTCCAGAAGGAAATATGCAAAAGGAAAATCTCTAGAGTAACCCAGTTGTGGGATTCTGGGTGGTATTCACGTTAGTCCCCGGTACTTACCCCTCATGCCGCCCCTGCCGAGCAATAAAAGGAAGGGCAGGCCGGGTGCAGTGGCTCATGCCTATAATCCCAGCACTTTGGGAGGCCGAGGCAGGTGGATCACAAGATCAAGAGATTGAGACCATCCTGGCTAACACGGTGAAACCCCGTCTCTACTAAAAATACCAAAAAAATTAGCCAGGCGGGGTGGCCGGAGCCTGTAGTCCCAGCTACTCGGGAGGCTGAGGCAGGAGAATGGCGTGAACCCGGGAGGCTGAGCTTGCAGTGAGCCGAGATCGCGCCACTGTACTCCAGCCTGGGCTACAGAGCGAGACTCTGTCTCAAAAAAAAAAAAGGAAAGGCAGACTGTGAGCTCCAGAAAAGCAGACTACTTGTTTCATCCAGTTTCTTGCAAAAGGCACCTTTTGTTTTTGTTTTATGGAGCACTGAACTCCCTGAGCATGCAACTCAGAGGGTCAGGGTGAATGGGTTTAAAGCTGTCCTTAAGCATCACATTGGGGATGTAGTGAGGAGAGGAGACGGTAGAGAGGAGAGCCCAGACCAAGCGTACGGGAGGCCAACCTCCAGGCTAAGCCCTGAGCCCACAATCAAAACCGGATGTAAGGAGGAGCTGAGTGGGCAGGAGGGGCCCCCCATCAGAACTCGGAAGAAGCCCTGGTGGTTCATCGGCCTCATGGACTATCTAATCTCTCCTCATCTCACTTCTCTGCAAGCATGCCCTGTTCCTTTCTGCATTTATGTCTTTGAGCAATGCTGTGTCCCCTGATAGAAAGGCACTCTCTATAAAGACATGACCTTCCAAAACCTGCCAGTTCTTAGAAAGCTACTAAATATTCATTTCCTCCTCAAACTCTCCCCCAGCTCCCACAGCTCCTGTCGATCCCTTCCCTGAGCGATGGAACACTAGAATTCTAGATGTTTCACTCTACTGAGGACTCATTTGATAATCTCTTAGGGCATCATCCTGTTCTTTACTGTCCACACATACTTAGAGTTCTTCAAGAGCAAGGACCTTGTCCTGGACAGCGTGTATAGTATAAGGAGCCTAAGAATTAAGCCCAAGGACACAAGTTCCCATCCCACCTCGGTCCCTAACCAGCTGTGTGATCGTGTAGGTTTACCATGAAGCTAATGAACTTAAACTCCAACATACCATGTTTGTGTGGGTCTCTTTTGAGATTCATTCTTTTTTTTTTTTTTTTTTTTTTTGAGACAGATTCTCGCACTGTCACCAGGGCTGGAGTGCAGCAGCGCCATCTTGACTCACTGCAACCCCTGCCTCCCGGGTTCAAGAGATTCTCCTGCCTCAGCCTCCCAAGCAGCTGGGATTACAGGTGCCCGCCACCATGCCTGGCTAATTTTTTTGTATTTTTAATAGAGACAGGGTTTCACTATGTTGGCCAGGCTGGTCTCGAACTCCTGACCTCGTGATCCACCTGCCTCAGCCTCCCAAAGTGCTGGGATTACAGGCGTGCACCACCGTGCCTGGCCTCATTCTTTTTTGTTTTTCAAAAGGAGGTCTCAAAAAGTATTTACAGTACAGACCCCATAAGACCAGGAGCCTCTCCTGCACCTCCCTCAACCTCAGTTTCTCATCGTAAAATAAATCCTGTCTCCTAGGGTTGTTGTGTGGGTGGAGGCGTGGGCAAGAAATGTGTGAAATGTTAAGCTCTAACATTAACGGTAAACTAATCATGTGGGTGACAGACACATCATATATCCCGACTTGACTCAGAGAATCAAACCTCTTCCTCCGATTTTCACCATGCAAGAGTCATGATCGGTAATAACCACATCTCCTACTCTCCAAGCCTTCTTTTACTTATTTCTCACAGGACCCTATGGGGTAGGGCCTATGCATTATCTGTTTTGCAAGTGAGAACTGGGGCTGACAGAGAGAGGCCACATCCCTGTGGTCACACATACCCCATAGGGACAGGTGACCGCAATGAGACAGAAGCCCAGACACCCGAGCAGGGTGGTGTCCTGACTTTTCCCATGGGGATGCTCTCTCTCTCTCCCATGAAAAGTAAATGAGGATTGTCTAACCAGGGTTGCAATTAAAGGGGAAAGAGAGTTTTTCTTCTCTTATTTTCTAAGTGGTGGCAGGAAGAGAAAAACTAATTCAGTTTTCAATGAGGCACTGAGCAAAATGAGTAAGCAAAGGGCCAACTGCTTTCAGGCCAGCTCTCAGAGGCTGGTGTGGCCTGAGAGATGAGTTGAGAGATTTGACCCTCATTATCACTGTGCTTAGTGACAGTATTTTGGAAACCCCAGAGAAGGGCTTCTACCTCCTAGCCCTATCAAGAGACAATAGTCTGTTCTTGTAAGATAAATAAGATAAAATTAGCCAGAAGAGCCCTTATCAAAAACAAACAGACCTCTTTCCAGAAATGAGCCTCACCGACCACACCCACAGCAACTGCTGGAATTCCTCTCGATCAAATGAATCAGCTCATTTCCACCGCTTCTGACAGTTGCTTTCAGTCTCACTCCCAGATTACAGTTAGCCCCTCAGCAGATTACATTTTACAGAATAAAATCCAGGAGATAATCTTATCAGGATCTAGCCTCCGTAAAGCCTTACTGATATTGACATTTTCCAAAGATGCTTGTGAAATAGGCTGAATGGTCAAAGAGATGAGTGGCTTTGTATGAAATTGCTCTCACGGCCAGGCGCCGTGGCTTAGGCCTCTCATCCCAACACTTTGGAAGGCCGAGGCAGGAGGATCACTTGAGCCCAGGAGTTGGAGACCAGCTTGGGCAACACAGCAAGACCTTGTCTCTATTGCTTTGAAAAAAAAAAAAAAAAAAAGTCAAAATTGCCATCACTTTCTGAGTTTGAATATTTTCCCACCCCTGCCTCTAGGCATATTTTTGTCACTTTTTTTTTTTTTTGAGATGGAGTTTCGCTCTTGTTGCCCAGGCTGGAGTGCAATGGCGCTATCTCAGCTCACCGCAACCTCCGCCTCCCGGGTTCAAGCGATTCTCCTACCTTAGCCTCCCAAGCAGCTGGGATTACAGGCATGTGCCACCATGCCCAGCTAATTTTGTATTTTTAGTAGAGGCGGGGTTTCTCCATGTTGGTCAGGCTGGTCTTGAACTCCCGACCTCAGGTGATCCACTTGCCTCGGCCTCCCAAAGTGCTGGGATTACAGGCGTGAGCCACCGCGCCTGGCCTTTTTGTCACATTGAGGTCAAAAGTTCT
The DNA here is from genome assembly GCF_028885655.2 of Pongo abelii. Lineage (NCBI taxonomy): Eukaryota > Metazoa > Chordata > Mammalia > Primates > Hominidae > Pongo > Pongo abelii. Next base: position 53,209,081 of record NC_072001.2, read on the forward strand.
TTGGGAATGATGAAGGCAAACCTCAAGTTGGCCTCAGGAAGAGCCTCTAAACTTGTGGTTCAGAACACAAATGCCCCAAGCAGGGAGAGGGAAGACACAGCTTGTGTGGGGGTGTGGAGCCAGAGAGGCAATGCTAGGGGCCCAGGCTTAGCCAGGCACACTCAGGCACTCACCAGTAGAGGTGACAGAGGGTAGGAGAAACAGCACAGCCTGTGAAGTAAGACTGGTCTAGGTTAAAATCCTGGATCTACCAGGTACTAATTCTGTGACTTTGGGGAAGACAATTAACTTCTCTAAGCATCAGCAGTTTCCTCATCTGTAAGACAGGGCCACTGGGAAGATTAAATTGATAGCATGTCATGTGGCCAGCACAGAGCTGGCACATGGCAGGGAGCCCCGCCACAGGAAGGGAGTCGATGCCACTTTAGCATGAGCACCATGGCAGAGCTCCTCACCGCCAGTGGTCAGGGGTGTCTTCACCACCCATCAAGGCAGGGTCCAGCTCAAGCCCATGCATCAGCCAGCTTCCATCAGCTTCCTGGCCCCACCAGCACTATCCCAGGCTGCACCCTCCGTCATGGAAAGTATCAATGATTCAGGGAAAGTCCCTTCTTGCTCTTGAAAAGCAGCTCAATCACCAGACCTCAGAGGGGACAGGAGGGGTTGCCACGGGCCATTCAGTTTCCTGGGCCAACACAACCTGATCACCAGCGTGTCCTTGCGGGCATGTGTTCCCCACTTCCTTCCTTCTCTTTGGTGTGGTCTCAGACGCTGTATAGAAGAGTCTCTGGCTCCGTCGTCAGGGCCAGGCACTACCTCCAGCTTCCTCTCCCCTGTCTTACTATCCACAGTTGTACTTTCCCCTTAGACAAAATGTTCACTTCTCCACCCATCCCATTAGACTTCCACACTTCTGCCAGACTGTGCTCTGGAATGCAGGTGTTCTGGCCAGCCCTGGCATCAGAAACCTCATGCCATGGCACAAGTGGGCAAAAAAAAAAAGAAAAAGAAACCTAATACCAGTCAAAGTCCTGCCCTCCACATGCCTAGCAGATGGGCTGGGGTGTTGGTGGCCAAGTGGCTGAAGGATGCATTCTCATCCCAAGCTGACCCAAAGCAGGTCTTTCTTCAGGCCACCACCCACCCTTCTGTGCCCTGAAATCCAGAACTGCCCTTGTGGTCACTGTGTCTCACCCCAGGCATGATGATTCGTTCAATGTCCCCAAAGATGCTGTCCCAGCTGTCGGGGTCCTCAGGAGCACTCTCAGGCAGCTGGGCTCGCAGGTAGCCAGGCTGCACGTCTGGCGTCACACGTCTCTCCCGCACAGTGCTCAGGTACTGGCAGATGTAATCCACCATCTCTCTCCCTAGAAGTGACATAGAGAAATCAGGCTGAAGTCCCCTGACTGGGCCTGACCGATTTGTGCCCATCCCTCTCAGGTCCGGGCCAAGAGACTTGGTAAAGAAGGAGATGGATTTGGCCGGGCACAGTGGCTCATGCCTGTAATCCCAGCACTTTGGGAGGCTGAGGCAGGCGGATCACGAGGTCAGGAGATCGAGACCATCCTGGCTAACATGATCAAACCCCTCTCTACTAAAAATACAAAAAATTAGCCAGGCGTGGTGGCGGGCGCACATAATCCCAGCTACTTGGGAGGCTGAGGCAGGAGAATCGATTGAACCTGGGAGACGGAGATTGCAGTGAGCCGAGATTGCGCCACTGCACTCCAGCCTGGACTCAAAAACAAAAGAGACGGATTCATGGGCCGAGGGTTGGATCTGATCCCCTGCACGACCTTATCTTCAGAATTTAAAAAAAGAGTGAGGGAGTGAATGAATGATGGAGGGAGTTTCTAAGTGAGCAAATGAAGAAAAGGGAAAATCTCCAAAGCACAAAACTCTAGCGCCAAAGTGAAACGTTTCATTTGCTTTCCCCTTCCTTTATCCACTTCAATTTTGATTGTCTCTCCTACCTTTCTTTCCTTCTCAGAAACAGAACATCTATTAACTACTTTCTAGGTTCAGTAGAAACTCTATAGCTCTTTGTATCCAAAAATTGTTACACACACACCCACCAGTTATATCTGTTTAGCACAGATAGAAAGATTCCATGCCCAGTTCCGATAAAGTATTAAAAAAATCTATTTTTTCTCCATCCCCATTGAATAAGTTATTATTTATCTTTTTTGGACTCATATGAGGACTTAACTTCAAGAATCTGATTAAAACTGTAGGCTTACATATACACAGAACTTTGTGTATAATTTCTGAGGCTCACAGAATCCCTAAAGCACAACCATGGATCCAGACCAAGCCCCCTGCCCTGGCCTGGGAAATGTGGCACCAAATCTTAATGACTTTCTCTCCCTCCTGCTGCCTCCATCAACACCTCAGTGCTCAGGATATTTTTTAGATGCTAAAAAAAAAAAAAAATGTATCAAGTGAATGAACATACAAGTAAGGAAGGAAAAAAAGTCAAGTTGAACACTCTGAAACTATTGCAAATTATTCTTTCAGGTTGCAGTCTTCAGTGCCTCTGTTGCTGTGTGCGTGCGTGTGTGTGTGTGTGTGTGTGCGCGTGTGTGTACATATCTCTTTGTCTGTCTCAACATCCACCCCTTAGTACTTCCTGGTCTGCTTTTACCTAGGAGAGGGAACTCAGTTTCTCCCCTCTGCATCAGCTTATGCAAAGTTCTTAAGAACAGAACCAACCCCAGACAAAACTGATGAGACAAAGGTAGATATCCACACCATTATGTCTTCCTTCTGCTCCCCTTCAACCCTCTCACATCCTGGTTCTTCTGCAGCAGGGCCCCACCAGAGATCTGAGAGCTCTAGACCTAACCTTCCACTGGTCCAGGAACAGCGCTAAATGTATTTGTGTTCCACTCAGAGGATGAATATCCACAGGAACTTACTCTCAGCTGACAGTGCCTTAGGAAAGCAATGGAATAAGCTAATGCACACTAATTAGTGAGTAGGAGGATATAAAAAATTATAGAAATAGACATTCAAGATTCTCTTTTAAGCAACTACCTACTTTCCTGCTAAGGGAGAGCCATGCCTGAAAACTGGATAACCACTTGGTTTTGCCTGACACAGAGTAGGCACCTACTAAATATTTATGAGATGAATGACTAAATGAAAGAACGCTACTGATATATTCACACATGAAGGAATGAATGTTAAGAAAGAAAAGATTTGCAGTGATTACAGAATATTGAGAAAATTTTTTTCTGTTGCAGAATATGAACAATCTCCTTTTCCCATTTAGTGACTCAGGGATCCAAATCCTCAATTTTGAGGGAAAGTGGGGAGGAAAAGCAAGGCACAGTAGTGTGGACATATGTGAGAGTGGGTATATGAGAGGGAGAATGAAAGAGTGGTTGAGAAAAGTTTTACACTCTGATCCCACATTCCTTTCTCAGAAAAAAAAAATGTTGCTGGTGCCAACTCTCAGAAGGCAATTCTAATGCTCCCACCAAATGTCACCCCAAAATCTAAGGGCCACCCACCAGCAGCCATTCCTGCAGGAGTAGCAGCAGGGAAGAGGGCCAGGGATGCCCGTTGCTCACCTCTCTCTCTGTACTCCTCAGGCTCCATCATCTCGCTTGGTCTCTGGCTCCTTCTCACAGATGGACACGCAGGAGTTGGAAGGCGTGAAAGGCGTAGAGCAGCCCGGCTTCCCTCTTGCCAGTCCTGCGCACTCACTGGCAGCCAGTGTGGGCCCTTTATTTAAAGGGTTCTTTCTTTGACCTTAGCTCCGCCCTTCAAAGTCCCTTCCTCTAGGTTTAATTAATTCCACCCTTTCTTTCCCCAGTCCTTGTTGAAAACAGCAACCACAACTTTGACTGGTCGAGAGAGCCAGGATAAAAGGCGCTTCTAAATTAAGCAGTGCACTTAGCAACCCAAGCCTGCAGGCAGCCTCCAGGTGGATGCCGTAAAAGAGCCCTCAGTTCTTTCTGCCCCTGGATTCAGACAATAGAGCTCCAGCCTCAGACAAGCTCCCAGCTCAGTAGCCCAGAATAAGGCCAAGGGTATGCAGAAAAAGTAGCACAAATTATTAGTATTATTCCTGCCCGTGTTTCCTTATCAGCAGTAGGGAGGGAGGAACAGACACTAATAGTGATGCCCCCTGTGCCCAGGAACAGGCAGAACTTATCATTGACCACAGTGGATTGTTCTATTACAACATACTACCTGTTGTTGTAAAGAATGAGAAAACACAGTTACAAGCCAAAAAGAATAGAAATTAAAACATCACCCCAAATTAATCACGTTTAGCACTTAAAGAAGTGGAAGGGGGGCTTGTAAAGGGACCTGCAGAAACCCCTGTAGGGAGAGGAAACACTACCTTGGGGTTTGATTTCTGAGTAAAAAGTAATCCAACGTTTTCAAGTTGCTAAATGCAATAGTCTTTCTTGTTTATTTGTTTCCAGGCGTCCTTCTTGTTCTCTTGGTGGCATTTTATTTGTTACTGCTTCATCCTTGCAGCTCACAGTTTCTCTGGGCTTTCCTCCTACATCTCTGGCTGTTTGTTTCCTCCAATGCTGGCACACCTCAGGGCATTGCCCTCCTTTCGTCTTTCTTCTTAGGTGGCATTGCCCATTTCTAAGGCTTGTTTTGTTTTGTTTAGACAGAGTCTTGCTCTGTCGCCCAGGCTGGAGTGCAGTGGTGCAATCTTGGCTCACTACAACCTCTGCCTCCCGGGTTCAAACGATTCTCTCACCTCAGCCTCCTGAGTAGCTGGGCCTACAGGCATGTGCCACCATGCCCTGCTAATTTTTGTGTTTTTAGTAGAGACGGGTTTCACCATGTTGGCTGGGTTTGTCTCGAACTCCTGACCTCAAGTGATCCACCCGCCTCAGCCTCCCAAATTGCTGGGATTACAGGTGTGAGCCACTGCGCCCAGCCCATTTCTTAGGCTTGAAATGTTACCTGTGTGATATCCATATAGGTTTAAACATACCATCAGGCCCTCCCTGTCTTTTGAGCTTCAAAATCTTATATCCAACTGCCTTTCTGACAAATCCTCTTGTATGACTCTGAGGCACCTCAAACTTAACGTATTGCAAAACTGTCTTTCCCCAAAAATATGCCCCACTTCTAGTCTTCCCCATCTCAGTTCATCATCTCTCCATTTTCCATCCACCCATCTATTCACCCCTTCACCATCCATTCATCCAACCACTCATCCATCCAACCACCATCCATCCATCCATCTATCCCTTCACCCATCCATTCATCCACCCAAATGCTGAAGGCATAAACCTGGAGTCTTTCTTCCCCTTCGCTTTCCCTGCTCCCTGCCCAATTCAATCTGTTCAGATTCAGTTCTGTTTCCAAAATAAATCTAGTCTGTCAAATTCTCCCCATTTCCACAACTACCACCCTATTCTGGTCCAAGCCACCATTATCCTTCACCTAGACTAATGCAGGGGCTTTCTCATTGGCCTGTTACTGACCATGGGTTCTTGGGCTCTTAATGTAATGGAAATTGAGAAGGCCAAAAGAGTTTTCCCAGACAGGGCTTTATCAGAGCTTATGCCCAGGCTTAAGGGAGATTGCGCAAGACAGAGAGAATTTTCTGGCCGGCTCCTTGAAGAGAGTCAGTAAAGTAATTTTAGGCTAAAATAGGTAGGAACTTTTTAAATTACTACTGAAAAAACTACAGTGAGAAATCACTTCATACAGACTATGATGACTATAATAAAAAAGATAGATAACAACAAGTATTGGTGAAGACAGGGAAAAATTAGAACCCTCATACTTTACTGGTGGTAATGTAAAATGGCACAGCGATTTTGGAAAATAATCTGGAAGCTCCTCAAAAAGCTAAACCTAGAGTTCTTTATGACTCTACAATTCTACTGCTAGGTGTATATCCAAGGAAAATGAAATTATGTCCACACAAAAACTTATACATGGGTGTTCATAGCAGAATTATTACAATAGACAAAAATGGAAATAATCCAAATGTTCAGATGAGTGAATTAAATGTGGTATATCAATACAACAGAATATTATTCCACAATAAAAAGGAATGAAGTACTGATACATACCAAAACATGGATGAACTTGGAAACATACTAAGTGAAAGAAACTAGTCACAAGGAGCCATATATTATATTATTTCATTCATATGAAATATCTAGAATAGTCAAATCTACAGAGACAGAAAATAGATTCGTGGTTAGAGGTGGGTAGGCAGCTGAAGATTGATAGCTAAGGAGAACAGGGATTTTTGGCAGGGTGGTGAGATGAAAATGTTCAAAATTGTTCGGTTTTGGTTTTGTTTTATTTTGCTTTGTTTTGTTTTGTTTTGTTCTGAGATGGAGTCTCACTCTGTGGCCCGGGCTGGATTGCAGTGGCGCAATCTCAGCTCACTGAAACCTCTGCCTCCCGGGTTCAAGCAATTCTCCTGCCTCAGCCTCCTGAGTAGCTGGGATTACAGGCGTGAGCCACTGCGCCCTGCTGAAAATGGTTTTAAATTTATTATGATGATGGTTGCACACTTCTGTGAATATACTAAAAGCTATTAAACTGTACACTTCAAACAAGGACATTTTATAGAATGGGAATTATGTCTCAATAAAACTATTGATTTAAGAAAAAAAAATGCCCTAAGAAAATAAGGGCTTTAGTGAAAAAATGGCCTAGAGGATTTAGATTCCAGTGATACTGTCAATAAATCCTTCATAGGAGCTGGGGTGGGAAAAATAATAATATTGACAACGATATGGGAGGTAAAAAATTTGATCTCATGGAGGTAGAGAATAAAATGATAGTTACCAGAGACTGGAAAGGGTTGGTGGGAGCTGGGGGTGAGGAGTAAGTAGATATTGGTTAATTGATACACACATATAATTCGATGGAATTCAATAATATTCAATAGCACATTAGGATGACTATAGTTAATAATTTATTGTATATTTCAAAATAGCTAGATTTGGAATGTTCTGAACACAAAGAAAAATGTTTGAGATGATGGATATCTTAAATACCCTGATTTGATCATTACACACATTGTATGCATGTATCAAAATATCACATATACTCCATAAACAGGTACAAATATTATGTGTCAATGTTAGAAAGTGCCAAGCACCAAGTTAGGCATTTTTTTTTGAGACATGTGCTACACATGTAGCTACATGTTGCTACACATGCTACAGGCATGTGCTACCACACTCAGCTGATTATTGTTTTTTGTTTCTTGGAGTTTTTCTGTAGAGATGGGGTTTCGCCATGTTACCCAAGTTGGTCTTGAACTCCTGGCCTCAAATGATCCACCCATCTCAGCCTCCCAAAGTGTTGGGATTACAGGTGTCAGCCACCACACCCAGCCAAGTTAGGCACTTTAAATAAAAAAGTATTAGTTATTTTTTCTCCAAGTGTTGCTACCTCCCCATTATCTCTCTTCTATTCTGCAAATACAGTCCTATGTTAAACTTGTGTATTATATATACTATTATATATAAATATAAATAGTATTGTATTCTTTTTTTCCATCTTCTTGTTTCTGAGTTGGTTTGAAAGTATTTTTCTTATTTTTTAGTTGTCTCTTCAAATGTATCTAATATAATAAACCATTTATTGATTTCTTAATATCAGATATTATATTTTTTCAGTCATAGAATTTTTATTTCTTCTGCCTTATGAGGGCAAAAAAAGAATTTTTATTTGGTTCTTTTTTATAGTTTTCAACTCCTTGCCAGATTTTTAAATCTGGACTTTTATTTCATTGAACATAGTGGATGATTTTTTTAAATTGCTACTGAACAATATAAAAAAAGACCCATACAGATGAAAAGACGTACCGTGCTCTCATGGAGTAAGATTTAACATCATGAAGATAATGGTTTTCCCCTAAGTTAACCCGAAAATTTCACATAATCCCAGTGGAAAAATCAACAGGTTTTTGGGTGTTCTATTTTGGAATTCAGTGCCAACTTTTAAAATTCTTAGGAAAAATAAACAGAATAAAGAAGAAAATTTTGTAAGAGTAACGAGAAGGTTCTGTTCCTACCCAGAAGTATTAAAATGTATCCTGAAGCTCGAATAATTAGAACAATGAGATAGATACTGGTGTACAAAGAGACAAACAAAAGGAGCAAATACATTTAAACATGTACAGAAATTTAGCATATAATAAAGATAGCATCACAGATCAGAAAGAAAAAGATGAACTATTAATAAATTGTCCTAGAACAAGGTGTAGCCATCTGGAAAGAAAAATAAGTTGTATCTATCTTTCACATCATGCACTTAGATAAATTCCAGAAAAGTCAGATTTAAATGTGAAAAATAGAAGCATAAAATTACATGAAACCATCGCTACCATCAGGTTAACTGATGGCTTCATGGGTGTGTACACATGTCCAAACTCATCAAATTGTAGTAAATATATGCTATTTTTGTATATCAATTATGCATCAATAAAGCTGTTTTTAAAGATGAAAATTAAATTAAGAAAATTAGAAGCTTCCCTGGACAACCTCAGAGTAAAGAAAACATTTATAACTATGGTTCAATGCCAGAAACCATAAATCCAATCACATTTTTTTAAAACCATAAGAAAAATCAAGATAAATGACAAACTGAGAAAATATATTTGCAACATATTTGTACAATGGGCAAATTTGTCTAATCTATGAAGAATTTCAAATCAAGAAGAAAAGAGGCCAGGCACAGTGGCTCACGCCTGTAATCCCAGAGCACTTTGGAAGGCCAAGATGGGCGGATCACCTGAACTCAGGAGTTTAAGACCAGCCTGGGTAACATCGTGAAACATCATCTCTACCAAAAATAAATAAATAAATTAGTTGGGCATGGTAGTGTGTGCCTGTTGTCCCAGCTACTTGGAAGGCTGAGGGGGGAGAATTGCTTGAGCCCGGGAGGTTGAGGTTGCAGCGAGCCGTGATAGCACCACTGCACCCCAGCCTGGGTGACAGAATGAGACCCTGTCTCAAAAAAAAAAAAAAAAAAAAAAGTGATTTTTTTTTTCACATAAAAGCAAATATATACTGTATTCTAATTTTTCTCCTTTCTTTTCTTTCTTTTTTAAACACAAAAGGGATAAGTACAGTACAATATTCTGTACTTTGTTTGTTAATATATCTTGACATATACTCCTTTTTTTCATAGAGCTGCATTGTGTGGACATACCAGAGAGTCATCAGTTCCCTAGCAGTGTACGTTTCAGCTGTTTCTAGTCTTTTGCTATTACAAACAGTTCTACAAAAAATTGCCTTGCACACATGAGTAAGGATATCCTGAAGTGGAACAGCTGGATCAAAAGGCATGTATATTTGCAGTTTTTATAGAAATTTTCAGGTGCACACCATTCCTCAACATATATTTAAGAATGTTAAGTATGTACTGAGCACTATGCCTTGCACTTTTCATGCACACTATTTGATTCAGTCTTTACAACAACCTGGTGAAAGCCATTTTCTACTTCATCTTTGAGAAACTGAGTCTCAAGGAAATTAAACACTTGGCTAAAATTACAGAAGATAATTACTGAAGAAGCCAGGATTTGAACCTAAGGCTGTCTGATCCAATACCCATATTTTTTCCACCACACCAAGCTGCCTCTCTCAACTTTGCTATTATTGACTCTTAAGATGCCAGATATGTAGGATCAGGGGGCTAGTGGAATTCTAATTTTTGGAGGCTGTGCTAAATGCTCCCAAACACTTTACTAAACATCATGTGCAATAATCCACTTAAACCTTTAAAATATAATTCAAAATACACAACTAGAAAATATCAGAAGTTAGAGCAAGAATTAAAAACAAGTTAGGTAGTGTATTACAGCTTTTAGAAACGCTAAAAGTGAAAATCAAATCTTTATCTCACTAATTATCTGGAAAGCATACATTATAAAAAGGATGAAGTACTGAACTAAAAAACTGAAGGATCAACTTGCAAATTAAAATTTCATTCCACCTTTAATTACAGGCACCTTGGGTGTCAGACTTATATAAAACTTCTTAAACTTCTCCCTCAGCTTGACATTAAGAATTGCACATAGAGGCTAGGCTCAGTGGCTCACGCCTGTAATCCCTACACTTTGGGAGGCCGAGGCGGGTGGATCACCTGAGGTCAGGAGTTCGAGACCAACCTGGCCAACATGATGAAACCCCGTCTCTACTAAAAATACAAAAAATTAGCCGGTCATGGTAGTGGGCACCTGTAATCCCAGCTACTCAGGAGGCCTGAGGCAGGAGAATCACTTGAACCCAGAAGGCGAAGGTTGCAGTGAGCTTAGATCGTGCCACTGCACTCCAGCCCAGGAAACAAGAGCGAAACTCCATCTCAAAAAAAAAAAAAAAAAAAAAAAAGAATTGCACATAGAGGCATTCACTAAATATGTGCTAAGTTAGACAATACAAAGTTTTAAAAAAACATACAGTGGGAGAAGATATTTACAATTCACACAACTAGCAAAATATGTTTCCAGAAAAATATGAAACTTCAATAAATCAGTAAGAAAAACTACACCCCCAAAATGGCCATGAACTGGCAATTCACAGAATAAATTTTAATTTATTCTGTGAATAAATTAAGAAATAAGAGGCAAAAAATGTTTGACCTCACTAGTAATAAGTGAAATGCAAATAATGAGAAACAATTTCATACCAACATGGGTTGACAAAAAAAATTTTTTTTTTCTTTGAGATGGAGTTTTGCTCTTGTTGCCCAGGCCAGAGGGCAATGGCGCGCTCTTGGCTCACCACAACCTCTGTCTCCTGGGTTCAAGTGATACTCCTGCCTCAGCCTCCCAAGTAGCTGGGATTACAGGCACGCACCACCATGCCCAACTAATTTCATATTTTTAGTAGAGACGGGGTTTCTCCATGTTGGTCAGGCTGGTCTCGAACTCCTGACCTCAGGTGATCCACCTGCCTCAGCCTCCCAAAATGCTAGGATTACAGGCATGAGCCACCGGGCCCGGCCAATGAAAAAAATGTTAAAAATGTGACATTAGGTGTTGGTGAGATGTGGTGAGATGAAAATTATCATTATTCACTCATTATACTTTAGAAAGCAATTTGACAATATCTAGTAAGGTTGACTACTGTAGACCTAACAATTTCATTACTAGGTACATGCCTCTGGGAAACTTAGCATATGCTATATGGAGATAATATACAAGGATGTTCATTATAGCACTATTCACAATAGCAAGAAATTGGAAGTGATATTTCTATACAGAGAAAAATGACAAATTATGATACATTCTTATTTAATTTTATATATCAAAATGAATGACTTAGCTATTCAAGTATAAACATGAATATCTAATATACTATTTAACTGAAAAAGTCAATATGTAGAATGTTACTTATATAGTACAATAGCCTTAATAAAGTTTAAGAACCACATAAAATTCTACCGTGTATTTCTGAAATCCAGTCTATAATAAAAGCATAATGTAAAAATGTAGATAGAAACATCTCACACCTAGGATAGTGGTTGATACTGGTTACCTTTTAGGAGAGAGGAAGGGAATGGGTTATGGGAAGAAAACAAAAGAACTTAAACTACATCTGTAACATTCTGTTTCTTAAAAGAATTAAAGCAAAGAAGGCCACTTAGGATGTATTAAATTTGGGTGGTAGGTACATGGATGTTATATTATTCTCTGTGATCTTTCATGAAAACTTCAAAACATAGTAAATGAATGCAATTTAAACAATTCTTAAGAGTCATGATGAAGACGGTAAGTCTAGAATAATGAAAAATAGTAATGCAAAAACAAATGCTCTACTGACTGTTAACTGGCACACAAAAATATGTAGGAAAATTGTTTGCTTATAGAAAAAGCAAGAAGACATTTAAATAATCCATACAATTCAAAATTATAAAACATGCAATCAATCAGTAGTAAGACTGGAATTGTATTCAATAATATTACATATTTACAGATGTGAAAAACATTACATGTCAACCATGCACATGAGATCAAAACTATCCAAATTAAAAACTGAGGAAGCTAGGGCCAGGCCTGGTGGCTCATGCCTGGAATCCCAGCACTTTGTGAGGCCGAAGTGGGCAGATCACTTGAGGTCAGGAGTTTGAGACCAGCCTGCCAACATGGTGAACCCCAGCTGTAATAAAAATACAAAAATTAGCCAAGTGTGGCGGCGCGTGCCTGTAGTCCCAGCTACTCAGGAGGCTGAGGCACGAGAATCACTTGAACTCGGGAGGTGGAGGTTGCAGTGAGCTGAGATTGCCCCACTGCACTCCAGCCTGGGCGACAGAGCAAGGCTTCATCTCAACACACACACACACACACACACACACACACACACACAAAACTGAGGAAGCACTTAATAAAGCATAATGAACAGAATCTCAGAAACCAGGTCAAAATTTTTCCAAAAAGCAACTGGTGGCATTTGAGAGGGTAGTTACAATATTTATCTGAAAATAAAGAGCCCCTAGAAATTGTATCCAAATTATGTTCAAAATTTGACTGTCATTGAAGTGAAAAAATTTAAAAGAGCTCAGTGTATCAAGAGGATCAAGACTATGTATCTGTGTATCTATACATTTGGAAAATAGTTTTAATAAGTCACAAAAATATTTATATAAAAATTTTGATTTGGAACCAGCGTATTTCCAATGATGATAATATGTTTTCCATCGTAGGTTACACAGAATAATCTGAGAATGAATATGGAGAGCTTACGTCAAACTGAGTCCATGTGCATCAGGTTTTCTCAACTAACAGAGGAAACAAATAGCAGACATCATTCAAAACTACAACAGACTAGTTATCTATAATGAAATACAAGCACGGTAAATATTATTTGATGAAATAACAAATCTATTAGTTAGTCCATTCCTAAGTTGATCTGACCTAATGGAGGAGTTATTTATTCAGTAGAAACCAGGTGAATGGAAAATATTTTTTTCTATTTGCTATATAAGCCTGAGTGCTAATGCCTTGGGAACCCATCCATATGGACATTAAGGTTCCTTTGTGATTTTATCTGAAAAGGCTTTTCTTCTTGCTCTATTTTATTCTGAGTCAGCTTTCAAGGTCTTTCAGGTATTAAAGCACAAATAAACTTTATAGACTTTATCAGGAAAAACTTTGTTATAGAGTAGTATGGAAAAAATCAGTAACATCAGAATAAGGTACTCATAAACATTTCTATCAACTCATCAATTCCTTTTATGAGCAAGGGTTTCTTCTAATTTTCAATAACATCATAAATGATCACGTTGAAGACATATATACTGGTATAGATACTCATCAGTCACGTTTTGGACAAAGATATTTGTAAGCAGATCTTTTTATTACAAAAAGTACAGATGCTCTCTGGCTTGCAATGGGGTTATGTCCTGATAAACCCATCCTAAGTCAAAAATATAATAAATGTAAAATGCAATCAATACCCTGATAAACCCATTGTAAAGTCAAGCAATCATAAATCAAAGCATCATAAATTGGGGACCATCTGTATAGTTTTCATTACATGAGATTTCCCATTTATCCTCTTTTCTCTCTAATTGTCTTCCCAACCCTCCACCACCATAAAGAAATAGAGCAATCCAGTGACAGAGTAAAAGAACTATTCTGCCATTCATACCACAAAAGATTGATGTTAAGAAAATAATTCCTAAAAACCAACGAAAACAAATGACATCACAAGTCCTTTTGTGAAGTAATTAAGATATAAATAAAATAAATAACAATAAATGAAAATTAGTTGAGAACACAGTCCCTGCAGATACTACTTCTCAGATGAGGCTTTCTGAAAGCATCACAGATTCAACCCAGAATTTATAATTCTAGAGGTCCAGGGACTATACAGAGGGAAGTGTTAAATCTGAATCAAGTAATTGGGCAGTCAAGATGCCTAACGAACTCAGTGTCTGGATAGTACATAACAAGAACGATTCCAGGTGCATGGGAAAGAAAATAATTCATTACACCATAACACTAAATGGCTTGCTTGTCTTGCAGAACCCTGGTTGAGAAAGGTTGCTCCAGAAGGTGGGTGTTTGTTCACATATATGTGGAAACAATTAACCAGTGATGTGGCAACCAGATGACTGCTAACTACAAATCCATCACTATGTAGTGGAAACAATTGTGTGGATTTCTGAAAACTTTCATTTCATATACTTTTATTTTTGTCAGTTCTTTAAATCCTCTGTTCAGAGCACTATTGAGAATGACTAGAATGCAAAGCTTTTACAGCCCACCTGAAAACAGTATGAAATAAGTGAAGGGAAAAAGAAACCCATTTTAAGTTTTAATTACAAATTCTTGTCTAAGTAGTGATTTTACAGAACAGTAAATCAGATGTAAATGATTGAGAAATTATGTTATGTAACAATGACTCTGAAAAAGGTGAGCTTCCTCCATAGATACCTGAGTACCTGATGCTATCATAGACTTACTCCTTTTAAGCACCAATTATTTTCTTCCATCTATGCAAGCTGTTGTTATTAGGAATCAAAATTATTTCTTGCACCAGGTAAAGTCTCCAGCAGGAGAGGAGACTGGAAGTCAAAGACGACATTAAGTTAGCTTTCACAAACTTGTTCCCAACACTGTCTTGAGTCTTTTCAGGGCCAGCCTGGTCTGAAAGCAAAACTCTACAGTGGCTGCACTCTGGGGTGAAGACACTGGCCCTTCTCTGCTCCAGCACCACACATCAGGGTACCTGGCTGTTGTACCAGCACCCTGCCTAACATGACAAATTAATGTACCGAAGTAACCAGAAACGACATTCTTTATTGACTTTTCAGGACTGCAGAAAAAGTCACTTCATGCTATTGAAAATATGGCCTGGCATTTTTAAAAAGTAGTTTTTGGATCACTTAAAATATGTCAAATTTAGTGGAAAATTAAAAAAGATCTTTTTCCTCTTCCTTACAGAGTTCTTCAATTTGCCCTAAACCCTTTTTAAGCGCTTCCAATAGTAACCATCAGGCTGACAGACCATAGACTCCTTTATTACATTAACAAATATACTGGTAATTCCAGTGAGAGAGTTAACAAATTCTCAAGAGTTACCTCAGAAATTTTAAAGTCGTGTTGTTTGTGGAGAGTATAAAATATTTTCATATGGTGGCTCAAATATGCAGTAGGATAACATTTTTAATGTGTTAATAAGATGTGATAAAAAACATAAGTCTACAATGAACATATGTGAAAAAGATATTTAATTGCAAAATAGAAAAGTAGGCCAGAGTACAGTTTTAAGGGTAATTGCTTTTTTATACAGTATAGATAACCTAGAGGGATTTCAGGGTTAAACAGTTCATAAAGCAATAAAACATTGAAAAATAAAGCAAGAAAAAGGGATTTGAAGTAATATTTTACCAAAAAAAAAAAAAAAAAAGAAAAAGTGAACAGTCTGCCAGTGTTTAATGTCCATACATTGTGGAATTCAACAATATTGTGATGAGATCAAGTCATAGCACAGACACTGAGCTTTCAAAGGGAAAAGTAGAAGTTACATTAGACATGTCTATTGCATCACTGTAATACAAAAAGTTCCTGTTCTACATACAAAAGCAATTTTTTTCCATAAGAATAATTTCCTGGGGAGAAATAAGTCCATAAAGTATTTCAGAAACCCATATGCATTGGGTTTTCCAAAAACATTATCTTAAAATCCAGTGCCTTAAAGTGCTTTCATGTGGAAATCATGATGGAAGGCACAGAATACAGTTTCACGTCCCCACTCTTAAATTTTCGAAAAAGCACAGATTTTGCAGAATTGGCAAATTCAAGTTATCTTGCAGGCTGCTCCTTCCGAGAACACTGTCATTCCAATAAAACCAGCTGCTAGCTTACTTAGTTTCAATGACCTACAGAGTAAAGGGGTTTTGTTTTTGTTTTTTTCTGGTCACTTTCATCATTTCTGTGGGAGAAATACCTATGTAAGTGATGCATTTTGAAATTATAAAACATGCAGAATATGTACAAACAGAAATTTTTTAAAATATTTGCTTCATATACATGTAAATCTACTTGGGTATAGCTGAAATTGAACAAATATAAAAATTTTGCTTTCTAAAAAATGTTTCCAGAGAATCTGACACAACTTAAAGCTGTACAAAGATTTCCTGGGAGAAATCTTCTCTTCATATAGAGGTTTATACCTACAGGAGTAATTCCAGCATCAGTCCACCATAATTATTACACAACATTTGGTCTAACCAACAACGATCACCCTTAAAACTGTTCTGTTTCTGAGAAATTAAGGTTTGTACTAAAATCAAAAAGAATTCACAAAAACAGTGGCTTATTGTGGTTTTGGATCTCTTCAACAATCTTTATCAACTCATTTGGAACTGTAAAAAAAAAAAAAACTATTTACAGAATTCAGTTTTAAATACATTTCACAACTTCTAAAGTAAAGTTTTATGTTACAAGAACTCAGAGCTCATGGCTTAAGTCCAATTATCCATCTGTAGTCTCTTCTATCATTCTGTATTCCCATGGCTGTACCTTTGTTGTGTACAGTTCAAGATTGTATTCTTTCTTGACCAAAAGTAAAATCAAACTACATGTTCATTTCAATTAAACAGCTTCTTTATTAGTCTGAAGACGAGTCATAGCTTCCAACTTCTGTCTGTAGGCCTCTGCTTCCTGTTCTTTCTTTAGGAGCTGCTGTCGATATTTTTGTGCTTCTCGATTTGCTTCATCCAGCTGTTTCTGAAGAGCTTCTCTCTCCTAATTAAAAGAAAAGGTTTTTTTTAATTTTTGCAAAAATACATTATTAATACATATAAGCATGCATGCATCCTTCAAATTAAAAAAAAAAAAACTGTAGTAGCTAAAAGCAGCCACCTATTGAAATTTCCTAGACATCTTGCCTTTTCAATCAATTCACTAATATTTAAGTCCCTAATTTTGTGCTCCACATTATGAGATATGGATTAATTTCTGACCACAAGGAAATTATTTTCCTATTTAGAAATAAGACTAACAAAGACTCCAAACTGGGTACTTTTATATGTACTACAAAAACTAGCGAAGAGTTTTTAAGAGGGAAATATACAACCACACCTCTTTATATTTCCATTTGTGGTGCTCTTACCTAAAGGTAATAATTATAAAACAATTTTACTGAGCACCCACTATATGAGTAAACAGGGTGATTTCCAACACTAAGCATCTAAGACAGATATTATGCACAAGTTAAAGATGAGAAAAATGATGCTCAGGGATGACGTAGCTCTCCCAAGGTCACATAGTAAGAAGTTGGATTTATAGGGTTCTAACATTACTGCTTTTAAAACTATTTTCATTTACAATAGCAAGCAAGATAATTCACCTTTAAAATGAAAAGTGCTGATCAAGATCAGTATTTCCTAAATTATACTATTTAATAAACCAATAAAATACTAAATTATCAATGATTAAATTATATAGGTATAAAATATATGCATTAAATTCCTCAACAAATTGAGAGCTGAAACACAAATTCAATCCAATGAAAATGGTATTCTTTCTTCTCTTCCTCCTCACTCTGCCCCTATTCAGTTATTGCAGGAAAAACAAGGAGAAACATTTCAATGAACCCATTCCCACACCTCTAAGTGAGCACAAGGACAAAAGCTCAACCTCCACAGACCAAAGCTCAAGGTTAGTTTCCAGGTCTTAGGAATGAGGCAACCTCATCACAGATGCCCAGGACCTCTGAGTGGGGTGAAGGCCAGGGGTCAGACTATCACAAGAATGATAGGTCCACAGTGGACAAGACACTTGGCCAGAAAGAACTAAAGGTAAGTGGTTTGCCGACCACTGGGGAGGCACAGTATGAGGTTCTCTTTCTATATATCCTATTCTATATATCCTCTGCCTCCTTGACTCTTGCCCATTGCGAACACCAAAGGGTTCCTCACCTTCTCTATTCATATGGTTGGTCCACAAGCAGGAGCATGTATAATCCTCCTGCCTTTCTGTGATTCCACTTCCTTCCCCACAATGGGAATGAAGCTAGATCCAACATTTCTTTTTCGCATGGGCCCACCAGATGTAGGAGTGATTCATTTACAGACAAAAGATCTCCAAATCTTCCAATTACACAAAATGTACCAGTAGAAGAAAGGAATGCCCCTTACTCCCAGTTTAAGCAAGGCCCAGGCCCTATCCTGCTGCCTCCCAACACTTCTCCCCTCCTCTTATCCTAAATCCAGCCAAGATAGGAACAAGTCAGAAAAGACAACCTAGGATGAGTCCAAGGTAAGCAATCAATGCCAGTACCCTGGCTACAAACTGTGCAGGACTTTAAGGACACCAATGGAAGGGGTGAGGGGTGGAAGGTTGGATGTTACTTCCTAGGAGCTAGACCACAGCTCTGGCAGGAGTGTCCACAGCCATGCACGTGTTTTAAAATTTTACGTGTGGCCGGGCACAGTGACTCACACCTTAATGCCAGCACTTTGAGAGGCCAAGGCAGGCGGATCACTTAAGCCCAGTAGTTCGAGACAAGCCTGGGCAACATGGCAAAACCCCTACAAAAAATAGAAAACTTAGATGGGCATGGTGGCATGTGCCTGTAGTCCCAGCTACTTGGGAAGCTGAGGCAGGAGGATCATTTGAGCCCAGGAGGTTGAGGTTGCAGTGAGCAACTCCACTGCACTCCAGCCTGGGTGACAGAACAAGACCTTGTCTCAAAAGAAAAAGAAAAAAGAAAAAAGAGAAAACAAACAAAAACTTACATGTATGTGAAAAATAAGACCAATCCTTTGGTAGCCAAAGTTTTGAATATGGGTAAAAATTTACCTTGATTTAGCAGGAAATATTGGAAGAGGTTAACTCTAAAGCATCTTCTAGTATTACCTATTTATTAACATTTAGAGTCAGGAAAGGATTCACAATTATTGCAGAAGATGAAAGCAAACCGAGTGAGGTAGCCTGACAGTGAAAAGAACCTAATCCTATTTTCCATATTGCATATTTTAACTTCAAGAAGTACAATTTATCTCGATAAAAATGAAAAGATAGCTCCCTTCTGCCTACTAGGTTAAATAAAAAACTCATTTCACAGCATTTTTTGGCTAATTCTATAAAACCTAGAAGACAAAGATCATTAGCACTGCATGCTGAATACATTTAATCTTTAAGATTGAAAGTACAATTAACACTATAATTTTTTTTTTCTTTTTGAGACGGAGTCTCGCTCTGTTGCCCAGGCTGGAGTGCAGTGGCATTATCTCAGCTCACTGCAACCTCCACCTCCCAGATTCAAGCAATTCTCCTGCATCAGCCTCCCGAGAAGCTGGGACTACAGGCGCATGCCACCATGCCCAACTAATTTTTTGTATTTTTAGTAGAGACGGGATTTCACCGTGTTAGCCAGGATGGTCTCGATCTCCTGACCTCGTGATCTGCCCGCCTTGGCCTCCCAAAGTGCTGGGATTACAGGCATTAAGCCACTGCGCCCGGCCTAAATGTTTTTTAAAAGAGAGAAACTGGGCAGGATATGTGAGCTGTTTGCTTGTGTGTAAACATCAATTTTCTAACTGCCCTGGGCCAAACATAACAAGTATGATTTTGTTTTTATAAATAAAGTTTTATTGAAATACAGCCACACCCAGCGATTTTCAAATTGTCTATGGCTGCTTTCACTACAATGGCAGAATTGAGTAGTTGACAAAGAGACTGTAGGGCCCACAAAGCTGAAAATATTTGGTACTTGGCTATTTATAAAAAAAAACTTTGCCTTCTCCAGCCTTAGAAAAAAGAGATATAGTGCTGGGCATGCAGTGGCTCATGCCTGTAATCCTAGTACTTTGGAAGGCCAAGGCGGGTGGATTGCTTGAGCCCAGGAGTGAGAGACTAGCCTGGGCAACAGGGCAAAACCTCATCTTGAAATCCTGACCTCAAGCGATCCTCCCACTTCAGTCTCCCAAAGTGCTGGGATTACAGGCATGAACTACCATGCCCAGCCACAAAACGTTATCTCTACAAAAAAATACAAAAATTGGCTGGGCATGGTGGTGTAGCCTCTAGTCCCAACTACTCAAGAGGCTGTGACGTGGGAGGATTGCTTGAGCCCAGGGAGGTCAAGGCTGCAGTGAACTGTGATTGCACCACTGCACTCCAGCCTGGGCAACACAGTGAGACCCTGTCTCAAAAAATAAATAAATAAATAAATACAAACATACATACATACATAAAAATACTAATTTAAAAAAAGAGAGAGAAGAGATATGACCTGGATATGGTGACTTATGCCAGTAATCTCAACTCTTCAGGAGGCTGAGGTGGGAGGATCACTTAAGGCCAGGAGTCCAAGACCAGCCTGGGCAACATAGCAAGACACCCTCTCTATGAAAAGAAAAAAAATAATAAAAATAAACTTAGCCGGGTATGGCGGTCCCAGCTACTTGGGAGGCTGAGGTGGGAAGCTTGCTTGAGCCCAGGAGTTTGAGGTTGCAGTGAGCCATGACTGCACCACTGCACTTCTGCCTGGGTGACAAAGCGAGACCCTGCCTTAAAAAAGAAAAAAAAAAAAAAAAAAAAAAAAACAGAGACAGATGTGACTATAAACATTTTTAAATTGTGGCAGATCAGGAAAGATAGCCATAAAAAAAAAACAGATTGAAAAACTTTGCATCAAATAAAACATTTTATAAAGTTTACAGAAATCAGTTTTTAAGAGAGCACTAAGGATCTCAAATCTACCACCAGTTAAGGACACAAATATTTCATAAAAGTAAAATTTACAGCCGTGCGCAGTGGCTCATGCCTATAATCCCAGCACTTTGCGGGGATGAAGCGGATGGATCACCTGAGGTCAGGAATTCAAGATCAGCCTGGCCAAACCGGTGAAACCCCGTCTCTACCAAAAATACAAAAATTAGCCAGGCATGGTGATGCATGCCTGTAATCCCAGCTATTTAGGAGACTGAGTCAGGAGAATCACTTGAACCTAGGAGGCGGAGGTTGCAGTGAGCTGAGATCACAGCACTGCATTCCAGCCTGAGCAACAGAGACTCTATCTAAAAAAATAAAATAAAATTTACTAATAAACATTTATCTCTAACCTCCATGGCAAAGAAAACATAAAGGTATTTCCTGAAGTCACACAATAAAGTAATTAATAGAAATCTGTTACTCCTAATACACTAAATACATTTCTTACACATGTACAAAGATTAATTTCAATTCAGAATACTCTAACGTTATTTTTGGAAATCTGTAAATAACACTCTTCCTCCAAAAATATCTTCAATGCAGTAATAAGTGGAAGATAAAATTATATACATTATTGCAATTTGGTGTCTTATTCATACCTTTCCCTCCACAAAAAAACCTATTTTATTTCCTATATTGCCATATGCAGATGTAAAGCCCCACAAAATTTACAATACACTTTCTACAATTTAAAGTAATTTTTCCAGAGACTCTTGGCAAACCTCTCCATTGTTAGTTGGGAAACTGTAAACATAAATTTTTAGCACCTTATTATTTTTTTTTTCTTTTGTCTCACTCTGTCACCCAGGCAGGTGTGCAACGGCATAATCTCGGCTTACTGCAACCTCCATCTCCTGGGTTCAAGCGACTCTCCTGCCTCAACCTCCCAAGTAGCTGGGACTACAGGCACATGCCACCACACCCAGCTAATTTTTGTATTTTTTAGTAGAGATGGGGTTTTGCCATGTTGGCCAGGCTGGTCTCGAACTCCTGACCTCAGGTGATCCACCCACCTTGGCCTCCCAAAGTGCTGGGATTACAGGCGTAGGCCACTGCACCCGGCCAACTCTTAGCACCTTCTTTATGGACAGTCACTCTGGTCATTGCAGTCACAGATACATGGAGAAAACTCAAACATTAGATTTTGTATAGAGTTAATTTTTAAATTTCTTTAAGTTTCTCAATCTCAGCATCATTGATATTTTTGGGCCACACAATTCTTTATTGTGGGAGGCTGTCTTGTGCATTGTAGGATGTCTACCTAGCCTCTACCCATTACATGTCAGTGGAATGCCACTAGTCATGACAACCAAATATGTCTCCTGACGCTGCTTTAGAGAAACTTTGAAAGTTAATGGCCAAGCTGTCCCTTAGGAGTATAAAAGTCTCCCCGCAAGATAACCCCCTTGGCCACCTAAGAAAATAAATTCAAAATAACGACTTCATGTATTATAAGGAAATTATTACCTGGTTTGGTGAAAACATTGGAGGTCATCTCTTCATTCTATATCTCCAGCCTACCACTACCTGTATACTCACTGTATGCTTCCAGGTTTCTCTGAAATAGCACTAAGAGGTCATGCAACCTTGGCTTGAACATTTCCAGTGATGGAGAATAAGATTTCCATTACCAGAAAGCTCTAATTACTAAAATCAAAACAAAGCAAGCAAACCAAAAACCACTGTTCTTCATACCAAGCTAAAACTGAATCTCCCTATAGCTCCACCTCCTTGGCCCTAGTTACTTTATATACCTCTCAATTCATACTTCCCTGTTATTTGCAATTATTTTCCCTGGTCTCTCAAAAGACTGTAAGAAAGAAATCAGGCTGAACTTTGAGGGAAACAGCAATGCTCACTGGTCATTAGGTAAATAAAGGTATAGGCTGCACATTCATTGTTTAAAAATATAATCTGTTGAATTAAATAAGCTTACATTTAATAAAAATTCAAGTAATTTTAAAATAATACTTTATTAGATAGTTAAAGCGAAGTAAGTACATGACAATTTTTTTACCTTATGTGTCTGAAAAAGATCATCTGACATATCAGAAAAACAACAAAAATTATTAAATAATAAGTATACTGATACCATTCAATGGAAAAATTGTTAGTTTGTGAATAAGAACTTCAACATCCTACATATCACTTTAAATCTTGAAGAAATAAAACAACCCAACATCAATATTTAAAGTCATAATTTTACCAAATATTCTGGTTAAACTAATAATCAGATTCTTTTAAACTCGATAATGTATTTGTGGTGTGGCCAAAGATGTACCAGTCTTATATTTACATGAATTTAGGAAGGGTATTTTCTCACTGTCTTTAGTTTGACTTATGTTGCCTTTTAGTGACTTATTTTAAAAATCTCCTTTCTATAACAAGAACCTTTACAAAAAATTACTAAATATTCACCAAGTTTACTACAAACACATATCAGATATAAATATTGTATGACTATGCTGACTTTTTCAATTCTCATAAAAACCCAAAAATGGAGACATTATTATTCTAAATTCCAGTTTGGGACACAATAAAACTGAAACTCAGAAAGATAAGATTCCTTGCCTCAATGCTAATAGAGCAAGAGGTGGGATTCCAACTCAGCTCATTTGATTTCAAGTTCAGTGGTTGCAGTTGTTCTTTCAAAGTTATTCAAGTATAACTTTGTTTTCATTTGGTATAACTTATTATCAAGTTCATGGAACAAAATTTTATTTACAGTCAGTCAAGAAAAAAACCTGTGAAGCAACCGTGGGTTTGTTACACCTACAAACTGGTTTACACTTACAAATTACTTTGGGAGAGGGGAAAAAATGTTGAATCCTATGAACAGCTAGTCTAAATTCATTTACTTGCCTTGAAATAAGCAATTATCTACTGCTTTTAAAAAATAACCCATTTGACAAACATCAAACTTCAAGAGGACCCCCTAACCCAATTAGGCATTTGAGTTTCAGTTTTGAACGAAAAAAAAAACTTTTAGCCAATATATACTGGTATTTTCCTTTAGTGACGCGTAAGAATGGTGTGTGTGAGTTTAAAATATAAAGGATGAAGTGGAAGAACCAAAGACATTCCAGTGTTATCAAGATGACAGACAGTTATAAACAAATTCTTCACTCACTCATTCATTCATTCAATATTTATTTATTGAGGGCTTGCTATACGTATAAGGCAAAAATAAACAAAATGAAAATACTACGCACTTTCATTCTGTATCAAAACAATACTGTCAGTAATAAATATAAAAGACAAAAAAAATTGAATTTATTTTGGATGACTGCGGCAAAGCACACCGGGTAAAAGACTCCTTACTTCTATTTCTGCAGATTCCACCCGGTTTTCAATTATTTCGATACATTGTCTCTTAGCTGGTGGTTCTTCACTTATAACAGTTTCTTCAGCAATGTCTGTTGCTGGTACTGTTAATACTAAAATGAAAAAAAAATTATGTATTACTTCATTTTCAGAGAGATTTATTAGAAATAAAACTAGTCTTGACATTGTTGATGCTACTCATCTAAAATAAGTACATTCCAAAACAATAATTCCAAATCATTGATTTGTTTTTTATGAGACTATCCATATTTGTCTTTTTTATTACTACCTTCTTGCTTTTTTACTGAAATCTACTTATTAAAGTACCTACAAACATTTTTTAAATTATATAGATAATATATTCATTCATGACTCAAAACATCAAAATATTTAACAAGCATATTTTGAGAGGCCTCATGCCCACCCCTGCTAACAGATGATCATTTTATTAATTTATTATGTATTATCCTTATATTAATTTGTTTAAAAATTAGTATACATTCTCATTTTCCTTTCTTACATAAAAGGTAGCATATATACAATAGATATATTGTTCTGCATCTGCTTTTTTCACTCCAAATACTTATAGTATCTTACATCATTACATAGAGAGCTTTTGTTTATTTAGCTGTATAATATCCACTAAGTGGATATTCCATTATGAGCACTGATAGTTCATAAACATTGCTTGTTTTTGTATTGTACTGTTGGGCTTTTTCTCAATTTTTAGTAGCTCTTTATATAAATGCAATTATATAGAGAGGCTGTCCTTGCTTCGCACAGCAGTAAAGGAACATAAAAATGACTGTGCAAGCTGAAACCGTGCAAAGCCATTTTAATAATCACAATGGGGAAAATTACAATCGTTCTATGGCCTTTAAAATTTTTTGCCAAAACACGAAAAACTCTCTTAGTGACAGTTATAAAAGTAAATAAAAATTTAAAAATAGTAAACTAATATTTATTTAGTACAATGTAATTTAAAACATTAGAAATATTGAGAATTCGGGTTTTACTTCTTTTTTATTCATGACATAAATTAACTCAGGAAAAAATTAGAATTTATATCTGTTTATTAGACTGTCTGTAAAGTCTATATAATTCACATGTAAACTATATATTTTTAATTCAGGAAGGCTTTAAAAGTTTATTTTTTTAATATTCAGTACAACTTTCTCATTGCTATTCTTTTCCAGAGTTTTCCTTATTCTTCTTCCCTCTGCCCCATCAACATAAACTTTAGAATCCATTTGGCTAATTACAGAAAAAAACTTGATATCTGTTATGGGCTGAATGGTACTCCCACTCCCCAAATTCACATGTTGAAGTCCTAACCCCCAGTACCTCAAAGCGAGACTCTATTTGGAGATAGGGTCCTTAAACAGATAATTAAGGTAAAACGAGATGGGCCCTAATCCAGTACTACTGGTGTCCTTACAGGAAGAGGAGATTAGGACACAGATAACACAAATACTGAGGTAGACCATGTGAGGACAGGCCGCAAGACAGCCATCTGCAAACCAAGGAGAGCAGCCTCAGAAGAAACCAAACCTGCCCAACACCTTGATCTCGCACTTGTAGCCTTCAGAGCTGTGAGAAATCATTGGTCTGTATAATGATACAGGTTTTGGAAACAATGTTATGTCTGCTTGATACAAATATTTTTAAAGTTTTCTTCTTTTCTAAAAATTAGAATTAGTTCTTTAACGCTTTGTGAAAGCATCTGACCCTAATCCATATTTCAGACCAGCTATCAGCAGAAGATTTCGGCAGAGTGGGACGGAATGGCCTCCCAGGCTTCACAGGTCAAGGGTTTCCTCTCCTACTGCTACAGCAACAAACTCCTTTCTTGAAATCTGGTCTCTCTTCAATGCCATGCCTCCTCTGTCACTCAAAACCAAACCTGGTTTAGGTGAAGTTCTACCTCAAGCCCTGCCCTTCACTGGCCATGAAAGGCACACGCTCTACAATCCTACTCATTTTCTTTCCTTCTTTATTTTTGTGGAGACAAGGTCTCGCTCTGTCATCCACACTGGAGTACAATGTTGCAATCATAGTTCACTGCGGCCTCAAACTCCTGGGTCCAAGCGATCCTCCTGCCTCAGCCTTCCAAGTAGCTGGGACTACAGGCTCACACTATCATACCTGGCTAATTTCGTCATTTTTACTTCTGTAGACACGAGTATCACTGTGTTACTAAGACTGGTCTTGAACTCCTGGCCTCAAGCAATCAACCCACCTTAGCATTCCAAAGTGCTGGGATTATGGGCATGAGCCATCATACTAGCCCTAGTCATTTTCTCAAAGATTATGTGTGGACACTTTTTTTAGGGGGAGACAAGGTACAGGGCAATGCTTACTTAGGCACTTTCTACAGCGTCTGTCTGCCTCAGTATTCATACCCTATTCTATCTCAGTCCTGCATGCAGCACTTCCTACTAAGTCTGGGGCCCTATCCTTCTGAGAGAGCATGTTTATTGCTGAGCTTAACCCTTTTTCTTTCCTTGATGCACCAGTGTGGATTTCCATAAGAGTCCTCTTGCCCTGGCTGTAATGGCTTCAGAAGCTTTTGGCAGCACTTAAAAATGTGGAATTCTGAGTTTTTCCTCAGCCTTTTAGTTTCACTGAAAATGTAGCTGAGGCTTTTGTTTCATCTTGTTAGCCTTTGTGGTTTCCAAAAGGAGAAAAATGTTAGAATTCCCAATACAGCTGCTAAAATGTGCTACCATATTCCTACTACAAGTCCTAAGTACACCTTTTTTTTTTCTTTTTCTTTTTCTGAGAAAGTTTCTCTCTGTTGCCCAGGCTGGAATGCCGTGGCATGATAATGGCTCACTGCAGCTTCAACCTCCTGGGCGCTCGCAATTCTCCCACTCCAGGCTCCCAAGTAGCTGGGACTATCAGCAAATGTCACCATGCCTAGCTAATTTTTAATATTTTATTTAGACATGGGGTCTCACTATGTTGCCCAGGCTCCAACTTCTTAAGTAGCTTTTTCTTACATGGTATTTTTAAAAGCTCACATGGTATTTGAATTGCATTAAATGATCTAGGAAACTACTGTCCAATGCTGATTTGAATTATTTATTTCGGATATTATTTGTGTTGACATTTAAGCTCATTTTTCAACCAGAATACTTTGGGGCCAATTTCTCTTTCCACCCAGTATATACTCAGAGAAAGCAAGCTAATTTTAATTTTAATTAGCCTAAGCAAATAAAATTAGGTAATTAAGTCTACTGCGAAGGTTATACAAATATAACTCAAGGCAAAAATACATTCTTTGGAACACATATCACAATTTCCTGAGAATTAAAAATAAACACAATCTTTTTGGACTGCAGGGAAGACTTAAAGAAAATAGAAATTAAAAAAAACACACACACAAACTTTATATGTCTACTACTAACCTTGTTGTCCATCTGGCATGGTCACAATGATGGGCTGACCAATTCCACTGGTTGGAATAGAGTGCAAATTTCCAAGCTGAATTCCATCTGTAACTATTGTGATGACTTGCTGACCCCCTGAACTAACTACTTGCTGAATGGCACCATCCACAGATTCTGCAGTAACTACTTCCTCCGTGGCCACCACTGGAAAAAAAAAAAAAAAAGAAAGAAAACTCAGCAAACATATGTAATGGTAGGAATAGAAACCTATTTGTCTGCTACTTTTGCTTTTCTATGCTTCTTTCTTTTTTCTTTTTTTTTTTTTTTTATTAGAAATAGGGTCTCACTCTGATGCCCAGGCTGGAGTGTAGTGGCACAATCATGGCTCACTGCATCCTTAACTCCTGCACTCACATAATCCTCTTGAATCAGCCTCCCAGGTAGCTGAGACTGCAGGTATGTACCACCATACCTGACTAGTTTTATTTTTTGCTGGGATGGGGTCTTGCTATGTTGGCCAGGCTGGTCTCAAACTCCTGGCCTCAAGCAAGCCTCCTGCCTTGACCTCCCAAAGTGCTGAGAATTACAAACATGAGCCACCACACCTGGTCCCCTGCTTCTTTCTTACCCAGGAAAACTTGTACATGGTTTTAAAACTCAGTCGCCAGAGGTGTTGGAGATATCTATGTAACCAGTTGATTACAAGTCTCTCATAATTTACAATACATCAGTTCCAACTATCTTTACATGTGAGTGGTTAAACAATTTCTCTTTATTTGGTTGTATGAGGTACAAAATTTAGAAGATCTAATATCATGACAAAGGTTATATCTGTTTCGTAAAACCTCACAATTCAGTCGGGTGCTGGCGACTCAGGCCTGTAATCCCAGCACTTTGAGAGGCCGAGGCGGAAGGATCACTTGAGGTCAGGAGTTCGAGACTAGCCTGGTCAACATGGCAAAACCCCGTCTCTACTAAAATACAAAAATTAGCTGGGTCTGGCGGTGCATGCCTATAATCCCAGCAACTCAAGAGGCTGAGGCAGGAGAATTGTTTGAACCCAGGAGGCAGAGGTTGCAATGAGAAGAGATCATGCCACTGCCCTCTAGACTGGGCAACAAAACAAGACACTGTCTCAAAAAAAAAAAAAAAAAAATCCACAATTCATAAGATGAATTTGAATATGATTATACTCCATTTATATTTATGTGTGAGTTGACATACAGAATAAAGAGTATTCTCTTTTTGGATTAAGTGAGCAAGGATTTGCCTTGATAATAAGTGGCATACAGATGTGGTACTATGTGATAGTAAATAGTATATGTTAACATTTCCACAAATAAAATCCCCAAATATGCTTTTAATAATTTATGAAAGCCTTAGAGAGGATTCCGGCAGCTAAAGCAGCACCTGTGGCCTTGTCTAGGTAGAGAAATCGCAAGTTAATACTGCCAAAATCCTTTCTCACAGGCAATCCTACATCAAACTACTGATCCCAAAAGACATGTAGAAGAACATACATGGTAGCTTTATTCATACTAGTAAAAAACTACAAACAACCCAGATATTCTTTGATAATAAATAAACAATGGTAGAGTCAAACACAGCAATTTGACTATATGCAAAACATGGATGAACCTGACAAAAAACAAAACTGAGTGATGTAAACCAGACACAAAAGAATATGTACTGTCTACCTTCCATTTATGAACTGAGCAATGTTTACACAATGTTTACAATTATCCTATGTAAATCCTTTGTGATAATTCCTCAAACTGTACACTTATAATCTATAAACATTTCTGTACATTAAACCGCACTTCAATAAAAAAGCATCAAAAGGAATGATAGTAATGGATTACTATCCACTGAATTTTTTTTTTTTTTTGAGACGGAATCTCGCTCTGTCACCCAGGTTGGAGTGCAATAGTGTGATCTCGGCTCACTGCAACCTCCGCCTCCCGAGTTCAAGCGATTCTTCTGCCTCAGCCTCCCGAGTAACTGGGACTACAGGTGTGTGCCACCACGCCCAGTAATTTTTTTTTTTTTGTATTTTTAGTAGAGATGGGGTTTCACCATATTGGCCAGGCTGGTCTTGAACTCCTGACCTTGTGATCCGCCTGCCTTTGCCTCCCAAAGTGCTAGGATTACAAGCGTGAGCCACCACGCCCAGCCTGAATTTTAAAAAATCTTTCTATCTGGCTCATGCCTATAATACCAGCACTACAGGAGGCCGAGGCAGGATGATCACTTGAGCCCAGGAGTTCAAGACCAGCCTGGGTAACACAGTGAAATCCTGTCTACAAAAAATTTAAAAATTAGCCAGGTTTGGTGATTTACACCTGTAGTCTCAGCTACTTGGGAGGTTGGGGTGGGAAGATCCCTTGAGCCTGGGAGGTTGAGGCTGCAGTGAGCAGTGATCACACCACTGCACTCCAGCCTGGGTGACAGAGTGAGACTCTGTCTCAAAAAAAAAAAAGAAAAAAGAAAAAAAAAAACTATCTATAATAATACCTCATAAAAAGGAGAGAAAGGAGGAAATGGGAAAGATCTTTCTGATAGAAAGACATCCAGTTAACATTTAAAAAATGACAAGTTAAGATAAATCATTGTAACTCCTAATGTAATAATTGATTCAAGCAAGGATCGGTAGTGGGTGCTAAAAGCATTGGTAAAATCTTGTGGGGAGACAGGATATTCAAATGTTCTCAAAGTATCCCACCGAAGATTACTATTAGTTGCAAAGGGGAAAATCTGCCTGAAAAGACCCGGCAGTCATCATTCTACCAAGTGGTCATTATCAGGATGGGCTGATATTATGAGTCTCCTTACGTGATGCACTGGGAGGTTACAAAAATTCACTGGTGTTCTTCCTGGAAATGTCTGAACTAAATCTGACTATACACGACACTTGGAGGACAACTTGAAAACGGACCATATGTCAGATTTTTTTTTAAATTAATGTTGATGTTTTTAGAAAATAAAATGGAGCTGTGGATATGTAGAAGGCCATCCTTATTCTTGAGAGATACATGCCAAAGTAAAGGTGAAGTATCATGATGTCTCCAGCCTACTTTCATATAACTTATCAAAATAAAAGTGTATATATGTGTGTATGTGTGTACATGCACACATGTGTCAGAGAACATATGGGCATGCCAAGATGTTAACAGTTGGTGAATACAGGTGAAAGTTATACAGGTTCATTCTCCAATTTTTCTGTGGGTTTGAAAACTGTCTACATATAAAAAAATTAATTATAACTAGTTCAAAAAGAGGAATGACATTAAAAATTATTTCTAAATGGCATGGTTTTTAATGTGTTATTTACACATTACAAAAGTATAATTACAAAAAGTGTAATTTTACAAAAAGTGTAATTAAATAAAACCACTCTCTACTAAAATCAAGCTACCATCCATATACACAGTTGCTCTGAAACATGCTGAGTTTCTATCAACTCACAGTAGGGCATCATGGATATCAGTGATCACCGGCTTTACTAAGACAGAAAGGCCATAAATATAGGAACTGCTTTTTTTTTAAGGCAGGAAAAATACTAGGAAACTAGTTTTCAAGATGTATTCAACAGGCCTGGCTTCAACTCTGTTACTGTGTTACTTAGTAATCAAGGATCACAATACAAACCACAGAACACTCAAAATGCAAACAACCTTTGTTTTGAGCGCTCTTGTAATTTTTGTTTACCTTAAACTATAATTAGGTTTTATCACCATGCACTTAAGAAAATTTCAGGAAGATAATTACAAAATGAAATGTAGGACATAAAATAGTAATATATTCAACAGAACTACTACTAGGATTTTCAAACACATCAAGTATTGCTTTGATTTTTTTCAAAAAACTATCCATATGAAAAAGAAATGTTCACTTGAATCGAATGCTAACTATAGATAGTAAATATTTTAAAGCATAATCATATGTAAGAAATTTCTAAGATCACACACAAGGCACAATTCAAGAACTTTCATCTTTGCACTATTTGCAATGAGTGTTATTAAAATAATAGAGTTCTTGCCTTTCATCTAAAAAGGTTTCTTTTTAAGTTGTGCTATGGTAAGATATTTAAGAAAAAATTAAAAGGAAACCAATTACATAAGACAAAGTGCCCCCCAGAAGCCTTAAGAACAATCTAACAGTAAAATGTTGAAACACGTAAGAATAAAAGAGAAAGCCTAAAAACTCTTAAAAGATTATTGATTTTAAAAAATAGATTTATATTCCAAAACATAAAGCTCCCTGGATAAAAAATAACTATAACATAAATATTCATTGATCTAATTCAAAAGTCAAGTTGTAATATTTAAAGAAAACCTAGATAATCTGCAGCACCTTTGAAGACATCCGAGATCTCTTGTTCAATAAGAATTCTGAATTCAGATGCCATACAAATGAAATAAGGGAAGAAAACTGTCTTTGAAATGTCCTAAAAGACTGAAAATTCTACATAGAAACATTTAAATAATAAAATAGAAACTATGGGCTGGGCGCAGTGCTTATGTCTGTAATCTCAGCACTTCGGGAGGCCGAGGCAGGTGGATCACGAGATCAAGAGATCGAGACCATCCTGGCCAAGATGGTGAAACCCCGTCTCTACTAAAAATACAAAAATTAGCTGGGCATGGTGGCACGTGCCTGTAGTCCCAGCTACTTGGGAGGCTGAGGCAGGAGAATGGCGTGAACCTGGGAGGAGGCGGAGCTTGCAGTGAGCCGAGATCACGCCACTGCACTCCAGCCTGGGCAACAGAGCGAGACTCCATCTCAAAAATAAATAAATAAAATAAAATAGAAACTATATTCATTGAAGAAAAAAATAAACTTTTTGAAGGTATTATGGTGACAGTTTAACCTGAAATTAAAAACAAAAAAGCAAAAACAAAACAAAACAACCTCATGAGGCCCAGTACGTATCCCTTAAAGCCAATTGAGTTGTATTACCCCATTTTTGATATAGACCAAAAAACAATGTACAAAACAGACCTGGTTCAAATTTCACTTTTAGGGAGAAAAAGAAGGAACTTTTTTATTTTTATTGTTTTTCTTTTTTTAAACCCTGTTTTGACACATAAGAAAAGAGGGAACTTTTAAAGCCACCAGATGCATTACACCTTTGGAAAAACCACTTTATTAGTAATTACCAGAAGTTGCTCTAAAGACAAAAAAGAAGGGTGATCACTGATGTGTATTTAATCAAGGTATTATACAATTGTACCACAAGGAAGAATAAAGCTAAGCAAAGGAAAGTTGCTATAGGACTAGAGGCTAGAGCTACAAAATAAGAGACGTATAAAAAAATATTTTTAAAGGGCCAGATAACTACACTACAGATGTAAGGCCTACATCTTAACCAATCACAGCTTCTAATTCTATATCCCAAATAACCCTCGAATCTATTCACTTATTGTCTCTGTCAAATCTTCATTCATGCTATCATTATGATAACTCTTCCCTGGTTGACTGCATTAGACTCCAAACAAAAATCCCTTTCAAAGCATTCTTCTAAACCTGCCAAAGTGATCATCTTTAAAGTCCTATATAATCTCACCTTCAACCACCTTGAGTGACTCTTCCACTTACTGGGTTTAGCTGCACTGGCCTCTGGGTCCCCTAAAAAGTCAAGCTCTTTCCTGCCTCAAAAGCTTCACATGTCCCTCTTGCTAAAATGTTCTTCCCCAAACTTTTCCCTGACTAATGCCTACTTTAATTTTCAGTTTAAAGGTTTCTTCCTCTAGGAAGATTCCATGATCCAATAGAGTGGCCTGTAAGCCTTAGTAGAAAGAGAGGAAAATGTGATTGCTTCTGTATACTAATAAATAATGTACTACATGGTGGTAGTTTTCCTCATAAGAAAATACATACCTGCAATTCCCAAAAAAAAAAAAAAAAAAAAGCTTTCACTTTTTTGTCTATTCATTTTGGAATGACTTTCAAAATGAAAATCACACAAAATGGAATGAGTTCCAAAAAATCTAAATCTTACCCATTCTTTAGGGCACAACTCAACACATTCCCCTCCACCACATCCACCCCCAACTCCAGCTAAAAGTAATCTCTTTCCACTGAACAATAATAGTAATTCAATGAGCTATTTTAATCATCAAGCACTGACAACCTGCTGTTAAATTTGCTTATAACATCAAGAAAAGACAGAAGTATCATTTGGTTTCTCAATGAAAATATTATAATAGACATTGTAAGGTTCTCATAGGACTACCATTAAAATGTGTGGTATATGTCAAAAATGGTACTAACGTCATTTCCATTTTTTAATGGAAAGCCAATTCCATTGACTTCCAAATAGAAATCATTTCCATTTTGCAAGTCATTCCAAAATGAAGAGACATGAAGGTGCTATTTAAAGCCATAATTCCTGAGTGAAATGGCATGGTACCCTGGACTATCACAATTGCCTTCTCTTTATATATAGGACCATGCCAACCAGCTAGTTTCCATTTAAAATATAATCCATCTGCTGCTACATTCTGGCTGTTTTGTAACCAGGAAAAATGTTTATTGTACCACTTAACTAGTAAAAGAAAAGAATATGAGCAGTAACAATTAGTGTACTGATGGAGCTTACACTATATTTTGGTCAACATCATTTAAAAAGGGCAAGAAAGTAGCAGAACACTTATTTCAACAGACTACCTATTACTAGAAAAAGCTATAGAAACAGATACATCCCAAAAGTAATAGCGACGCTTTTGCTTAAAATAAGATAAAATGAAAATTACACAAATAATTCAATATTGTGTAATTCAAATATCTCAAACCAAATTATAAACATTCTAAAAGAGCCCACAGATCATCTGAATAAACTGCACAGGAGAGACGGTACATTATAGAGGTCACAGACACATAACTTGGGAATCAGACTTTGAGCAAATCCTCCTTTCTTTAACTTAATAGCCATATGCCCTTTGATAAAATTATTCAACCTCCACAAACCTGTTTCATTATATATAAAATGGAGGTCCCACTAATGTATTTTCCAGATTCTAACAAGCCCTTGAAAAGATATATATAAACATTTCAAGAATCAGGATGAGTCTGATGATAGATTTTAAAGAAATTGGACAGCCAGAAATCAGAGAAATAATCTGTGGCAGATTTAGCTTTGCCTGAGTATGTGCAAATTGAGCTTTGAGTTGTTACTCTGGTGGTAACATACTTAAACTTTAACTTAATTCTTTTCTTTTTTTCTTTTTTTTTTTTTTTTTTGAGACAGAGTCTCCCTGTGTTGCCCAGGCTGGAGCACAGTGGCACAATCTTGGCTCACTGCAACCTCCACCTCCGAGGTTCAAGCAATTCTCCTGTCTCAGCCTCCCGAGTAGCTGGGATTACAGGCACAGGCCACCACATCCAGCTAATGTTTGTATTTTTAGTAGAGATGGAGTTTCACCATGTTGGCCAGGCTTGTCTTGAACTCCTGACCTCAAGTGATCCACCCACCTCGGCCTCCCAAAGTGCTGGGATTACAAGTGTGAGCCACTGCGCCCACCCATTACTTCTTTTTTTTTTTTTTTGAGATGGAGTCTTGCTCTGTCACCCAGGCTGGGGTGCAGTGGCACAATCTCAGCTCACTGCAACCTGAGCCTCCCAGGTTCAAGCCATTCTCCTGCCTCAGCCTCCCCAGTAGCTGGGATTACAGGGGCACACCACCACACCCAGCTAATTTTTGTGTTTTTAGTAGAGACGGGGTTTCAGAAACATGTTGGCCAGGCTGGTCTTGAACTCCTGACCTCGTAACCTGCCCATCTCAGCCTCCCAAAGTGCTGGTATTAAAGGAGTGAGCCTGCGCTCCTGACACTTCTTTTTAAGTAAGCTTTTAAAATATCTTCAAAAAGATTCCACTATGGGCCGGGCGCAGTGGCTCACACCTGTAACCTCAGCACTCTGAGAGGCTGAGGCGGACAAATCAGAAGTTCGAGGCCAGCCTGGCCAACATGGCGAAACCCCATCTCTACTAAAAATACAAAAATTGGCTGGGAGTGGTGGCGTGTGCCTGTAATCCCAGCTACTTGGAGACTGAGGCAGGAGAATCGCTTGAACCCGGGAGGCAGAGGCTTCAGTGAGCTGAGATCACGTCACTGCACTCCAGCCTGGGGTGACAGAGTGAGACCCTGTCTCCAAAAAAAGATTCCACTGTGATGTCATATTGAAATGAAAAATTATGGTGCTCATAGAAGATTTTAAGTCACATGCAATAAAAACTAACTGAAATTACTAATTCTCTCAGACTAGACCAAAACATTTTCAAAGGTAAGAGAAGTTAGAGAAATTGGTGTGGCCATTTCATGGAGTCACACATCTAAATGTCAAAATTTCCAGCTGACTTAGAAGAAAAGCCATTTTACTTTCAGATATATGTGTTTTGTTTTCATTTTTGTTTTTCTGTTTTTGAGACAAGGTCTTGCTCTGTCACCCATGCTGGAGTATAATGGTGCGATCACAGCTCACTGCTACCTCTGCTTCCAAGGCGCAAGTGATCCTCCCACCTCAGCCTCCCAAGTAGCTGTGAACACAGGCACCTGCCACCATGCCCAGCTAATTTTTTTTGTAGAGACAGGGTTTTGCCATGTTGTCCAGGCTGGTCTTGAACTTCTGAACTCAAGTGATCTGCCACCCTTGGCCTCCCAAAGTACTAGAATTATAGGCATGAGCCACCACACCCGGCCAGAGATAAGTTACTTAATTAAAGAAAAGAAATTTACAAGTTTAACCAAATAGAAACCACCAATGAAATCAGTTTTCTTTGCTATGTTTCTGCAATTACAAAAGTATTAAATAGATCCAGACATAGGTTATAAAAGCAGCATGTTAGTATGATGATGCATATAACTGCTAATGGCCAAAAGTGATTCATATAAATCTTAAGACTCCCAAATATAAAGGCTTGGATTCAAACTTAGATTATAATGCTACAGAAGCTAGAGAATGGATAAATGTTATTTTCAAAAAGAGGCTGGGCACAGTGGCTCACGCCTGTAATCCTAGCACCTTGGGAGGCCGAGGAAGGCAGATCACTGAGGTGAGGAGTTCGAGACCAGCCTGACCAACATGGTGAAACCCCGTCCCTACTAAAAATACAAAAAAATAGCTGGGTGTGATGGCACACGCCAGTAATCCCAGCTACTGGGGAGGCTGAGGCAGGAGAACTGCTTGAACCTGGGAGGTGGAGGCTGCAGTAAGCCAAAACTGTACCACTGTACTCCAGCCTGGGTGACAAAATGAGACTCCATGTCAAAAAAAAAAAAAAAGGGAAAAGAAAAAAAAGAGAAAAGAAAAAGGTAGCATTCCCCCAACTCCTCCAAGTCAAGAATATTACAGTAATATCCACCTTAAAGCTTTCTGGTGAGGAATACATGAGATTATAAGTAAAATATTTATCACAGTGCCTAGCAGAGAGAGTAAGCATTTGATGAAATGTTATTACTGATCAAATTTTGAAAAAACACTAATTTAAAAAATGAATGACAAATTATTCTTTTATAAGCACTGAACCAAATATAATGGCTTAAGCTACAAAAAAATATTTTCTTGGAATTTAAAAAATTTCCTAATTAAAAAAAATTTTACCAACATAATAATTACATCAAGAAGTATTTTGGTTAAGTGTTCATGAATACTGTCTGTCATCATTTAACAACAGGTAGCCCTTTCATTTCTTTTTGAGATAAAGTTTTGCCCTTGTTGCCCAGGCTGGAGTGCAATGGCGCGATCTCGGCTCACCGCAACCTCCACCTCCCAGGTTCAAGCCATTCTCCTGCCCCAGCCTCCCAAGTAGCTGGGATTACAAGCATGGGCCACTACGCCTGGCTAATTTTGTATTTTTAGTAGAGACGGGGTTTCTCCATATTGGTCAGGCTGGTCTCGAACTCCTGACCTCAGGTGATCCACCTGCCTCGGCCTCCCAAAGTGCTGGGCTTACAGGAGTAAGCCACCGCGCCCAGCCAGGTAACCCTTTAACAGTGGTTTCTATATACTATTTCCTAGTTCTATCAGTCATTAAGATTTTATAACACTCTAATAGAGCTGCTAAAAATTAAAATTTATGAAAAAAGCAAGATTTTTTGTTTTTTGGTTTTGGGTTTTTTTTTTGAGGCAGGGTCTCATTCTGTCGCCTAGGCTGGAATGCAGTGGCATGATCTTGGCTCACGGCAACCTCTGCCTCCCAGGTTCAAGCGATCCTCTGACCTCAGCCTCCTGAGCAGCTGGGACCACAGGAGTGGACCACCACACCTGACTAATTTTTACATTTTTTGGTAGAGATAGGGTTTCAGCATGTTGCCCAGGGTTCTGGGCTCAAGCAATCCACCTATCTCGGCCTCTCAAAGTGTTAGGATTACAGGTATGAGCTACCATGCCCAGCCAAAGTGAGTTGTTTAAACAAAAAGTCACAAACTAGTAAATCAAGGGCCAAATTAGAGACAGGGACATTTTTTTCTGTGAGCCACACAAGTTTTGTTTTGTTTTTCAATTAGTTACCAAGATTTAATGCTCTTTTAAAATCCAGATTCACAGCTTCCTATTAAAAAACAGAATTTGGGAATACTGGACTGATGACTATAATCAGCTAGAGTTGAGTCACAGATGCCTCCCTGCCCTTGCCCCATTCTTCAGCTGGGCGTAACCTCAATTCTGCCCACCTTAGCCTTTTATTGTCTTCCTGGCCTTTGTAAATATTTGAATCTGCAACTGCTTTTTTTTTTTTTTTTTTTGAGACAGAGTCTTGCTCTGTCACCCAGGCAGGAGTGCAGTGGCGCAAACTCAGCTCACTGCAGCCTTCACCTCCCGGGTTCAAGCAATCCTCCTGCCTCAGCCTACCGAGTAGCTGGGATTATAGGCATGTGCCACCACGCCTGGCTAATTTTTTGTATTTTTAGTAGAAACAGGGTTTCACTATGTTGCCCAGGCTGGTCTCAAACTCCTGAGCTCAGGCAATCCACCCGCCTCGCCCTCCCAAAGTGCTAGGATTATAGGTGTGAGCCACGGCACCCAGCCTGAATCTGCAATTTTAATGTACACATTAGATTTGTTTTTCTAACCTGGAGTTTCTGAAGAATTGGACAATGGAGCAGATGCTTCAGCTAAGGCAGCTAATGTAGCTAATACTGATGTAGAAGAGTTTCCAAACTGAACAGCAGATACACCTGTTTCATCTGTAAGAAAAAAGAAAATAGATTTGAATTTCTAAGGAGCTTAATCCAATGCATATTTCTGATATTCTATTTATCTTCCTTGACTTTTAAACAAAGCTTGGATAGCATTAGCTTTTGAAAGGTAATACTGCAGTAAATTTTGTAATATCACCTTTCTTCAGATTGTCTTGTCTCATAAAAATCTTTTTGCCAGTTATACCAAAGAAAACCAAGGTGGCTGATAGAGTCTTACCCTCGTTCTCCAACCGTCCTTTCTTACAAGGATGAATACCTACTAAAGCATAAAATCCCAAAGCCTATCCTATATGCATCTCAATACCTGTTGCCTTGGATGAATTTTCTGAAGATACCAGACCTGTTAGGTTCACCACCCCTCCAGGTCCAATGATAAACTGTGGTGTTGCAGCATGTATTGTCACAGTGTCAGGACTCTCTGGGTTTGTGTTGATTTGGTTCTGCATAGCAATCTAGGGAAAAAATGACCACAGTGTTTTCAGAATTATAACCAGAACATATAGCACAAATTCTCCATATAATACAAACACATATAAAGGAATATTCTCTAAGAAGAATCACATAGTACAAGTGGAAATATTTGTCTAAGGTCCACTGACAGTGTAGGGGCACATCATGGGTATACATTTATATCCCGAGTCCCCCTCTTAGGTAAAGCAGCAAAATCCTGGGAGAGGAAAAATGAGTATCTAAAAGGTTTTTAACAGAACACAGAACAACTGGACATTAAGCCGGCTGAGGTGGCAGGTGCCTGTAATCCCAACTATTCAGGGGGCTGAGGCAGAAGGAGTGCTTGAGCCCAGGAGTTGGAGACCAGCATGGGCAACATACTGAGACCCCCCCATCTCAAAAAAAAAAAAAAAAAAAATATTTCTGCCCTATAGCTATAGGAATTTAATTATTTCTTCTACATTTGGCAATACATAATACCACAAATATAAAGCATGTCCTTCTCAATTAATTGTTCCCCATCTTCAACTCCAACCCCCAAACTGCACTCCTAGGAGTAAAAGGAATGGAAAGAGGCATGGTAGAATTCATTTTCCTGAACATAAAACATCTTTTAAGTAACTAGTGGAAGCTCAAAGGAGTCAGATAGTCTTAGAAAAGAAGAGTTCTACTGCTGGGATCAGGAACAAACAGGCAAGAAGAGGCAGTAATTAAAGAAGATAATTTATATTATGTCATCTGGCTGAAAATAAGAGAAGTAATGTTGGTTACTAGAAAAACCTTCCCAAAAGCCAAAAACAACAGATCTTTTTGAGGATGCTGAAAAATAAAAGAAACAAATCAAACTGCATCACTCACTCAAGGGATGATATTATGGTTGCTAACATATATGTTTTTTAATTTTTATAAAGTCATTTATACTAGACTTGGAAAAACCATATAGTATCAAAATGCAACAAAAAGAATAGAATAAAATGTCTAGGGCCAGGCGCGGTGGCTCACGCCTGTAATCCCAGCACTTTGGGAGGCTGAGGCAGGCAGATCGCCTGAGCTCAGGAGTTCGACACCAGCCTAGGCAACATGATGAAACACCATCTCTACTTAAAACACAAAAAATTAGCCGGGCGTAGCAGCATGCACCTGTAGTCCCAGCTATTTGAGAGGCTGAGGCAGGAGAATTGCTTGAACCCAGGAGGCAGAGGTTGCAGTGAGCCAAGATCGCGCCACTACACTCCAGCCTGGACGACAGATCAAGACTTCGGTTCAAAAACAAAAACAAAAAGGTCTAAAGGGAAATTCAGAAACTTAAAAAACAGAAAGTAGTCACCTTATCTAATGTTAATGAAGAGACTGGCCTTCTAATCAAGAAAATGAATAGTAATAAACAAAGAGGAAGTGAAAGAGAAAAAGGCCTATCCAAAATAACTAAGTCCAAAATGAAAGGCTACAAACAATAGTTTAAATCATGCACAATATAAAAGATCCCTCTACTGATAAGGCTTCTTTTTCTTTATTTTCTTAAATTAAAAGCCAAACGTTACCTGTAATATCTCTGCTAAATCTTCATTTCCATTGTCTATTGAAATATCAAATGCAGTTTTACAAAATTTACTTTGCGTGTGTACATCAGCACCATATTTGATTAAAAGTTCCACCACCTCTTGATGATTGTGTTCTGTGGCCCAATGGAGAGCTGTCATCTTTAACATGTCCTTTGCATTGACATCAGCACCATGCTACAAAAATATTTCAAAGAGATTACTAAAATATGAAATATCACATAAAAAATTCCTGATATGAAACTATTAGTTCTGTGCTTTAAAGCAAGAACAAATAACGTAGTCAATTATTTATTTGTATATGTTAAATAGACGTTCCAGGCCAGGTGCAGTGGCTCACGCCTGTAATCCCAGCACTCTGGGAGGCCAAGGCGGTTGGATCAGCTGAGCTCAGGGGTTTGAAACTAGCCTGGGCAATATGACAAAACTCCATCTCTACAATACAAAAAAATACAAAAAATTAAGGGCCTGACATGGTGGCTCACACCTGTAATCCCAGCACTTTAGGAGGCCAAGGCAGGCAGATCACTTGAGGTTAGGAGTTCGAGACCAGCCTGGCCAACATGGTGAAATGCCATCTCTACTAAAAATACAAAAATTAGCCAGGCACAGTGGCACACACCTGTAATCCCAGCTATGTGGGAGACTGAGGCAGGAGAATCACCGGAACCCGGGAGGCAGAGGTTGCAATGAGCCAAGATCACGCCACTGCACTCCAGCCTGGGCAACAGAGCGAGACTCTATATCAAAAATAAAAATAAATAAATAAAATAAAAAATTAGCTGGGTGTGGTAGCACACACCTGTGGTCCCAGCTACTCAGGAGGCTGAGTTGGGAGGATTGCTCGAGCCTGGGAGGTGGAGGTTGCAATGAGCCAAGATTGCACCACTGCACTCCAACCTGGGTGACAGAGTGAGAGTCCATCTCAGAAAAAAGAAAAAGAAAAAGAAAAAAATATATATATACACACACACACACACACACACACACACACATACACACACACACATCCCAGCAATCACCACTTAATTTGTCACTTAATCATTTTTCTCTCATGCTGAATTTCCTGTTTTCCTTCTAATTTCTTAGAAATTAGGCAATTATTTTTTCAGTCACCCAGCTATGAGCACAAAGAGCTAGAATGGCATAAGAAATGAAGGAAACTATGAGCATTTCTCTAAAAGCTCCTTTAATGTTTGTATGGCAGCTGGTCCCTTGGTTCCTCATTTCCACACAAAAAAAATCTTTTGCTTTCAAAATCACTGCAACCCAGAAAAATTAAAAATAAAAATAAAAAATTATAAAAAGAAAACCAGTGCAACATAAAGAACTAAAAGTAAGCTATCTAGAGATATATTGTCCAGTATCATAGCCAACAGACACATGTAGTTTTTGAGCATTTGAAATGCTGCTAGCCAGAATAGAGATGTGCTATATGTATAAATACACACTGAGGCCAGGTACAGTGGCTCATGCCTATAATCTCAGCACTTTGGGAGGCCAAGGCAGGCAGATCACCTGAGGTTGGGAGTTCAAGACCAGCCTGACCAACATGGAGCAACCCCGTCTCTACTAACAATACAAAAAATTAGCCGGGCCTGGTGGTGCATGCCTGTAATGCCAGCTACTCAGGAGGCTGAGGCAGGAGAATCACTTGAACCTGGGTGGCGGAGGTTGTGGTGAGCCAAAATCACACCATTGCACTCCAGCCTGGGCAACAAGAGTGAAACTCTGTATCAAAAAAAAAAAAAAAAAAAAAAACACACTGAAATTGAAAGATTTATACCAAAAAAATAGAATGTAACACATCTCATTAATAATTTTTGTACTGGACCAAGCATGGTGGCTCACCCCTATAATCCTAGCACTTTGGGAGGCCGAGGTTGGCAGATCACTTGAGGTCAGGAGTTAGAGACCAGCCTGACCAACATGGTGAAACTCCATCTCTACGAAAAATACAAAAATTAGCCAGGCGGGTTCGCAGGCACCTGTAATCCCAGCTACTCAGGAGACTGAGGCAAGAGAATTGCTTGAACCCGGGAGGCAGAGGTTGGTATGAGCCAAGATCGTGCCACTGCACTCCAGCCTGGGCAACAAAGCTAGACTCCATCTCAGAAAAATAATAATAATAATAATAATAATTTTTATACGATTTAATGTTGAAATGATAATCTTTGTATATATTGGGTTAAATAAAATATAAAATTAGAATTACTTTTTAAATGTAGCTACTGGAATATTTAGAATTACAGTACATGTGATTTGCATTTATGGTTTCCATTGTATTTTTTTTTGATAGGCTGATCTAGAGGCCAGGATAAGAAGGATCAAGTAGAACACCTATTACTCTATGGTTCAAAATTCTCTACATCACTCTTTGGCATTTAGATGATTATAGAAAAATCCTCATTTATATTATTTGCTAATACGTTTGCTAATCATTCAAGCCTAATGTTCCCTTCCATGACCATTCGGACTATAAGACAAAGCTGTAAGCCAGGTGTGGTGGCTCACGCCTGGGTAATCCCAGCACTTTGGGAGGCCAAGGCGGGCGGATCACAAGGTCAGGAGTTCGAGACCAGTCTAGCCAATAAGGTGAAACCCCATCTCTATTAAAAATACAAAAATTTGCTGGGTGTGGTGGTGGGTGCCTGTAGTCCCAGCTACTCGGGAGGCTGAGGCAGGAGAATCACTTGAACCCGGGAGGTGGAGGTTGCAGTGAGCTGAGATTGTGCCACTGCACTCCAGCCTGGGGGACAGAGAGAGATTCTGTCTCAAAAAAAAAAAAGAAAAAAGAAAAAGAAAAAACGCTGTAGTCCCTCACCATAAGGTAGATCAAGGTCCAAGAAATCAATTAGTTGACTTAACTAAGAATATACCTAAACGAAGTTTTGTCCCTCATGAAATGAAAGCTGTAAGATAATTTTCATTTAATGGGCTTATATACACAAAAAATGAAATACTATAGATAAGATACTAAGTAGACATTTAACAATAACTAGTTCTCTCTCCTTCTTATAAAACCATAGTCTTTTAAAAGTCTTTAAAACCTTCTTATAAAACCATTCCCTCTCCTTCTTATAAAACTGTAAAGTCTTTTAAAAGTAAAGTGCCAAAAGAGAACACATACCTTAAGTAAAACCTCTACTATGCTGGCATGGCCCTCAGAAGCTGCCATATGTAATGGTGTTCGGTCCACTTTGGTTCTGGCATCTCTGCTCACACC
Organism: Pongo abelii; assembly: GCF_028885655.2. Lineage (NCBI taxonomy): Eukaryota > Metazoa > Chordata > Mammalia > Primates > Hominidae > Pongo > Pongo abelii. The sequence goes on from NC_072001.2 coordinate 53,252,919, forward strand.
AGCTCGCAGCAGTACCTCTGTGGTGGAATAATGACCATACTGTGCTGCTAGATGAAGTGGAGAAGTTCCGAGCTGTACCACCAAAAAAAAAAAAAAAAAAAAAATCCACATTTACATTATTGTTAGCACACTTCTGTTTATATAGTAAATAGATTTACTTTACATTATCTGTTTACATAGTAACTCAAAACTCAAAAGAAATGACTAGATTCATGCTTATCACATCCTCTTCATAGACATCTTGAAGAATTCCCAAACACTCTCAATGAAGAAGAAAATCCAGTATTTCCTTTAATTCAAACTTTCTTTCTTCTTTATTTTTTATCAGATAAACTGCCTGAACAAAATTAATTTCATTAGAAATTAAGAAAGAGGCCAGACGTGGTGGCTCACGCCTGTAATCCCAGCACTTTGGGAAGCCAAGGCGGGCGGATCACTTGAGGTCAGGAGTTCAAGACCACCCTGGCCAACATGGTGAAATCCCATCTCTACTAAAAATACAGAAATTAGCCAGGCGGGGTGGCATGTGCCTGTAATCCCAGCTACTCAGGAGGCTGAGGCAGGAGAATCACTTGAACCCAGGAGGCAGAGGTTGCAGTGAGCCGAGATGGCGCCACTGCACTCCAGCCTGGGCAACAGAGCGAGACTTTGGTCTAAAGAAAAAAAAAAAAAAAAAGAAATCAGAGATAGAGTTTGAGAAATTTTTCTGTGTATTAGAATGTGTTCCTCATACCAGTCACACAAAACTTGCTAAGTTAACTTCATCTGTAAAATTCATCTCAAATAAATGTAACAGTGTACATTTTTACTTTAAGTGGATCAAAACTGTTTTGTAGGACTTAAAAAATTCACGTATTGAAACATCTCAGTGATCTTTTTAAAGGGATTTTTTTCAAAGGAAAGATCTTAGGTGCACTTGCCAAAGTTGAATCAGGACAAAACCAAAACAGAGCCCAATTCTCCTGAAATTGGTTCCATGTGGTCTAGTCATTAAATTGACATCCACAATACACAGAGGGAGTACTAAAATGTGAGGGAAGGAAGATTAAGTTCTATCACATGCATTTAGAGGCACAGAAAATCCCTACAACTCTGTGATTACCACGTCACTTGATATTCCAAAGAACTAAGATATTTGGACTAAGGAAATTTACACATATAAATAGTTCACTATGTTATGAAGAGATTAAGTGAGATATATGTATAAAGGTCCTTAGTCCTATCTCTCTCTCTCGCTTTCTCTCTATATATATATTTTTTGTTTGTTTGTTCGATTGTTGTTTGTTTAATTAGAGACAGGGCCTCACTGTGTTGCCCAGGCTGGGGTGCAATGGCTATTCACAGGTACAATTATCACACACTACAGCTTTGAACTGCTGGGCTCAAGCAATCTGCCCACCTCAGCCTCCAGAGTAGCTGGCACTACAGGCACACACCAACAAACCCAGCTAAACCTTACATTTTTAAGGGAAGGTCATCCCAGCAGATCAAAGAAGATCCTTAAACAATCCTTTCTTTCTCCATGCTTTGTCAATTTTTCTTTAACTAGCCTTTTCTATACTCTTAAATTTCAATATTTAATGAAAATATCTCAACAGCCCATTTAGCAACCAGGAGCTTTGCTCAGTTTGACATTAGGATCTACTTTTTTATTTTTGTCTTCTGAGACTTTCCCTTCTTGGTTGTTGATACAAAATATATATACTATTACGCAGGGTTTTTTGGTTTTTTCTGAGACAGGGTCTCACTCTGTCACTCAGGCTGGAGTACAGTGGGGTGATCACAGCTCACTGTACCTTCGAACTCCTGAGCTCAAGCAATCCTCCTCCCTCAGCCTCCCAAAGTGCTGGGATTACGGATATGAGCCACCACACCTGGCCACGTAGTTTTTGTAGCTTTTTGGGATTTTTTTTAATTCTTTTTTTAGAGACAGGTTCTTGCTCTGTTGCCCAGGCTAGAGTGCAGTGGAGCGATCGTAGCTCACTGTAACCTCTAACTCCTAGGCTTAAGCAATCCTCCCATCTCAGCCTCCAGAGTAGCTAGGACTACAGGCTGAGCCACCATGCCTAATTTTTTTCTTTTTGTTTGAGGTGGGGTCTCACTATGTTGCCCATGCTGGTCTTGAACTTCTGGCCTCAAGTAATCTGCCACCTCAGTCTCCCAAAGTGCTGGGATTACAAGCGTAAGCCACTGTGCTCAGCCAATATATGTAGTTTAAGGCAAACATCTGTGAATCAACACCATAGTCTAGAAATAAAACACTGCCATTAATTTAAAATCTGGCCAGGTGCAGTGGCTCACGCCTATAATCCCAACACTTTGGGAGGCCGAGGCAGGTGGATTGCCTGAGGTCAGGAGTTCCAGACCAGCCTGGCCAACATGGTAAAACCTCATCTACCAAAAATTAAAAAATTAGCTGGGTGTGATGGTGGGGGCCTGTTATCCCAGCTACTTCGGTGCCTGAGGCAGGAGAATCACTTGAACCCAGGAGGCAGAGGCTTCAGTGAGCCAAGATCATGCCACTGCACTCCAGCCTGGGCAACAGAGCAAAACTCTGTCTCAAAAAAAAAAAAAAAAAAATCTTCCCACATGCCACTCCCTAATCACAAGCCCCTCCCCCAGCTCCAGAGGTAACTAATATTTTGAATTTTGTGACAAGCATTACTTGGTTTTCTTTGTATCACTTATCCCTAAATAATATACTTTGGTTTTGCCTGTTTTGAGTTTTATTTAAATAGAATTATACTGCATGTATTTCTCTGTGACTTGCCTTCTTTTGCTTGATACTGTATTCATGAGATTCACCATGTTAATAACTGTTAAGTACAGCTTACTAATTTTCTGTGTTCTATAATATTCCATTGAATGAGTAAACCACAATTAATTTAACCAATCTACTGAAGAACATCTAGGTTGTTTCCAGTTTTTGTGTTATTATGAATAATGTTGCTGCTAAATACAGTAGTCTTGTATATGTTTCAGGCACATGAACAAGTTTCTCTTGGTAATAGTCTTAGAAGCCCAACTGCTACATCATATACTATGCACATCTTCAAATTTACTGTGCGCTGCCAAACTGTCTTCCAAAACGATTATACCAATTCCATACTTCCACCAAAAATATTTGAGAGTTCCCACCATCTCCTCACCAAGCCTTGGTACTGCTCAACTGTTTTGCTAATCTGGTGGATATATAATAGTAATTCATGATTTTACTTTGCATTTGCCCCAATCTTAATGTAGTTGAGTATCTTTTCATGTTTATTGATCAAACTTTCTCTTTGGTAAAGCACCATATCAAGTCAGTCTTCCATTGCCTTGTCTTTTTATTGCTAACCCATGGGAATTCCTTATGTATTACGGATACTAATCCTTCTTAAGATCTTTTTGTCTTTGGGAGGCTGAGGTGGGCAGATCACGGGGTCAGGAGTTCAAGACCACCTGGCCAACATATTGAAACCCCATCTCTACTAAAAATACAAAAAATTAGCTGGGCTTGGTGGCGGGTGCCTGAAATCCCAGCTACTTGGGAAGCTGAGGCAGGAGAATCACTTGAATCAGGGAGGTGGACGTTGCAGTGAGCCGAGACTGTACCATTGCACTCCAGCCCAGGCAACAGTGTGAGACTCCATCTCAAAAAAAAAAAAAACTTTTTGTCTTGAGATACTACAGCATCTATGATATATCTAGATATGGATTAGTTTTTAAATTGATCCTGCTGGAGATTTGCTAGGCTACTCAAATCTGTGGGCTGCCATCTTTCATCAGTTCTGGAAAATTCTCAGCAATTACCTCTTCAAATTATTTCATCCCTATTTTTGCTCTTTTTGTGGATCTATGATCAGATGTTAGACTTTCTCACATGATCCTTCATGATTCCTAACATCTCTTTTACATTTTCTATCTATTTTTATCTGTGATATAATCTGGATCATTTTTTTTCATACCTTTCAGTTCACTAATTTTCTCTTTAGCTGTTTCTAATCTGTTACTAAAATTTTATCTCAAGTTCTTATAGGTCTGCTTCTGCTGACATTTGTTTTAGCAGGTTACTGTTCAAATTGGCACGTGTTCATGTGTTTAGTTATTTCTGACTGCTCACTTTCCTTTGAATTTCATTTGTGGATATGAAGCCTGGGATGAAGGCAGGTTCCTCCAGAGCAGATATTCATTTGCCTCTGCCAAGAACCTGGAGTAATCCCTAGTCCAAAGATCACTTCAAATTCATTTCTCAGTTTACAGTTTTTTAGACTACACAAGTATTTATGAGTTCAGGCTGCAAGTGTGTATAAAGGATGCCTTGTGATTCCAAATTCTCACCATCAGATTGTTTTCCTCTCTCCATTTGATGTCTTGGTTCACATCAGCTTATTATCTTTGCAGTATCATGGCAACAGGGGCAAGGGCAGGAGCAGATAGGAGGGACAGGGTATTCCTGCTTTACCCTTACACTGAAGGTGCAGCTCTTTGGGATTCCAGAATTATGAGAAGAGATCTCCTATCAGAGTTCTCTCCCTGAACACTCTCAGGTCTTTATCTTTAGTACCCCAAGCCAGTGAGGTGGAAAAACCACCAGACAAGTGTGAGTTCACGTAATGTTCTTTAGGGTAAAATTTCTCTGGGTTCTAGCCTTCACTTGGTTTTTCAGGTTGATAATCTCTTTCTTTCTAATTCAGCAGTGTACTTAAGAAGATTTTCTTTAAAATATTTCATCAAAAAGTCTTTATTCTTTAAAGATACAAGTTGAAACATTTATGGATAAAATGATATGGTCCCTGGAATTTGCTCTGAAATAATACAGAACAAAAAATAATACAGTAGACAGAGTTATAGAGGAAACAATATTCATCATGATTTGATAATTTTTGAAGTTGGGTAAAGGGTATTACAGGGATATCATTGATATATATTTGAAATTTTCTAAAATAAAAAATTTGTTTTTTCATGAGAAATGTAAAAATAAGAGAAAGGAAAGCAAAAACAGCAAAATCAAAAATCTGGAATTTTTAGTTGTTACCAATGGGAGGGTTAATTCAGATTCCTAGCATTCCATATCCACAGGACAATACTTTTTCATTTGCCCCCAGAATTAAAGAGTTATGTTTTTTGTTGCCTTCCTTTTTGCCTTCCTTTCTGCACACCTCCTAGGTGTACCTTTTTTTTGCACACCTGGAAGGCAACTACCTTCTTTCTACAGTTGTCAAGATCTCATTCCCATTCCTTTCCTCCTCTTTGGTCATCTTTGCAACAGTTTTACAATTAATAATTGAAACATAAACTTGTTTTTCTTTTAGGAGTGACTATTAACACTATCTCCAATCTTTATCAGTATCTTTCTGAATTATAAATTCTACCTGTGCTATTTATAAGGCCTTTAAATTAAATCCCAAGCAGATACATTTTTATATTCATGCCACATTAATGCACTCCACAGTTTGAAAGAAAAACTCTTTGTGGATGAAATATTTGGATAAGGTTGTCCAATATCAAAGAAAATAATATAAACCACTTCTTTTAGGACAGTTATAATTCTAAAATAATAAACACATTTGCAAAAATAATAATTTTTTACCACTTATAAACACAATACTGACTACATTTTTCTCTGCAAAAACTCAAAAATGAGAAGGAAAAAACACACACACAATATTAAAATCATTCTTTACCCAGTCTGTAGTAAAAGGAGCTCCATTTGCCATCAAAATACGAACTTCATCATCTTGACCTGCTCGTGCCGCTTCTAAAAGCTTCTTTCCCAAATCTACCAGGGACATCTAAACAAAACATAGATGAACTGAACATCAAAATCTCCATTTATATACTATGACATGACATTTTCCCTTCCTGTCTTTATTAATAAGTCAGTTCTCAATTATCCCTTCAAAAGAGTGTGCTATGGTTAATTTAAAATTACAGATCATACAAAAGCAATTTATATTTGGATTTTAGAATCCATTTTCCTTTCTCATTAAGTTTTTACTTAGAATAAAAGTAGTTTAAATTCTCCAAATACATCTGGTAAAAGATAGAAGAGGTAAGTAGCAAAGAAAAGCTGGCCTAAATTTTTATTTATTTATTTTTTTCTTGAGACAGAGTCTTGGCCTGTCACCCAGGCTGGAGTGCGGTGGCACAATGTTGGCTCACTGCAACCTCCGCCTCCCGGGTTCAAGCGATTCTCCTGCCTCAGCCTCCCAAGTAGCTTGGACTACAGGCATGCACCACCACACCCAGCTAATTTTTCTATTTTCAGTAGAGACAGGGTTTCACCATGTTAGCCAGGCTGGTCTCAAACTCCTGACCTCAAACGATCTGCCTGCCTTGGCCTCCCAAAATGGTGGGATTACAGGCATGAGCCACCCCGCCCAGCCAAGCTGGTCTAAAATTTAAAACTGGCAACTAATTGTTTTCACTGGAGGGTTTGCAGCAATAAAATTTTTCATAAAAGTAAATAAAGTGCAAGCTATTGTCATCTGTTGTTGGTGCAAATTAAACTAAACTTAGCATAAATTTTTTTGCAATAGGAAATGTGTTCAAAATTTTAAAATACAAATTTTCTGCCCTCCTACATGCAATGTATATTTAAAGTTCTTGCAGAAAGTAAACAATTCACATTCTATGACAATACTAAAAACAGTAATAGTATTATGAATAGACTATCTGTCTCATTAGAGGCTAGAGGCCGGGTGCGATGGCACATCCCTGTAATCCCAGCAGTTTGGGAGGCTGAGGCAGGTGGATCACTTAAGGCCAGGAGTTCGAGACCAGCCTGGACAACATGGTGAAACCCTATCTCTACTAAAAATAAAAAATTGGCTGGGCATGGGGGCTCACACCTAGAGTCCCAGCTACTCAGGAGGCTGAGGCACAAGAATCACTCCGGGAGGCGGAGGTTGCAGTGAGCCGAGATCGTGCCACTGCACTCTAGCCTGGGCAACAAAGTAAACTCTGTCTCAAAAACAAAAAAACAAACAAACAAAAAAAAAACAGGAAAGAATATCTTGTGTCTTGAATTTAATATATCTGAAAAGGCTAATGTCCCAGCCTGGGATGTGAGGTGTGCATGGGTGTGTATGTATTTGTGTCTTCTTGAATAAGAAATATTGAAATATATGTCAGAAAAAAGATTATGACAGTAGAATATAGGTAAATTAAGATTTGAATGTATCACAAACATTCAAATTCAAGGGATGACAGTTCTGAGAAGAAAGTTTCCAAACCCAGAAAGACTATCCAGCTGGAAGATTACTCAATTATGTTATACAGTATCCTAAGTAAGGAAAAGCAGAATTTTAGGCCCATGGGGAAGGGAATATATGGAACCCCTGAGATTTACAACGAAAAAATGTGCCTGGGGTATAAATTTATCTCAAAAAAAGTATATACTCTGAGGGTTAGGTAAGTAGTCAAGAGAAAATAAGTTATAAAGAGAGTAATAGCAGGTTGATTAGTGTATCTCTACCTGGTATGAACAACTATTACAGGTTGAGTATCCCTAATCCAAAAATCTGAAATCTGAAACTTTTTAAGCATCAAAGGAAATGCTCATTAGAGCATTTCAGATTTTGCATTTTTGCATTAGGGATGCTGAACCAGTAAGTATTAATGCAAATATTCCAAAATCTGAAAAAACCCAAAATCTGAAACACTTTTGGACCTAAGTATTTCAGATAAGGGATACTCAACCTACACTCAATAAGGAAGAGAAAGGAGCATATGTGTGAGAAGGAAGCTGGCAAATGGGGCTTGAAAAAGTTATTTCTGCCAGAAAGAAATAAAATGCTCTACATCATTAAAAGGGATAAGAAATCTAAAAGGGATAATTATAAGAAAAGCTGTCCATGAAAATAAACAGAATTATGCCTATAATTTTTAGTAGATTAGCTAAGATGGGAATAACCAAGCACAGAAGAGGTAACCAGGGACAGATACTAATACTTGGAGGCTTGCGCAATAATTAGGTGAGATATACATATCCCAAACAGGCCTTCGTCACAAGGCAGGAAAGAATTTCTTAGAATTGTTTCATTTGTAAGGATAAAAATAATCTATATTATGGCCAGGCGCAGCAGCTTATACCTGTAATCCCACCACTCTGGGAGGCCGAGGTGGGTGAATCACTTGAGGTCAGGAGTTCGAGACCAGCCTGGCCAACAGGGTGAAATCCTGTCTCTACTAAAAATTCAATCCAGCCTGGGCAAGAGTGAGACTTCTTCTCAAAAAAAAAAAAAAAAAATCTATATTATATCCTGTAGTAAAGAATAGGAAAAACAACCACATGTACTTGTGGGATTTATATGGGTTTTTTTAATACACTTCTCTGTGATACTCGCAATATTTTCATCCTTGAATTTCTGATTTCCTTTCCTTTTTTTCTCCTATTCTCTCATACCTTGATGGAGTCACTGAAAGCCAAGGTACTCCTCAATCCTGCTTAAAGACACTAAGATCTATAGAGATTACTGATCTCCAATGAGGCATTTTTTCCTAGATAATATGTAATTGCTGGACAGTAAAAATTAACATCATATTCAACAGGCAAAAAACCTGCAAAAATAATTTCCTATTAAAGGCAGGATAAAGCAAAAAGAAACTGACCTCTCTCCTACAGAAGTACAGTAAAATCTAAACTGGTCACACTAACAAATACAGCATTTATACTCTGAATGATATAAATTTGGCTTTATGATGAAATATATCTTTCCAAAAATCTACATTTTTAAATAGGTTTCACACAGGTAATATAAAATCAGTTTGCATTCATTCAGCATACATACTGCCAAATGGTTTAGATATCTGAGTATCTTTTGTGAAGTGCCAGTTTAGGGCTTTTTCCCATCTTTTGAAACTGGGTTGTCTGTCTTTTTCTTATTGATTTGTAAGCATTCTCACATATGTTCTGGATATGAGTCCTTTGTCAAATATAACAAGTATTATAAATATCTCTGTCCAGAACCCTGATTTTTGACTGTCTTATGTTCTTTCTTTGATAACACATAGTATTTTCTATGGGTAGATAATTGTTGAGTCTCATAAAAATGTGCAACTTCTACATATTAAAATAATCAAAATAAAATAAGAAATGGCAAAGAAATATATTTACCACAAAAATGACTAGAAGAAACATTCATGTTTTACTTATTTAAAAGGTCTGACTCAAAATGAAAAGGTGGGGAAAAATAAACAGCAAGGATCCAACACATCAATAGTTAAAAGACAGGACCATATGTTTTACAGAAAAGAAAATAGAAATAATTCACAAGGGCAAAAAATGCTCAGTGTCACTGTTAGTCAGGTTAACATAAAGTAAATAATTTTAAAGTAATTCCTGATACAGCCAAGAATTAAGTGAAACTGATGCTTTGATATATTGACAACTCAGATATGCTGATAGTAATATAAGTGGATCAGCTTTATTTTTTAGTCAACTTGGCAAATTTAACAAGTTACAAAAATATCCGAGTCCATTGACCCAGTAAGTGATCCCACTTCTAAGAATCTATTCTAAAGGAAAAATATATTGAAACAGATTTATCAATAAAGATTATACATGCATACACATATATATTATATATAACTCTTCTAATGTGACCAATCTAAACATAAGAAAATGATTGAATTGTAGAATCTAAAGGAACAAAATGCAGTAATTTAACCTAATAGTTTTGAAGCTATATAAACAACAAAAAATTTATGCCACATTATGAAGATATAAATCTTTTTAACGTCAAAATACGCATATAAAGTATAAAACACTGAAAAATATTAATTGTTTAGAATGGTATGATTATGGGAAATTTTGTCATTTTACAAAGTTTCTATAATGTTACTATATTACCTAATTTTAAAAATGTTTTTTTCAAAGGGACAAATTACATTGTATGACTGTCAACTAAGCAAATGATAACATTAAGGAAAGTTTTATGTTCCTGACTTACTAGATAGGATGAGCGGAAAAAACAAAGAAAATGGACAATGTTGGGAACTTAAAATATCAATCATAGATCTGCTTACATGAATTATAAAAAAATCATGAAGCATTTGAACAAATCAACTTTTACCACAATTTTTCAATTGTCTTAATTATTCAAAACATATCACAGTTTACGACCTAATATACTTAAGTTACTCTGGTTTTAAAATTCCATGAGCAATACAGCCATATGGTAGATTTTTTTTTTTTTTTTTTTTTTTTTTTTTGAGACGGAGTCTTGCTCTGTTGCCCAGACTGGAGTGCAGTGGCGCGATCTCGGCTCACTGCAAGCTCCACCTCCCGGGTTCACGCCATTCTCCTGCCTCAGCCTCCTGAGTAACTGGGAGTACAGGCGCCAGCCACCACGCCCGGCTAATTTTTTGTATTTTTACTAGAGACGGGGTTTCACCGTGTTAGCCAGGATGGTCTCGATCTCCTCACCTCGTGATCTGCCCGCCTCGGCCTCCCAGAGTGCTGGGATTACAGGCGTGAGCCACCGCGCCCGGCCGCCATATGGTAGATTAATGTAGACGGATTCTTGGAAATCAGTGGTTCTCATTGGTAGCAGCACTGCCCCCTTGAGGGCCCTTTGTATGTTTATGGAGGCATTTTGGGGACTGAAGGTGAGGATGCTCTGCTAGCATTTAATGGGCAAGTGCCATGGATACTAGAGGTCCAGCAAAGGAGGGAATAATCCTGTAGGACAAAGAATTGTCACATGTTCTAGATAATTTTCAAAGATTCCATTGAACATATATCTACGGCTGGAATCTAACATGTAAACAAAATGTATTTTTCCACAGTGGTAATGTATCCCAAATATTCTAGAATGCAGCCATACTATAAATCTATTTGTTTTGTTCAGAAATTTACTAAGAGTTGTTTACCATTTTGGAAATCATGTCAATGCCACTTTGGCATCTGCATCACCAATATCACATATCAATCAGCTTGTCCAGCTATCACATTCACAGTGATTTTATGTGCTGGTATAAGCATTTTACTACCTCACTGTGACATCTAATGTAGTGTGCTCAAGTATTTACATATTTTAATACACATTTTATTATAAATTGCTTCTTTTCAAATTATCCTTTATATTATAATCAAAACATGATTTTTTTGAAATTATGCAGATCAGTAACATCAACTATGATTTTCTTTCTTTTCTTTTGAGATAGAGTCTCTCTCTGTAGCCCAGGCTGGAGTACAGTGGTCAGATCACAGCTCACCACAGCCTCGACCTCCCAGGCTCAACCGACCCTCCCGCCTCAGTCTCCCGAGTAGCTGCAACTACAAGAGTACACCACTAAACCCGGCTGATTTTTGTATTTTTTGTAGAAATAGGTTTTTGCCATGTTGCCCAGGCTGGTCTTGAACTCCTGGGCTCAAGCAATCTGCCTACTGCAGCCTCCCAAAGTGCTGGGACTATAGGCATGAGCCACTGCACCCAGCAACTATGATTTTCATTTAAAGTTAGCAAAAGGGGCAATACAAAATATTTATTATAAAAAGGTGGCAATGGGGCTAATAAGATTGAAATCAATGGAAGAAAATACACGAGATCAAGCAAGACAAAAATCAAAGGTGCTCTGATTTTCTTGTCAAGATAATTAGTTAAGTTTTAAATAATGAAAACAACAAAATTGTAGCATTTTCACTTCTGATTCTCACCTGACAGGGACCACACACACTGATTGTAGTTTTTGACCCTTAGAAGAACTCAGTTGTAATAAGACAACTACACTGACCAAGGGGAGAACAGCTCCAGGTCAAGTCACTAATTTACTCAGTTCAAAATCTATATATTAAAATTCTGGATGGGTGCTGTGACTCAAGCCTGTAATCCTAGCACTTTGGGAGGCCGAGAAGGGAAGATCACTTGAGGCCAGGAGTTTGAGACCAGCCTAGCCAACATAGTGAAACCCCACCCATCTCTGCTAAAAAATACAAAAATTAGCTGGGTGTAGTCCCAGCTACTCAGGTGGCTGAGGCAGGAGAATCCCTGAACCCGGGAGGCAGAGGCTGTAGTGAGCCGAGATTGCTCCACTGCACTCCAGCCTGGGCAACAGAGCAAGACTGTCTCAAAAACAAACAAACAAAAATCCTCAGACATAAAGTGCTAGATTTTTAAAAAATCATTTAGTTTAACAACAAAAATATATTGCTTTTTTGCTGTGGCAAATAAGTTCTTTACTCCAATTAAAATGTATGCCAATAATAAATCTATTATACAAACTAGCTACTTTTGCTCAAAAGTACATGCCAAGAGGGCCATCTAGTGGTAACAGGAATTACTACCAATAATTACATGTTTTAGAGTCTATTTTGTTTTGAATTTCCGTAATTTACAGCTTATAGAGTTGTTGTGAGGATTATGGCATGTCCTGGACAGGAAAACTCTATAAAATCATAAAGTACTAGTTCCACGTGAATGGTTACTAGCACTCTTAAATAAGAATATGAATTTTAAAAATGTTTACACCTATTATAAATATATTTAATAAGCCTTTACTCACATTAAAAATTTAAAATAAACTTGCTATATAATTCTTATGCTCAATGAGTACAATTATAAATCCAATATAAATCTCCTAAAGATTTTCTCCACTCCAATTTTGTATTACACACACATCCCTACACACACCCAAAGTCTTTAAAATGTTCATACTCTTTGACCTAGTAATTCTACTCATATAAACCCATCATAAGGAAACTATTCAAAAATCTAAATATATTAATACTAATGTTATTTAAAATAAGGGAAAAAAAACCACAAACAATGATTAAAGAAATTAAGATATGTCATAATGGAATACCGTAGTGATTTATTTCTTTTACATTATGAAAAATTTGTAGTATATATAAAGTAGACAGTCATATAATAAACTCCCACATAGCCATTTAGTTTAATATTATCAATTAATGGCTGACTCATTTCCCAACTCCACCCATTGTTTTGAATCAAGTGTTAGACATTATATAATATTATCTCTAATATTTCAGTACAGATCTCTAAAAGATAAAAATATTTTTAAAATAATACTATATATATTCATTTGAAAATATTTACAAACAGTATGTAACAGTTTCAGAATCAGGACTCTAAGTTGTATATATACCACGATCTTAAGAGAAAAACACTTGGAGCCGAGTGTGGTGGCTCATGCCTGTAATCCCAGCACTTTGGGAGGCCGAGGCAGGTGGATCACCTGAGGTCAGGAGTTCAAGACCAGCCTCGCCAACACAGTGAAATCCCACCTCTACTAAAAATGAAAAATAAAAAGAATTAGCTGGGTGTGGTGGCTGACACCTGTAATCCCAGCTACTCGGGAGGCTGAGGCAGAGAATCACTTGAACCCGGGAGGCGGAGGTTGCAGCGAGCCGAGATTGCGCCATTGCACTCCAGCCTGAGCAACAAGAGCAAAACTCCGTCTCAAAAAAAAAAGAAAGAACAAAAAAAAACCCACTTGGAAACAATACACCATTGTAATGAAAACTATGAATTTTCCCTTTTTTCTACTTTTTTCTAAGTTTTAATTTTTTTATAGCAAGCATATATTACTAATATAATATTAAAACTTTTATTTAAAAGCTTTTTCTCAAAATTAGGTTACAGATAAGCTTAATAAAGCCTTTAATGTACAACATTAGACATTGAGGCCGGGCGCGGTGGCTCACGCCTGTAATCCCGGCACTTCGCCAGGCCGAGGCGGGCGGATCACGAGGTCAGGAGATTGAGAACATCCTGGCTAACATGGTGAAACCCCGTCTCTACTGAAAATACAAAAAATTAGCTGGGCGTGGTGGTGGGTGCCTGTGGTCCCAGCTACTCGGGAGGCTGAGGCAGGAGAATGGCACGAACTCAGGAGGCGGAGCTTGCAGTGAGCCGAGATCGCGCCACTGCACTCCAGCCTGGGCGACAGAGCAAGACTCCGTCTCAAAAAAAAAAAAAAAAAAAAAGACATTGAAAGCATTTTTCATAGTAAAAGTATGTAAAATATGACTCCAAGTAAAATGTAGCATACTATAATCATGTCTACATGTATGAAAATATTCCAAATTTAGTTGCCTACAGTCTCACAAGAAAACAATTTCAATAATAATAAAAACAGTCCCTAGCATCTTGCTCTTTATCTACATTGTCTCATTTTATCTAAAGGGCCTTAACAAGATCATTATTGTCTCCATTTTGCAGAGGAAGCAAGTAAAAAGTAAAAAGATTTACCAAAGAACACTAGTTTTGATCTTAAAATCAGACCCTTATTCTCAATTCTTCCTGTGTTCTAAGTTGAAGAACACTAGGAATCTGCTGGGAAATAAAGGGCATGTCCTCCAAGGATTTAAGTGTAGTGTCTCCCAGTGTAATTCCTTTGAAAAGAAAAATCATCACATGAACTCTGGTATATTTGGATTTTTTCCTCCATGCCCATTTTACCCAATGGAGTTTTTTTTCCCCTTTATTTTTAAAATAAATGATATTTTCAAATATTATATCCATATATGTATCTCCCATATACCCCTTTTTCAGAAAACCACTAGATGACGTGTTCCACCAAAACCAAGAGTAAACTAGAAAGAATAATCAAGGGCTTCAGGAATAAAGATCCAACATAAACAGAATAGGAGGGAGTACCCAAAATGATGGTGAAGGGAGACCCCAAGACAACAGCTGTGACACAGACCTAGAAAGCAAACCCAGATGGGAGCCAGAGAACAGAGTTCCAGGAAGGAGGTCTCCAAGGAAAAGACAGGCTGGTAAGTCTCCTAAGAAGAGAATGAATGTCAGTGGAGAGTTTGGGATGGGTTAATGATGGATACAAGAAAACTAAGAAAAGAAAAAACTAGACTATTTTTCAGAAGGGAGAAAAAAACTATACCATAAAGGTATACATGTCTCTTGTACAGTTTTTCCTTTAAACACACACACACACACACACACACACATTTCCTTTGTGGTATAGGCGTGGATTAGCTAAGAATAGTAGTTCCTGGGGTGTAATGTAAAGCAAAATTTTCAGTGTAATCCTATTGAAAAGATAAATGGTGAGGGAAAATATGCATAGGAATGGCTTAAAACAGCTGAAGCCTCATCTTCCTAAGTAGAAAGTCAAAAGGTATCTAATCTGGAAAAAAATCAAGAAATAGCATACATTCGTTATTTAGAAATATGAAGAGCTAATAATAAAATGGAGACCTCTGGGAAAGAGGGTTCTGGGGTGGGAAGAAATAACACAACTGAGTGTAGGATTTTCATAAGAAGGCTTATATTTTTTACTTTTTCAACTATGTGCACATATAATTTTTTTCTTCCTTAAAAACAGTTTTTATTTTTATAGATTCAGCGGGTACAGGTGCAGTTTGTTACACGTATATATTGCATAGTGGTGAAGTCTGGGCTTTCAATGTGCCCATCACCTGAATAGTGAACACTGTACCCAACAGGGAATTTTTCAACCCTTGCCCCTCTGCCACCCTCCCCGCTTTTGGACTCCCTAGTGTCTATTATCCCCCTCTGTATGTCCCTGTATAACCACTGTTTAGCTCCCACGTATAAGTCAGAACTGTGCATGTATACTTTCATAAAAATTACAGGGCCGGGCACGGTGGCTCACACCTATAATCCCAGCACTTTGGGAGGCTGAGGCGGGCAAATCACAAGGTCAGGAGTTCAAGACCAGCCTGGCCAACATGATGAAACCCCGTCTCTACTAAAAATACAAAAAATTATCTGGGCATAGTGGCAGGAGCCTGTAATCCCAGCTACTCGGGAAGCTGAGGCAGGAGAATCGTTTTGAACCCGGGAGGCAGAGGTTGCAGTGAGCCGAGATCGCACCACTGCACTCTAGCCCAGGCGACAGAGTGAGACTCCGTCTCAAAAATAAATAAATAAATAAATAAATAAAATCACAATAAACAAACACGTGTTTACTGTACATAAGAACTATACAGTTTAAAGTCATCTCAACACATCCTTGTGTTCTCAGAAGTAACCACTATCTAAATGTTTAGTGTGCATCCTTCCAGATCTTTTCTATGCATATTAGAAACACATACACACAATGCTGACTTCTTTTTAAACAAAAACACACAAAGGGGTCAGGCGGGTGGGCAAAAATAAAAAATTAAAATTAAAAAACACACAAAAAGGGGATCATACTAAATTGTTTGGCAACTTGCTTTTTTCCCCATTCACAAGCAATCCTCTTTTTTTTATTTTACTTTTTTGAGATGGAGTTTCGCTCTTGTTGCCCAGGCTAGAGTGCAATAGCGCAATTTTGGCTCACTGCAACCTCCACCTCCCTGGTTCAAGCAATTCTTCTGCCTCAGCCTCCCAAGCAGCTGGGATTACAGGCATGCACCACCAGACCCAGCTAATTTTTGCATTTTTAGTAGACATGGGGTTTCAACATTTTGGTCAGGCTGGTCTCAAACTCCTGACCTCAGGTGATCCACCTGCCTTGGCCTCCCACAGTGCTGGGATTACAGGCGTGAGCCACCACTCCCGGCCAATCCTCTTGTGTTTTTCAGTGAAATCTTCCTGTGTCTGTACACACAGTCTTTTTAGTGGCTGCACAGTACTATGGAGTGTGACAGGCTGAACAATGCTCCCCCAAAGATGTCTAGATACTAATTATCAGATCCTGTGAATATGCTACCTTACATGGCAAAAGGAACTCTGCAGAAATGATTAAATTAAGGACCCTGACTAGGGTGGTTATCCTGGATTACCCAAGTATGATGTAATCACAAGAGTTGTTATAAGAGGGAGAGAGGAGGATCAGAATAGGAGATGTGACATTGGGAGCAGAAGGTCACAGTCAGGGAGAAGGAAGCAGAGATCAGAGAGAGAATGAGAGAGATTTGAAGATACTATGCTGTTGGCCTTGAAGATGGAGGAAGGGGTCACAGGTCAAGAAATGCATGCCTTCTTTAGAAGCTAGAAAAGGAAAGAAAACAGATTATCTCCTAAAGCTTCCAGAAGTAACAGTCCTGCCGAAATCCTAATTTTAGGTCTTCGGACTTCCAGAA
Organism: Pongo abelii; assembly: GCF_028885655.2. NCBI lineage: Eukaryota > Metazoa > Chordata > Mammalia > Primates > Hominidae > Pongo > Pongo abelii. The sequence continues at coordinate 53,269,921 of NC_072001.2, forward strand.
CTACAAAAGAATAAATTTATGTTGTTTTAAGGCACTAAGGTTGTAGTAATTTGTTATAGCAAATAGGAAATTATTACCAGATAGGAATAGGAAACAAATACACACAAGTATACTAATTATATGATCCTGTTTTAATTTTTCACCTTTACAAATAGTGCTGCAATACACACATTAGCATTGTTCTAGAAATTATGGTGAGAAGCAGGATTGCTAGACTTGTTTAAAATCACATTTTAGTTGTGATTAGACCCTGCCAAATCATCTACCAAAAGACTGTAGCAACTTACACTCCCACTATCAGTGTACAAGAATAACTGCTTCTCCACAAGGTCTCCACTCCCCACAGCCAGAACCCTGATCTCAGAGCTAGATCTTCCAAAAGTCAAGACCAGTTCCAATGAAATCATACTCACAAAGCTGATGAAAAACTTCCTTCTAGGATAACTTTCTTTCAGTAACCATAACCTGAGGACATCCCACCACATAAGGAGAGAAAGACTTAAGAAGTAAAAGATGCGGCAACCCTTTTATCGCTTTTAAAGTCTGCATTAAAAGGGCATTCTGTTAGCCAGGCATGGTGGAAGGTGCCTGTACTCCCAGCTACTCAGGAGGCTGAGGCAGGAGAATCACTTGAACTCAGGAGGCAGAGGTTGCAGCGAGCCGAGATCGCGCCATTGCACTCCAGCCTGGGCAATAGAGCAAGACTCCATCTCAGAAAAAAAAAAAAAAAAAAAAAAAGCTCAGTAAATATTAATCCATTGAATGAACAATATTTGGCACACAGTAGAAACTCCAGAAATACTTGGAACCAAAATCATCACAACGTTTGCCTTTTTTTAATGTAATCTAAATTTCACAAACCCTAGGAAATATCATAATAGAATGCTTACTGAATTCCTAAGTCAGCCTTGTTGTAACAAAATTTCTTATAACTAAACAAGGCTGGAACTTGCCTGAATATTATCTTTTTATTGGCAGCAACTCAAATTGACAGATGTGACCAAAAAAAAAATCTGAGGTCAATGTGGTTTTCTAGTTAAAAGAAAAAATTGTGAACATAATAAATGTAGATATTGGCTTTGTCTGAGACCCTCAGAATTACTCTTGGACCTGCCCAGTTAGTATAGAAAAATCTAGGCAGGAAGCCAGAACTTGTCTAATAACTAGCAATAATATTACAAAGCAAAATCAGCTCAGGACCACCCTCAATGACAGTAGATCAAATCAGTACACCAAACTGAGTTCAAAGGTTTCAAATGGGTATATTCTAAAACTGAGGTGTCCAGGCTGGGCACAGTGACTCATACCTGTAATCCCAGCACTTTGGGAAGCCAATGCCAGAGGATAACTTGAGGTCAGGAGTTTAAGACCACCCTGGCCAACATGGTGAAAAATACAAAGAAAAAAAAATTAGCTGGGCGTGGTGGTGCATGCCTGTAGTCCCAGCTACTCAGGAGGCTGAGGCAGGAGAATCACTTGAATCAAGGAGACGGAGGTTGCAGTGACCCAAGACTGCGCCACTGCACTCCAGCTTGGGTGACAGAGCACGACTCCATCTCAAAAAAAAAGAGCTGAGGTGTCCAATACAGTAACCACTAGTTATACAAGGATACTGGGCATTGAAATGTGGCTAGTCCAAATTGAGATGTGCTATAAATATAACATACCAGATTTTGAAGACTTGCTATCAAGAAAGAATGTAAAATATTTCATTAATAACTTTTATACTGATAACCTGTTGAAACAATATTTTGGAAGGGCCAGGCACGGTGGCTCATGCATGTAATTCCAACACTTTGGGAGGCTGAGGCGGATGGGATTGCTTGAGGCCAGGAGTTCAAGACCAGCCTGGGCAACATGGCAAAACCTGGTCTCTACAAAAAATACAAAAAAATCAACCAAGCATGGTGGCACATGCCTGTAGTCCCAAATACTTCGGAGGCTGATGTGACAGAATAATCTGAGCCTAGGAAGTCAAGGCTGCAGTGAGCCGTGATCGCACCACTGCACTCCTGTCTGGGCAACAGGAGTGAGACCCTGTCTCCAAAAATAATCATAATATTTTGGATATAAAGGATTAAACTCTATTACGAAAGTTAATTTTGCTGGGCACAGTGGTGTGCACCTGCAGTACCAGCTACTTGGGAGGCTAAGGCAGGAAGGTCACTTGAACCTAGGAGTTCGAGACTGTACTGCACAGTGGCTACTAGAAATTTTTAAATTAAATCTGTGGCTGCAGGCACCACTGCAGAGGAATGGGAAGCTGCTACCCTAGGATCAGGCCCATGGGGGAAATGGGAAATCTTGGTACTGCAGTAGTCCCTGCTAGCCCATCATTTTTAGGAGCCATGACAGTAAAACCAATCATAATTAATAGAATGCACTACTCTCACTACAGGCCCCAGAAGACAACATAGATGCCCTATTTTATCCCTGCCTAAGGGAAAGAAAAAAAACACGTGCAGAGGCAAGAAGTGGCTGAGGACCCAGAGTGAGGCAGGGGGAGGTCACTCAGCCTTTCTACACCTCAGTTTACACATCTGTAAAATGAGAGTAATAGCACAACCTCTCTCACAGGGTTGTTCTGAGGATTAGAGGCAATTAGCCAGGCACAGTTGCTCCCAGTATTTGGGGAGGCTGAGGCAGGAGCATTCCTTGAGCCCAGGAGCTCAAGACCAGCCTGGGCAACACACAAAGAGACAGCACCTCTCCCTAAAATAAAATAAAATAAATTAGCTGTATATGGTCGTGTCTTCCTGTAGTCCCAGCTACAGCTACTCAGGAGGCTGGGGCGGGAGGATCGCTTAAGCCCAGAAGTTTGAGGCTTCAGTGAGCCATGACTGTGCCACTGCACTCCAGCCTGGGCAACAGAGTCAGATCCTGTCATTAATTCATTCATTCATAAATAAATAAATAAAATTTAAAATTTAATTTAAAAAAAATGGCTGGGTGTGGTGCTCATGCCTGTAATCCTAGCACTTTGGGAAGCCAAGATGGGTGGATTGCTCCAACCCTGGAGTTTGAGACCTGCCTAGGCAACATGGCAAAACTCTGTCTCTACAAAAAATACATAAAAATTAGCTGGGTGGGTGGCGTACACCTGTGGTCCCAGCTACTCAGAAGGCTGAGATGGGAGGATCACCCGAGCCC